>NC_073228.2:55374423-55679807 GCF_029281585.2 Gorilla gorilla gorilla | reverse complement strand
GTCACTTGGGGGAAGTTGAAGTATTACATTGTACTGATACATTTATTTTTCCCTCTCAACTGCATCTTTCTCGTTTCCCCACCATCTAGCTATTCTAGGGTAGCAAAGGCAATGAACTCTCCCTATAATTACATATTTTTTAAAGTGGCTATTCTAAAAAATGTGATATGCTTTAGAGTTAACCAGCTAGGCATATAACTGAATGACTGGCACTCTTGTTAATCAGAGGTGTATGGTAGATAGTTTCCCTTCATTCTGAAGAAATAAAAAATAGCTATGAAGATGTATGTTTTTTTCCTCCATGAAAAAATGATGTAATTAACTTACCAAGAATCCCAATTCCACAAAGAGACAAAACGAAAACTCTAGGAGTGAAAAGGCACTACAGTCCCCAAAAAGACAGGCATGCAGCAGCAAGGCAAATGCTCAGGACCATGGGGTGAGGGACTCTAGGAGTAGTCCTATTGTACTAATTCCTACAACTAACTCAACCAGAATGAGCTAGGAGTGAAGGACTTGCAAGTCCTCTTTAAAAATCCTTCAGCCCACAAAAATTCCACCCACTGGCCGAATGCACATTAGCTCTCATCAAACTTACCAGGCTCACTCCCTATTCCTACTTCCTACTAATTCTTATTTTACTAAGTTATAGGGGAAAAAATCATACATTTACTACCAATACAATAATCCGAGCTTAGATTTTCAGTGTAAATAAAAAGGGACCAATGAAGATGCAGAATACATTTAAATTTCTCTGGTCAGAGAGGGGGAGTGCTGGATTTCTATTTATTTTTTTTCAAGTTTGACATGAGAGCCATTGCTTGTATCTATGGAACAAGAGTTAAAATTAGAATATATTGGCTAAATAAGATGAAATTTTAAAGCTGCTGTCATGATGACCACAGGAGTGGTGAAGCACGGGGCATTTCTAAACAGAGTTAGGAGGTATAAGTTCCTGTGAATGAGTATATGCATAATGGCCAGAAGAGTCATTTTCTCACTAAAGCAGGTTCCTTCAGACCAAGGACAAAGGTAGATGTGAGAAACTGTTAATCCACAGCTCAAGCCCCATTCATCCCATAATTATAAAAGGCAGTAGTTTTTTTCTCTGGCCATAGCCATCAAAAGGAAAAAAATACTTTTTGCATATCATTGATGGTCTTTACAAGTTCTGAAAAATGGTACTCACAATAAGCATTGTGACCAGAAGATTCTTCTTGGTGACTTGAGCGTGAGAGAAGATGTAGTTCAGTACAGTGTTCATGTCACTTTTATTCTCTTCCCGGAGGGCGAATACACATTTGTCATAGTGACCTGCACACCATGAAAAGAACTGGTTCTCACCCATGTATAAATGTTCACATTTACATGCTATTTGTTTTGTACTGTCTATAATTTATGAGACGAGCAGTGAGAAGAAACATCATAAGGATTTTCTTGGATGGATTTGTACAGAAACTGGCAATGTGATTTAGTAAAAGGAACACTGGACTAGGAGTCAGGCAATTTGGATATAAGATCTGGGTTCAAGGCCTAGTTCTATTAGCAATTTACTGTGTGTTCCTGGGCAAATCATTTTACCTCTCTGGGCCTCAATTTCATTAAATTTTTTAAAAACTGGGGAGGTAGGTGTACCTTAAAGATTGAAAGATTGGGAATAACTCAAACCCCAGTCTTACTCTAAACTCTCTCATGATTTCTTTAGACGAGAAATTTCTGTTTAAAAAGAAATGTAAATATCATTAAACTTGATGATCTTTAAGGTCTCCCCCAGAGCTTGAGATTCTGATTCCATGTTTGACTTGCAGAAAATAGTTGACCCTAATCAGTAGGAACAGTTTTAGCTCAAAAAATAAAACCACACCAAACTTAGCAATATCCATGAGAAGTGTGACTGCTACCCCTGGAATCAACATTTTCTTCTGTTAGTCCTTGAAACAGCTAAGCAATGCCTAGGAACACCAAATCCAACCCAAGGTACAGATCAAGGAGAACCTTGCATTAAGTCAAAAGGTCTGTAGGGAGACTAAAGTTATGCATATTTTCACTTGCCTTCCCTAAGGCCACCAGGGGCAGGTTAGTTCTGAGTAGAAAAGCTATGTTTTACAACAGAAGCATAAGCCTCTGGTACACTGTAGTGATATCTGCCATGGGATATAAGTAATATTCAGTTCTTTAGAAAACAGCTTACCTCAGAATTAAATTTCCAAGTAAAGAGGAATTAGTGTTTGAATATTCTCAAGGGTCAGAATTTTATGAAATCATGAAAACAGTAAAGGATTATCACCTCAGTTCAGATTCCACGTTAAGTTACAAACCAGAATAGTGACGTTCAAACTGCATTATCATGGTTTCCTAGAACACTGAGTACACTGGACCAGTGTAACCAGGCTTTTAATTATTCTAAATATTAGAGATTGACATAAGCAATTTTTTTCCAAATAAAATTATATTTGAAAAACAATGGACTACAGTATCGAGAGAGCTGCCAATTTCATAAAAGACACATTTAGACCAAAAGGGAAGCTGTTTAAAAATTAGCTGTTCTGTATTAATATTTTTCTCTACCAAGACTTAGCTTTGAAGCGACAACACAAATAAACTTTGGCAATAGGACCAGGGGAAATAAAAAGAACACATTTACCCGGGGTGAGGGGAGACATTAACAGAAAGAAAGCAATGATACTTTCTTGTTTTTTTTTTTTTTACTTTGAAGATCCTGCATACCAAGACACTCTTTTTTAAAAACATTTAATTGGCTGGGCGCGGTGGCTCACCCTTGTAATCCCAGCACTTTGGGAAGCCAAGGCGGGTGGATCACTTGAGGTCAGACGTTTGAGACCAGGCTGGCCAACAGGGTGAAACCCCATCTCTACTAAAAATACAAAAATTAGCCAGGCATGGTGGTACACACCTATAATCCCAGCTACAAAGGAGGCTGAGGCAGAAGAATTGCTTGAACCCAGGAGGCAGAAGTTGCAGTGAGCAGAGATTGCACCACTGCACTCCAGCTTGGGTGTCAGAGTGAGACTTCATCTCAAAAAAAAAAGAACAACACACACCAAACAAAAAACAAAACAAAACAGTTTAATTATGAAATATATATACAGAAGAATATATAGAATATATGGTATCAGTTGAAATAAACACCCATGTGTTATTTTAAAGCCATTAAATTTTAATAGAACATCTCTAGTATCTTTGAAGACCCCTGCGTACCCCTCCTCAGAAACAACTACTAAGCTGAATTTTATGTTAATTATTCTTTTGTTTTTCTTAACTTTTATCACCAATGTATGTATAGCTTAATTTTCCTGGTTTTTGAACCTGAAAAAAAATGGAATCATTGTACCATTTCTTTTCCTTAACATTGTATTTTTGAGATTCATCCTTTTGTTCAGTGTATGCCTTGGTGCATCCATTTTCACTGCTGCATAGTAATCCATGGTAGGAATATACCAGACTTCAATGATCCACTCTACCTATGTATATTTAGATTGTTTCTTGTCTTTTTTAAGATTATGAACAGTGCTGTCACAAATACTCCTGTATATGTCTCCTAGTAAACATGTGTAATAGTTTCTCTAAAGTATATTTTCTAGGAGTAAAATTACTAGGTTAAAGAATACAAATAAGTTCAACTTTATTAGGTACTGACCAACTGTTACCAAAGTGGTATACCAATTTGTACTTCCATGTACAGAAGCAATGAAGATGATGATGTGACTTTTAAATTTTTGCCACTCTCATTGTGGTTTTGGTTTATATGCCTCTAATTACAAATGGGATTGATCATCTTTGTGTAAGTTTATAAATTATTTGTACTTCTTCTGTAAAATATCTTTCTATATCTTTTGCCCATTTCTCTATTAGGATGTCTTTAAATTGATGATTCATACCAATTCTCTAGATACTTCTAATTATTTTTTAGGTATATATTTTGTAAGTATCTTCTCACACTTTGTAGCTTATATTTTCAGTCTCTCTTTTTTTGGAGACTGTGTCCTGCTCTGTCAACGGGGCTGGAGTGCAGTGATGCAATCACGGCTCACTGCAGCCTTGACCTCCCCAGGCTCAGGCAATCCTCCAACCTGAGCCTCCCAAGAAGCTAGGACTACAGGCACATAACACTACACCTGGCTAATTTTTGTATTTTTTTAGAGACGGGTTCTTGCTATGTTGCCCAGGCTGGTCTCGAACTCCTGGGCTCAAGCAATCTGCCAGCCTTGGCCTCCGAAAGTGCTAGGATTACAGGCTTTTCAGTCTCCTTATGATGTATTTTGATGAACAGAAGTTCTTGAGTGGAGTTTAAGTAATCAATCTTTTCTTTTGTAGTTTGTACTTGCTGTGTCTTATACAACAAAATCTTCCTATCCTGAGGTTATAACAATATTCTCCTAACCATTTAACAGCTTCACCTCTTTAGCACATATTTAAGTCTTTATCGGGAATTGATTTTTGTGTATAGGTATAAGATAGGGATTCCATTTCTTTCTTTCCTCTTTTTTTTTTTTAAATGAATAACCCATTGTGCTGGTATCATTTATTGAAAAAAAAAAAAATCTATCCTTTCCCCATGATCTACAATGTCTCCTCTATCATAAAATAAGTTTTCATATATGGCTGGATCTGTTTCTGGGTCATTAGGTTCCACTGATCTATAAATCTATCTCTACACCTATCTCACAATTTCTTAATTAATATGGCTTTATATTAAATCTTGATATCTGATTAGGCAAATCTTTTCACCTTGTATTTCTTTGGAAGTATCTTGGTTATTGTGAGACTTGTCTTTTATGGAAATTTTATAATTAGCATTACAAATACACTAACAGAATTTTTACTGAAATGTCAATCTACACATGAATTTAGGAAGAATCGGCACCTAATACTGTACATTCCAATTTAAGACCTTGATAATTTATTTAAATCTTCTTTACTATTATAATATTCTTGATTATAATTTTCTCCAAAAGAGGCTTGCACATTATTTGTTAGATTTACTCCTTAGTATTTCATCTTTTGGGTTGCTATTTTATCAACTAATTAATTAATTATTTAAAGACAGGGTCTTGCTCTGTTGCCTGGGCTGAGTGCAGTGGTACAATCATAGCTCACTGTACCCTTGAATCCCTGGGCTCAGGCAATCCTCTTGTTTCAGCCTCTTGAGTAGGTAGGACTACAGGCATGTGCCATCATGCCTGGCTAATTGTTTTTAATTTTTTGTAGAGATGGGGTCTCACTATATTGCCAAGGCTGGTCTCAAACTCCTGGCCTCAAGCAATCCTCCTGTCCTGGCCTCCCAAAGTGCTAAGATGACAAGCATGAGCCACTACATCTAGCCTGCTATTTTAATTTTTTTTTTTCCTGAACTGCTTTTCTAAACAATTGCTCTACTGTAAACAAATACTGTTGAATTTTGTATGTTGACTTTTGTATTTAGCAATCATGTTAGATTTTAAATAATTTAATAATCAATCTGTGAATCCTTTGAGGCTTTCTAAAGAGACACCCTATCATATTTAATAATGGCAGATATATTGCTTTATTACTTTCTAGCTCTTATACCCTTTAATTCTTTTCCTTGTCTTATTGCACTGGCTAGGACATCCACTATAATGCTGAATAGAAGTAGTGACAGCAGGCATCCTTGTCTTATTCCTAATCTTAAAGATAATGTTTTCAACGTTTTACCATAATGCATGATGTATCCTGCAGATTTTTTTGTGGGTCCCTTTTACAAGATTTTAAAAGTTCCATTTCACTCCTAGTTTCCAAGAGTTTGTCATGAATGGATGTTAAATTCTGTCAAATGCTCCCTCTCCACACCCTGTTATCTTGAGATAATGAGCATGTTTTTCCTCCTTTCATCTATTTCATGACAAATTATATTAATTGACTTTCTCCAAACTGATCAACCTTGAATGCGTGGGATAAAGCCAACTTGGTTGTTATGTATTATTTTGTATGTTATTGGATGCGGTTTGCTGATATCCACATGAGGATTTTTGCTAGTCATCAGTGGCATAGGCTGCTTTTAAAGGAAGTGAAAAGGAGCAGATAAAGGAAAATGTTTCAAATTTCAGATAATGTTTCAAATTCTGTGATGTTTCACTGCCATCTTGTGGCAGGAAGCAATGTCAGCAGTACACAGCTTTAAAATTTTAGCCAAGGTTATTTCACACTTAAGAGACAATTTATCATTTAGTGAAGCTCTTCAGAGAAAGCCAGGGATAAAGTCCACCTAAATGATATACTAAAAAGTATTGGAAAACCTGAACTTGCTCTTCCTAGATGCCTCTGGTTCAATTCATGGATTAGCTGCCAAGAATCAAGCTCTTCAGATATGGGTTTCTCAATTTCAGCCTGTGATGACTCAACCAACTTACACAAGGTCAAAAAGATATCAACAGGAATAGTAATCTCTATTAGAAAAATTACTTCAGCCCTTTCTCAGAAGCACACTGGATTCCTAATTTCATCAAGCTGTGTTTCGTTGTTCTTTGTTTAGAGCTAGTGGATATAGAGGTTTAGTTTTTAAGGGAGTAGTGATAGAAGACTGTTTATTAATGGGAAGTGTTGTTGACAGGAGGGGGCTTAGCTCTTACACAGTCCTATAGGGATAGTTTGGGTTGGTTATCAGAATGAAGGCTTTCTTAGCTAGAGGGTCCTCAGGAAGAGGCTTACCATTCTGGAATTGTGTCTCTACTCGCAGGTACTGCCGGAGCAGATCCATCACCACAGCCTTCATGTGGCCTCGGATGCCACTTCGGTACCTAGGCAAATAGAAAGTCTCCACTGAAAAACCTGACAATCCAACACTATTAAGCAATAAACCCAAAGGCCAAATTTACCTCCACGACATTCCACTGAACTGCTTTCCCTCTGAATAAAGAACAGCCTAAAATGAACTACAAAATTAACTTAAATTCTAAGCCTAAAAGAAATCTCACTATAGACAAGACCTTTTTAATAAAGAAGAAAAGACAACAAAATCCTGCATAGCCCCACCTACCAACACCTTGATTCAGTTCCTACTGCTAAGTAGAAATTATTACCATACTCTTGAAATGGCTGAGATATCTGAAAAATTTATAAGTATCTTAAAGTTAAAAGCGTTCTGTGAGGCCGGGTGCCGTAGCTCACATCTGCAATCCCAGAACTTTGGGAGGCCAAGGCAGGAGGATCACTTGAGTCTAGGAGCTCCAGACCAGCCTAGGCAATATGGCAAAACCTCTTATCTACAAAAAGTACAAAAAAATTAGCCAAGCATGGTAGCATGTGACTGTAGTCCCAGCTACTCAAGAGGCTGAGGTGGGAGGATTGCTTGAGCCTGGGAGGCAGAGGTTGCAGTGAGCTGAGATTGTGCTACTGTACTACAACCTGGATGACAGTGTGAGACCCTGTCTCCAAAAAATAAATAAGTAAATAAATAAATATGCTCTGTGAATATCCCTTTAGTATTAATAGCAACAACCACAATTACTTTTGCACCAACCTAATATAATAGGCTCCATAAGCTAAGAAGAAAAAATGTCATACTGGGCCCTGTGACAGAAGAAAAATTAGGAGCTTCATCAAAATGGCAAGGAAAAAGAAAACAACAAAATTTCTGTGCCTTATTAATTGACAGGCTGGACACAGTGGCTCATGCCTGTAATCCCAACAGTTTGGGAGGTCGAGGCGGGTGGATCATTCGAGCCCAAGAGTTTGAGATGAACCTGGGCAACATGGCAAAACCCCATCTCTTCTAAAAATACAAAAATTAGCTGGACGTGGTGGTGCACAGCTATAGTCCCAGCTACTCAGAGGGGTTGAAACAGGAGGATCACCTGAGCCTCGGGAGGTTGAGGCTGCAATGAGCCATGACTGAGCCACTGCACTCCAGTCGGGGCAACAGAGTGAGATCCTGTCTCAAAAAATAATAATAATAATAATAAATAATTGACAGAAAAAAATGTAGAATATTAAGAAGTCAGAAATATTGAGCATGAGAGTTAGCTCACAATTCTAAGATATTTAGAAAAGACAAGGTACTTTCTAAGATATAAGATGCTTTCTAATTTCTTGAAGTCAAATCTGAGGTAAATTTTTTTGTGACCACTTGAAAGGAAGGAAGACATGAGTATGGACAGGTCTGGGAATCTGGAGTCACAAGTTACTACCTCTGTACCAGCTGAACAATGCTCTGAGTATTCATAAAGAAGACTTCCCGTTCAGATTTCCGGTTCAATGTAGCTGCATGGCTATCTAGGATGTTTGCAATCTAAGGTATAAAAAAGGGGAAAAAATGAGGCCCAACCCAACAAAACGCCCCAAAGCATCAGCCTCTATAGCACGACCAGTAGGAATCTTCTTCTTATAACATGGCAATTCCTATCTCTCACATGTTGGCAGCAGCTGAAAGTTACTAGGCATAGTCTATATAGAGAATCATGCTAAATAAGCAAGCAGATTTCATCCCTTGTCACCCTTTCCCAGATGAATTAATGACTACATTACAAAAACTATCATCTTACCAATATCTGTTCAAGGTCAAGATCCAAACATCACTCCCCACTTATCTACCTATATTCCCTACACATACATCTGCTTTATGGGTAAAGAGTAAAGATGCTGCCAAGGTAGTAAGAATGTCTCTGAAAATAAAACTACCAATAGGCCATGTGTGGTGGCTCACACCTATAACCTCAGCACTTTGGGAGGCCAAGGAGGGAGGATAGCTTGAGCCCATGAGTTCAATACCAACCTGGGCAACATAACGAGACCCCCATCTCTATAAAAATTTTTAAAAAATTAGCTGGGCATAGTGGTGCACATCTGTAGTCCCAGCTACTTGGGAGGCTGAGGTGGGATGAGCCACTGGGCCTATGGGGTCAAGGCTACAGCGAGCCATGACCGCACCACTGCACTCCAGCCTTGGCGACAGAGCGAGACCCTGTCTCAAAAATAAATAAATAAATAAATAAACAGCTGGGCACGGTGGCTCACGCCTATAATCCCAGCACTTTGGGAGGCCGAGGTGGGCGGATCACGAGGTCAGGAGATCGAGACCATCCTGGCCAACATGGTGAAACCCGTGGCTACTAAAAATGCAAAAATTAGCTGGCATGGCAGCGTGTGAATGTAATCCCAGCTACTCAGGAGGCTGAGGCAGGAGAATTGCTTGAACCCGGGAGGCAGAGGTTGCAGTGAGCCGAGATCAGCCACTGCACTCCAGCCTGGTGACAGAGCTAGACTCCATCTCTAAATCAATGAATGAATGAATGAATCAATCAATCAACTAATATCACTCTATTTTCAATTCATGAAAATACCTCTAATTAGGGAATAGCCCCAGGAACAAAGCTATAAGGTATACATGATCCAAGTGTGCTTTTCTCATGACTACAGATACTTTATCCTTCACATACAGTACTTTCACTGTTGGGTTTGTACCCTGAGGCAGTTTTGTGAGGAATACAATGCTTAAAAGTATACAAGCACAACATCCAAAAAGTAAGGAGGATCCAAATAGGAAGGAATCCTACAACATAAACTCTGGCATTGGTAGCCAGAAAAAAATATAGTGTTATCCTATAAATACCTGCTGGCTGGGAAACTGACAGAGGACTGATGTGATGTTGCTAGCATACTGAGCCATTTCCTTCTTGATAGACTTTTCCACATTGGGGGGAATGCGGCCAGACACACTGGTCATGATATCTTGCAATTCTAGGAGAGGCAGGGAGGGATCTCTGAGGGTTTTCATCAATCGCTCTACCCAGTCTTTTACCTAAAAAGAAAGCATTGGTAAAATAGGACCCAAGTTAACACAATCCCCCAAATAAAAAGATATATAGTTGTCATTCTGTATACGTGGGAAATTGGTTCCAGAACCACCACTCATATATGAAAATCTGCACATACTTGAGCCCTACGGAACCCATGTATAGAAATAGTTGTGGGTTCCATATCTCATCAATACTGTAATTTTGATCCATGTTTGGCTGAAAAAATCCACATATAAGTGGACCCACACAGTTCAAACCTGTATTGTTCAAGAGTCAACTATATCTGAATTCACTATCATATACTACTTCTTTTCAATAAAAATTTATATAATTTTCAATAGATATGGGATCTCGCTATGTTGATCAGGCTGGTCTCAAACTCCTGGCCTCAAGCGATCTTTCCATCTCAGCTTCCCAAAGTGGTGAGATTACAGGCGTGAGCCAACTATCATAGAGTACTTTGAAATTGCAACGTAAGCATCTAACATTGCCCCTATTCTCCAGTTTAAGAAGGACTAATCACGGGCGGGCACAGTGGCTCACGCCTATAATCCCAGCACTTTGGGAGGCCGAGGCGGGCAGATCACAAAGTCAGGAGTTCAAGACCAGTCTGGCCAACGTGGTGAAACCCCGCCTCTACTAAAAAAAAAAAAAAAAAATTAGCCGCGCCTGGTGGCACGTGCCTACAATCCCCACTACTCAGGAGGTTGAGGCAGGAGAATCACTTGAACCCAGGAGGTGGAGGTTGCAGTTAGCTGAGTTTGTGCCATTGCACTCCTGCCTGGGCAACAGAGCAAGACTCCGTCTCGAGGAAAAAAAAAAAAGGAGTAATCACAATTAAATGTGAAGTCCATGACAAGGATAAGAAACATGGATTTAAAGACCTCAAGTCCCACAACTGAAGGTGAAAGAGTTCTAGGCCAAACAGCTTTCTTTCCCTCCCTCTTAAACAATCATTATGAGACTTGGAACTATTTTGGAGAATAGGTATCCCATTTGTACATCCCTTCCCCAGGAGACGTGATTCATACCTTGCTGCTAAAGAAAGGATCTGGAAGGCAGTATCCATTCATTACATTGACCAGATTATCCAGGACATAATGGAACACGCGATGGAGTTTCTCACCTCTGAGTGCCGTGCTCTGGATCCGTGGCAGACTACCTGTGTGAAGTTCAGCCTGTCAACCCCAACAAGAGATCAAGTCATCTACTACTTTTGATCTAAGGTACAAACATACCACTGCAACTTAAGAGTTATCATTCAAAATCGAGACATCATACCCAGCTACCAGGAGGGAAGTCAATAGAGGAAACATCATAAGGAAATTACAGAATCTTAGTACTACAGTAACTCTTGCAAACTCTAGTTCCATAATACTACAGGTACAAATACAAGGCATAAGATTAATAGGGGACAAAGCTAAAGAAAACACTGGCAAACCAAGCATTGAAATCACTTGCCTCTCCAAACCACCAAGTTCTTTAGCTCTTAGACAGCAATATTCGGAGCACCTTCCTACTCACCTGCTGAACCTTGCTGGGGTTGTCCAGTTGCATTTTGGCTAGTACACAGCCAGGGTCAAGAGCTGCTCCAGGTCGCTTGACGTAATGGATACAGCCAGACTCCACGGCTGTTAAGGTCATTACCATCTTCATCACCTACAGTGAAAAATAAACTAGACTCAGATTTATCTCTCTTTACATAGATGAGTGCTTAAAAGAGGTAAATTTTTCCCTTAGCATCTAAGTTGGACCATACCTAATTTGACCAAGAAAAAATGGGAATTTACCATCATCTCCTAGGTACTATCAAGGCAAGCAATTAGAAAATCTCTCAGTACCTCACTTTAGGAATTAATAACAGTTATTGACATTTCTCCTTTCTAACTTTTAAAACCATTTTGGCATAATTTGTGATTATATTTGTTTTGTACTTAGAAAGTAAGGAACAATTTAATATCCTCATACCAGTCAATCCAATCTAAGACATCCAGGCCAAAACCTAAGGATCATTCTTCACTCCTCTTTCTCCCTTACCTACCAATTACCAACCCAGCCAGACATATCTTCTAAACCTTTCTCAAAAATCTTCCTCTCTTGCCATCTCTTCGGTTTATGCCTTCTTCATTTCTGGCCCAAAGTACTTCAAAGACCCCCTAAGAGATCTCCCTACTTGCTACATACCTCCCTCAAGGTCACGAAAAGCAATCTTTCTAGACCCCAAATCTCATCATACTACTTTTCCACTTAAATCTTTCAGCGATTACCTGCTGCCTCCAGGATAGTGTAAACTTACTAGTATGGCTTATAAGATCCTTCAAAACCTCACATTCAAGATCTCACATTACTTCTTTAGCATCTTTGCTTGTCCCTCCCCATTAAACCTTAGTCTATTCTCAAGCCACACCAACACATACTTGCAGTTCCCTAAATACACTGTGCTGTCTTGCTTCTGTCTTTGTACATGCTATTCCTTCAACTTTAAGCACTCTTCCCTGCCCTTCTTCACCTGCTCTATCACTATCTGTCTTTCAAAACTAAGATCAAATGTCTCTTCTTTCAGAATATCTTCCCATACAAGCTTAGCTTGATTTGGGTTAGGTGACCCTCTGCACTCTATGCTTAGCTCTCTTAAAATTAATCACATGACATTTCTTGTCTGTTTTGTGCCCCACCTCCATGTATTTTCTCTGGATAGCCAGCAGTTAGGACACCTAACATTCAACAAGTGCTATTGCCTAGTATCTATTTTTAGAACTAGAGATTCCTCATTTGCCAAAGTGTTTTTATGTGTTTTAAAAATCTTAAGGTTCGCACTTCTAATTAAGCCAACTGATGTTTCTTTTTCATTCTTATTTCCAATCTGTTACCTTTTTTTTTTAATTTTTTAGAAATAGGGTCTTGATTTGTGACGCAGGCCACAAATTGTACCACTCCAGTACAGTGGTACAATCTCCATTCACTGCTGCCTTGAATTCCTGGGCTCAAGGGATCCTCCCGCCTTAGCCACCAGAGTGGCTGGGTCTATAGGCATGTGCCACTGTATGCCGCTAATTTTTTAATTTTTCATAGAGACGCGGTCTCACCATCTTGCCCAGGCTAGTCTCGAACTCCTGGGCTCAAGCGATCTTCCTGCCTCAGCCTCCCAAAGTGGTGGGATTACAGGCACAAGCCACTGTGCCCAGCCTCCTTTCTGTAACTTTTCAGTCCTAGTCCATCCCAGCCGACCCTTTTCCTACCTTCCCCTCCCATGATCCCACAGTCCTTTCACCACCCTGACCTCAATCTCAGCATAGCACTGGCCAGCAAACACATGACCTCCATCTTCTACAATGTACTGGATTAACTTCCCAGCAGAAGGTGAGCGCATCACCGATGGGTCATTTTCCTTCTCAAACACACAGGTTTTATTGCCAATTGTGATGCGATATCTAGGAGACAAGTGGAAGTATGTAAGCTAAGAAAGCACCTCAGGATGTAAAGGAGAATGGTAGAGAATGTCAACCTTCAAAGACAAAAAATCCTGAAAACTTTATTATACACACACACAGACACTGCATATTTGTTTACAATGTCAATTAACAAAAATTTCCTTCAATAAGGATCAGATTAAATATAGTATAATCATATAATGGAATACTAAATGACTATTAAAAATAACAGGTACCACCATTTAAAAAAACACACACAAAGATATTGATGATGTAATAGCTAACATTTCTTGAAGCCTAGCTATGTTGTGGCAATGTTCTACACATTTTCAACATGTTAATTTATTTCATTCTCATAACACCATAACTGGTGTTGAACATTTGTGAATTTCTTTTTTTTTTTTTTTTTGAGACGGAGTTTTGCTCTTGTTGCCCAGACTGGAGTGCAATGGCGTGATCTCGGCTCACCGCAACCTCCACCTCCCAGGTTCACGTGATTCTCCTGCCTCTGCCTCCCAAGTAGCTGGGACTACAGGCATAAGCCACCACATCTGGTTAATTTTGTATTTTTAGTAGAGACAGGGTTTCACCACGTTGGCCACACCGGTCTTGAACTCCCAACCTCAGGTGATCCACCTGCCTCGGCCTCCCAAAGTGCTGGGATTACAGGCGTGAGCCACCGCGCCCAGCCACATTTGTGAATGTATTTAAAGAAAAACAGTATGTACATCAGTGTAACTTGTATATGCATATAAAATTTCTACTCAAATATATAAGAAACTTTTAACAATGGTTACTTATAAAAAGGGGAACTTATTTTTCATTGTCCACATACACTGGAGTGGTAGGGAGACATGTTTTAAATTATAAACACTTTAATACTCTTGATATTTTTGTTAAGTGCATGTACTATTTTTTTTTTTTTTTTAACTACAAATGAGTACCAAGAAAAGCCTGGGAAAATCCCAAGAGCTAGTAACTAATAAGAGAAAAGGCTAATAGGATGACCAGCAAATGGACCTCAAACAGCCACTTACCTATCCACTTCCTCTTTCATATATGTAGTATAACTGCTGCCATCATAGGACAAGAGCAGTCCACCGTCACTCAGCCGATGTACATCTACTTCTACACATGAGCCATTCATGATCACCACATAGGAGTTGGGGGACTGTCGAGTCACCTGTAGGGAATGAGAATGAGGATCAGTGTGTCCCTTCCAGGTACAGCTCCAAATGAAATTTGAATGCTTCAAAAATACAGATAAGAAAGATCTGTCAGGAGGAAGAAAATTCATGGCACTGATGCTATTTGCATCAGTGTCTGTGGACATGGCTCAGTCCTGCTGTAAGCAAAGAGGGCAACCTTAGTTGTTTTTCCCAACTGTGGTTGTTCCCTGTCTCTCCTTTATCTCTTGGCAGTGTATGTGAAGTTGAAGAACAACAAAAAAGATTTTCATAGAACAACAAATGCTGCTTCAGGACACTGACAAAAATAATGACGGTAATTTCACTAATACCTCCATCCCTGCATTAAATCAAACTTTTTCTCCTGCATCTCAACCTAAAGAAAGATAGCTAAAAAAGTAAGCTGCAAGCTCCAATGGGGTTCTGCATACCTTAAGTACATACTTGACTCCCTCATAGATAAGTTCAACATCTACTGTATTCAGAAGTGTATGAGCAGGAAGGACTTGACCCCTGAAAGAACAACGATGAGAGAGGAACTTACTACAAAGTTCTAACAGTTATAAGAGAATCTAAAACATTATTGATTGTAGCATTTCCTAGAATAACAAAAGACTAGAAACAACCTAAATACCTAAATGATCATTTGTAAGGAATTGATCACATCAATTATGACTCTTACAATGGATTTTTTTAAATTAGGGTAAAATACACATTACATTAAATTTGCCAACTTAACCATTACAAAATGCACAGTTCTATAGTGTTGGGGATATTAACACTATTCTGCAACCAATCTGCAGGACTTTTTCATCTGGCAAAAGTGAAACTCTACACCCATTAACAACTCCCAATTTCCCCCTCCCCCCAGTTCCTGGTAACCGTCATTCTACTTTCTACTTCTATGAGTCTGACTACTCTTCATACTTCATATAAGTAAAACCATATAGTATTTGTCTTTTTGTGACAGGCTTAATTCACTTGCCCTAATGTCCTTAAGATCCACCTATGTTTTAGCATGTGTCAGAATTTCCTTCTTCTTTAAGGCTGAATAATACTGTATTGTATGTATATGCCACATTTTGTTTATCCAGTCATCCATCAACCAACATCTGAGTTGCTCCCATCTTTTAGCTACTGTGAATAATTCTCCTATGAATGTGGCTGTGCAAGTATCTTTCAGACCCTGCTTTCAATTCTTTCAGAATACCCAGAAGTGGTATTACCAGATCATAGGGTAATTCTATTTTTAATGTTTTCAGTAGTTGCAATACCATTTTTCAATAGTGGCTGCATCATTTTACATTCCCATCAAGAGTGCACAAGTGTCCCAATTTCTCTACGTACTTGCCAATACTTGTATTTTCTGTTTTTTGACAGTGGGCATCCTAATGGGTGTGAGGTGATATCTCATCATGGTTTTGATTTTATTTACTTAATGATTAGTGATGTTGCGCATGTTTTCACATGTGGAACAAAACATACAGACATTAAAAAGATGTGAACTAAAAAACACTTTTAAAAATATACTGTTGAGTTAAAAAAAGCAAGGTAAATAACAGCTTCACAGCATGCTACCATTTGAGTTTCAAAAAACCAGGAGGTGGGAAGAAACAAATATTGCATGTTGATATGGTTTGGCTGTGTTCCCACTCAAATCTCATCTTGAACTGTAGCTCCCATAATTCTCATGTGGTGTGGGACGGACCTGGTGGGAGATACTTGAATCATGGGGGCGGTTCCCCCATACTGTTCTCGTGGTAGTGAATAAGTCTCACGAGAGCTGATCATTTTATAAGGGGAAACCCCTTTCACTTGGCTCTCATTTTCTCTCTTGGCTGCCACCACGAAAGATGTGTCTTTGCTCTTCCTTTGCCTTCCGCCATGATTGTGAGGCCTCCCCAGCCATCTGGAACTGTGACTCAATTAAACTTCTTTCCTTTATAAATTAGCCAGTCTTGGGTATGTCTTTATTAGCAGTGTGAGAACAGACTAATACACATGTATATGTTCATGTAAGTTTAGGGTATCTTTGGAAGGTTAGAAAAGAAATTGGTAATATGAATTTACTACAGGGGACAGAAACTGGATGGCCAAGGAACAGAGGTAAGAGAGAGACTTCTCACTGCTTATCTTTTTTGCGCCTTTTGAATTTTGAACCACATGAATGTGTTAACTGTTCTTAAAGATAAAGATTAAGGTTGGGCGCAGTGGCTCACGCCTGTAATTCCAGCTATTTGGGAGGCCAAAGCGGGCAGATCACGAGGTCAAGAGATCAAGACCATCCTGGCCAACATGTTGAAACTCCGTCTCTACTAAAAATACAAAAATGAGCTGGGCGTGGTGGCGCGTGCCTGTAGTCCCAGCTACTCAGGTGGCTGAGGCAGGAGAATCCCTTGAACCCGGGAGGCGAAGGTTACAGTGAGCAGAGATCACGCCACTGCACTCCAGCCTGGTGACAGAGCAAGCCTCCATCTCAAAAAAAAAGATTAAGATTAAATGCGAAAAAATTATAAAACTTCAGTGTAAGCATATCTGCTCCTAGCAACTGAAACTTTATTTGAGAGTCTTTAAAAAGGCCGGGCGGCTGGGCACGGTGGCTCACGCCTGTAATCCCAGCACTTTGGGAGGCCGAGGCGGGTGGATCACAAGGTCAGGAGATTGAGACCATCCTGGCTAACACGGTGAAACCCTGTCTCTAATAAAAATACAAAAAAAATTGGCCGGGCCTGGTGGCAGGTGCCTGTAGTCCCAGCTACTCGAGAGGCTGAGGCAGGAGAATGGCATGAACCCGAGAGGCGGACCTTGCAGCGAGCCGAGATTGCACCACTGCACTCCAGCCTGGGCAACAGTGCGAGACTCTGTCTCAAAAATAAAAAAAAATAAAAATAATAAAATAAGTAAAAAACAAAAGCATTTTAAAAGGAGGTGGGTGGGGGGCTTGTAGAGGAAAATGCATTTGACATATTTGTACACCAATAAGAAAACTATTTAACTAGGTTACAGATTGTATGTTGCAGAACAGAAATAAATAAGACTGGATTGGTAAAAAGCGGCCCATTTATACAGGGAGTTGAAAGTCACGCCAAGGGATTTAGATTTGATACAGAAGAGAAATGCCAAGCTGCTGAAGGTTTTACTACATGAGAGTAACATAGTGAAAGATACTTATCATAGGACTTGAATAACTCTGAAATCTCAGTTCAATTTTTAAATTTTGTTTCTTTTCTTTCTTTCAGATACCTCAAAAGGGAGTTGATATAAGTCTAACAACACAGAAGGAAATAAAAGTGCCTGTGATTAAAGTGCTTTAAAATGATTAGCCACTTGGAACATTCCTCTGGGGACTCAAAGGCAGAGCTTAGTCTCCTCAATCAGCATTAGAAATTAGTTTAGCCCCATAGATGTCTGACCCTCTACTTGAAAGACTCATGAGGTCATCCTGAATATCAGCCTGAATTATTTATTTCTGAAAGGTGGTACAGGTAATACATGAAATAGTTAGGGTTCAGTGCTAGGGAGAAATACCAGATTTTTATCACCAGGGTTTGGAGAGATTTGATACTTATACAGGACAGAATATATACTGCAGATGGATTCCAGTTTCTAAAGAAGCAACCTGTTCTAACTGTGGTATAAGTTAATGTCTAGAATCTGCAGTTTGACTCCCCAAATAATTTGCCATAAATGTCAACATCCCCTCTCTTTCTTGCCACCATGGTCCATGAATAACAAGTAGCACTCATAAGCTGCCAGGAATGGACAGAAGAATAAATGGGTCTTTGAGCTTCAGTCCCTGTACTCAGGACCATTGATTAGTTTGTGTAGCCTACAAGAAACAAAGCCTACCTTTCTAAGGAGTGAAGGAAGTTAGAGACGCTATTCCGCAGGCTCACATCTGCCACGTGGAGGGCACCACACACAACCCCCAACATGGTGTCAGGTCGCTCAGCCTGAAAGAAGGAAAAAGAGGGCAGATCAAATGCATGGTCACTTGGCACCACAGCCTCTCAAATGAAATCAGGCTCAAATTTGTTGTGATGAAACAGCTAGCAATGAAAATCTCCATTCTCACTGCCCAACTGATTTTTTAGATAAAAATGAACACATTCACTTTTAGAATTTGATTAGAGGCACCACTTGAAGAGAAATGAAAAACAACTTTCTTCTTTTCTCCCTAAGACTTCCACTGAGCCAATCATTGAATAGCTCAAAAATAGGCTTCTGACAGAAATAAATTTAAAAAGACACAACGATTTGGCTACTAATAATCTCAAAGAAAAGCGGTGTATAGCCAAAATTTGGACCTCCAAATTATATGAATCTAACGATTTTATACAAAATCTTGGGTAATTCAGCATAGCCCCAGGAATTAAGGAATAAGTGATAACTCTTGATCTAAATGAGGCCTCTCTCTTCAGCATCTGGTAGATACAGAAGTTGGCAACTATGGACCAGGTTTAACATTAAATGAAGAAAAAGAAAGTAATTAAATCTCTGCATGCCTCTCTTCAAATATACCTCAGGAAGTAATGCCAGAACATAAAATGACTGTGTGACACAAGTACAGGAACCATCAGAGTGCTAAAATTACACTGACTCCTAGATTTTTCCAGGTAGATCAAGAACCCTTTACATTAGAATCAAATAAATTTCATGTAGTGACAGGGATTGAGTACACAAGTCTATAAAAACCCAATCCCAGCATCTGTTTGTGCAAGTGGAGAAATACACACCTGTACTTTTTCTGCTATCAGTCTGTCCAGCCAGCCAGTATCAATTCTGTTCATCTGAAAGCTTTCAGTCTCTAACAATTTGATCAGGTATTCAACTGTAGTTCGAAAGTCACCCCGAATAGACAGCTCCTTCAAAGCCACCACCATGTTTCTGAGAGAAGAACAGAAGCCAATCTGTTTCAGCAACAAACACTTTAATGTTTTTCAATAATTTTAAAGATCTGTTTGGCCCGGCACGGTGGCTCACGCCTGTAATCCTAACACTTTGGGAGGCCAAGACAAGGCAGATCACGAAGTCAGGAGATTGAGACCATCCTGGCTAACACGGTGAAACGCTGTCTCTACTAAAAATACAAAAAATTAGCCAGGCATGGTGGCGGGCGCCTGTAGTCCCAGCTACTCAGGAGGCTGAGGCAGGAGAATGGCATGAACCCGGGAGGCGGAGCTTGCAGTGAGCAGAGATCATGCCACTGCACTCTAGCCTGGGCGACAGAGTGAGACTCTGTCCCCCCCCAAAAAAATAAAAATAAAAATAAAAGAAAGAACTGTTTCATTCCTTTGGAATCTTGAGAGGGAAGGGAGAGAGGCAGTTCCAAAAACAAATAAGGGTGCACATGTCAAGTGTGCTCATTCATGTGCATTCAAGAGAGGAAAATTTGCAAAAAGTCAGAAAACGTATGAATTCTAACTGATATTACCATAACAGCATCAGCAAATCAGAAACATTTCATTATAATGAGTACAGAACAAATTATAACAAATTATATGCAAGCCACCCTCAGCTTTTACTTACTAAGTTTCCATTATTCCATTCATTTGTTGTTGGCTAACAAGAATTAGGGCATTAATTCTCCCTATCCTTGTACCTTATTTATTTTATGTATAATTTACATACAATAAAATATACTTATTTTAAGTATACAGTTCAATGAATTTTCCCAAGTGCTTAATTTAAAGATTTCCATACAGTAAAGCAACTCTCTGGGTGCAGTCATATATCAGCCTGACACTGCATGTGAGAGTATTTTTTTTAAAACTGCATTTTGGATATCTATGCAATGATTTGCTCATTACTTTTATTACTTCCCAGTTAAGTGCAAAGTGATCCAATTTTAGCAGAATTTCAAATACTATGGGGCTTTTCTGTATATTTATGCCCAGTGTCTATCCTGCACGGGACAGGTACTTACTTCAACAAATACTAATTATGTACCTCATACTAATAAGACACATACTATGATTGTAAGGAAGAAAGAACATAAATACAATAATCACTTTCAAAATATATGGCAGAATATCATCAATGCCAGTCAGAATACTTACACAAAGTTCTGGAGAGGTTGTAAGAAGGGAGAAATTCATCTCCCTACAGTTTCATGAAAAATGTGGAAACTGACATGGGCTAAAGTATAGCTGATAATTATAACTGTGAGAGGAATCATATTCCAGGTGGTCCAGGCATTCCCTCAGCCTAAAATATTATTCTGTTGCCCACCTCTGTCCTCCTTTCTATGTCCTCCTTTGACCTGACTTACTTCTACAAACTTCAATTATCAATCTAGATGTCACTGTCTTCTGGGATACCTTCCCAGAACCCCTCTAGACTGAGTTAGTTGACTCATCTGTGATCCTATGATCCTATAATGCCCTTAAATAATCTGACTATCATCATACTTAATACATTGTATTTTAACTGCCAATTGTCTTACACCCTCTGGATTGTAAAGTTTTGTGAGGAGAGAGATTCTATCTTGGACCTCACTGTATTGCCAGAACCGGTAGATAGCAGATACTCAGTAAATATTTGTTGAATAGAATGAATGAATGGGCCTGGCACATTGGCTCACACCTGTAATCCCAGAACTCTGGGAGGCCGAGGTGGGCAGATCACTCGAGGTCAGGAATTCGAGACCAGCCTGGCCGACATGGTGAAACCCGTCTCTACTACAAATACAAAAACTAGCTGGGTGTGGTGGTGGGCACTCCATGTCAGAAAAAAAAAAAAGAAGAATAAATGAATGAACAGAGGAAATAGCAAGAACAAACAAGCAGAGGGAAGAAAATACAGGTTGACAAAATTAGCCAGGCATGGTGGCACGTGCCTGTAATCCCAGTTACTCAGGAAGCTGAGGCAGGAGAATCACTTGAACCCAGGAGGAAGAGGTTGCAGTGAGCTGAGATCGTGCCACAGCACTCCAGCTTGGGCGACAGAGCAAGACTGTCTCAAAAAAAAAAAGGAAAATACAGCTTGAGTTCAGGGAATGGTATGATTGAAGCAGAGGTATAAGGATAGGAATGAGTGGCTAATCCATTCAACCAACGTTTACTGAATGCTTACTATGTTCAGGGGATATAGCAGTAACAAGACACAGTCCTGTTCTCATGGTATTTAGATTATGACCCATGGTAAATTATACTGGAATATACTGGAATATATGAGTTGGGGCATTCTGGCAAACAAGAGTCCAAACCCCAAGCTGAGATATAGACCTAATGAAATGAAGAAATAAGAAACAAAGAAAGCTCTAAGCTGAAGAATGAACTTTTGGCATAGTGTCAAGAAGGAGACTTATTGTAGATAACGTATTTTTAACGTGCTAAAAATTAAGCTAGTTAGCTTTGTACTGTAGACAAATGTACAGAGCTGGTCAGAAATAAGGAACAAGGCTTCTGGACTGGGTTATAGGACATTCCCTGAAGAAAATACACAGTGGTCTGCCAAATCAGGACTTAAACCTAAATGCCAACGGAGGCCAGTCTGGGAACATAAATGAGTGAGGCAGACTGAATAGGAGCTGTGTTAACTACAAAGTTTATGTCCCGTCGAAAAGAAGCAGCCACACAAAACTAGCTGTTTTTTGTTTGTTTGTTTGTTTGTTTGTTTTTTGAGACGGAGTTTTGCTCTTGTTGCCCAGGCTGGAGTGCAATGGCGTGATCTTGGCTCACTGCAACCTCAGCCTCCTGGGTTCCAGTGATTCTCCCGCCTCAGCTTCCCGAGTAGCTGGGATTACAGGCACTTGCTACCACACCTGGCTAATTTTTGTATTTTTAGCAGAGACGGGGTTTTACCATGTTGGCGAAGTTGGTCTCAAACTCCTGACCTTAAGTGATCTGCCCGCCTCGGTCTCCCAAAGTGCTGTGATTACAGGTGTGAGCCACCGTGCCCAGGCAAAATTAGCTAACTTTTAACAACCAGAATGTACAACCAATGTTGTCATTATAGTCTTACTTTTAAGAGCTAGCAGAAATCCATATTTTGATTTCAATCTCCTGATTTTTTAATATTGTCAAATTAAAAAAAATTAACACTCTGTGAGCCCATCAAAACACATCTGTATGTTGAGACTCACCAGAAAGCCAACAATTTGCAAGCTCTAGTGTAAACCTTTTTCACTTTGCAGAGCATAATATGGCAGCGAATATGCTTAAAAGGCAACTTCATACCAATGTTTTCTTCTGGTAGCAGTATTTTAATTTTGAAAAATTCCACTTATAGTTTTGAAGAATGAGAAGAAATGTAAAGGACAAAATAGAGAAATAATGAGATTTCCCTACTTCTAAAAATAATATTAAAAACTAATTAATCAAGGCTGGGTGCAGCGGCTCATGCCTGTAATACCAGCACTTTGTGGGGCCATTAGAGCCCAGGAGTTTAAGACTAGCCTGGGCAACAAAGGGAGACCCCATCTCTACAAAAAATTTAAAATTTGCTGGACATGATGGTGCACACCTGCAGTCCCAACAATTCAAGAGGCTGAGGCAAAAGGATTGCTTGAGCCCAGGAGGTCGAGGTTTCAGTGAGCTATGATGGCACCACTGCATTCCAGCCTGGGTGACAGAGCAAGACTCTGCCTCTTAAAATTAATTCATTCAGGAAATTGATAAAAATATAAAACTAATCAATAAGTGTTTATTAATACAAACAACCATATATTAGGATTAATTACTAATAAACAAATGCTATTTATTAGTAATTAATACTAATAAACACTTATTAATTACCTACTCCGTGTACAGTTCAAAGGTAAAGGGAATGGTATTAAATGTTTGATACAAGGCAATAAACCATTAAAAAACAGAAAAGGACTAGTTCAAGTTTCAATTTTAGATAGATATTCCAAAAGATCTAAGCTGTTAAAATTACCTCCTTCAGCCCTATGTTTTAGGCAAGCAAAAGTGCGGTTAATTTAATATTCATTGTTTATGATTAATAGAATATTATCTAACATTTATGATATAGCAGTTATATTTGCATAAGCTGTTATATACAGCACGCTAAGGTCTCTTATATTAGCAATGTAGACAGTTTCTTTATGTCCTTTTCATAATATGAGCAGTATAATTTTATTATTTTAAATAACTATAAGAGTACATCATGGTGACTATGGCTCATAACAATAGATTGTGTACTTGAAAATTGCTAATAGATTTTAAGTCTTCTCACAAGAAAAAAATAAAATAAAAGTCTATGATTTATTTGATACCTAGTTCTTGACCAAGAATCTACCTCCGCTCAATAACAATACTGTTCCTGTGGAAAAATAAGATACCTTTAAAGCAATCAATTTTATACATTTATCAAAAATATTTGAAAGGAAAAATACTTCAAAAGGCTCAGAACAACAAACAGAAAAACATCTGCCAAGCACTGCATAATTTAATACAACACGAATGCAAGTACAATTAAAGATATTCAAAATTTCTTCAAAAAGGTTGTTCATATTATTACTTTGACAGCAGATGATTCCTATTCCCATGCTCACACCTTCACTTAAGATTAGCACAAATTTATTTTGTAAAATGCAATCAAATGCTATTATACTCACGAAATTGCCTCTTCTCTGTTTTCTCCCCAAGAAAAGCAGTGACCAAACTGAGAATCAGCAAATTCATGAAGTCCCCCTGCAGCAGCAACACTGAAATATCCCCAAACATTCTTATTGCTGCGGAAATTTAGCTCCTGAACTGTTCCTGAGCTGGGCTTAAAACCCTGTTAGAGAATAAAGAATGAGAGACCATATTATGTTTCGAAGGAAGAGAAGATTTATATATTCATTGTTTAAGTTCTGTGTTAATCACACACAGAAGCAGAGAAGACACACAAAAATGATAAAGGCCAAGACCCAGTGCCACAGACCCACTGAAGACTCTACAGTGACTTAAGTGGGATTAAGTAACCAATGAAGCAACGACCATTTACTTATCTGCTCTGAGAAACCTCTAGATTTCCCACTCCAGAGGAAGTCCCAAGATATTTCAGAAGTATACGCTCAGATATTATCTTAACATTAAAGTTCATTAAAAGGAGGTATAAACCTTTTAAGTGATGGGTTACCTCATCTGGATTTTCACTAGTGATCCGAGCAGCAATAACATGGCCCCTTGGACAAGGAACGTGTGCAGAATCTTCAAAATCAATGGGAGAATCACCCCAGGGAGATACCCCATACATCATACGGATATCCTTGATTCTATATAGAGGAATCCCCATGGCAATCTGAAAGGTAATAAAACACACATCTTTAATTTTTCAGTTACTTCCCTTAAAGTGTAGAGGCTATCAGATAACCTAAAATATTTTTATTTTTGGAGCCACTCCCTAAAACATTCTATTTTTATAACCTGTATTCTACAATCATCAACTCTAAGTTGCTTGAAATACAATATATCACTACAGATAAGTAGTTAGAATATTCTCCACTTCTAAAGAAGTCCCCACATTCCTAATGCAACAGACACCAGTTCCCCTGTTGTCATTTCTCCATCACGTAATAAGAATGAAAATATCCAACAGAGGAGTAAATGTTAATAGCCATCCAAAAACAGACAGCTAGAAAGTCTTAATTGTGTCATAATTATCTCTTCCATCCCTGCAAACCACTGGAGGAAGTAAGTAAATCTTTAGTCTTTAATAGGAACCCAGAAGGTGTTCTCGATGTGGGCAAATGTTAGATAAAAATAATATCAAGCCTTATCATTAACTATTACTGCTTTCCATAATATTTGTTTCCTGGGCTGAGAGAAGACAATAATACTGACAGCAAGCACTTTACAAATTATAAAAATATATGTGTGCTACCACACTCTTGTAAGGAAAAACTTCAACCACTAATCTCTGATGCAGAATTATTTCAATAAAGAACACTAGTAAAAAAAAAAAATGAGTAGGGAATAATTATAATACAAAGTTGTGAAGTTTACTATAGCTAAATAATTGAATAAAGCATACATTATTAACATTTATTTCTAAAACATGACACATTATATCAGATGTGTCTGGCTAGAAAAAATAACATTCCTATGTCTGTACTACATCAGGAAAACCAAACCACACATGCATAACACATACAGCGTGAAACAGAAATGACCATTAGGTGTGACTCAGATAGGAGGTACTTTTCTCTTATCACAAACTGGTTAAACCCATTTTTCAGGCCTCTCTGACTTTTCTAGGCTCTGCAACCCAGATCAGGGAGACTCACCTGGAGCTGTGCTGCAGGGAGATTGACATCAGCCACCATCTCTGTACAAGGGTGCTCTACTTGCAGCCGAGGATTCAATTCCAGAAAGTAGAAGCTGCCATCCTGGCTGTACAGGTATTCCACAGTCCCAGCACTCACATAACCCACCATTTTGGCAAGTTTCACCGCACACTCAAAGAAGAGAGATAAGCAAACATAAGTATCTCACCTTATCCAACTGCTAGACCACTACAGCCTCTCACTGACTCAACTGTTCAGTGTGTATAAGAGCCATCAAAAGCTTTTAGCCACATGAGAGCACATTTCTGATTATTATACAATATCCCTGGACAAGGATGAAAAACTCAATGAAAAATCGGGAGAAAAGAGCATTTTTCACTTTGCATCAAAAGCAACCCCACCCCACCAGACATAAATGCATGCAGACAAAAAAACATGGGGACAGACTCTTGTCCAGTTTCCAGTATTTCCAATATGCTCCTCTTCTTCCTAGAAATATAGCTAACTAGTTAGAGACTAGATTTTTTTTTTTTTTTTTGAGACAGAGTCTCACTCTGTCTCCCGGGCTGGAGTCCAGTGGCACAATCTCATGGCTCACTGCAAACTCTGCCTCCGGGGTTCAAGTGATTCTCCTGCCTCAGCCCCCCAAGTAGCTGAGATTACAGGCATGCGCCACCATGCCTGGCTAATTTTTGTATTTTTGGTAGAGATGGGGTTTCCCCATGTTGGCCAGCCTGGTCTCAAACTCCTGACCTCAAGTGATCTACTCGCCTTGGCCTACCAAAGTGCTGGGATTACAGACACGAGTCACCATGCCTGGCCTGGTTAGTGGCTAAGTTTTGACAAACAGGACACCAGCACTGGTAAGTGATATGCATAACTCCTAAGTCATATATATATATATATATATATATATTTTTTTTTTTTTTTTTTTTTTTGGAGATGGAGTCTCGCTTTGTCACCCACCCAGGATGGAGCACAGTGGCGCAATCTCGGCTTACTGTAACCTCCGCCTCTCGTTTTCAAGTGATTCTCCTACCTCAGCCTCCTGAGTAGCTGGGATCACAGGCACATGCCACCATGTCAGGCTAATCTTTATATCTTTAGTAGAGATGGGTTTTCATCATGTTGGCCAGGCTGGTCTCGAACTCCTGATCTCAGGTGATCCGCCCACCTCAGCCTCCTAAAGTGCTGGGATTATAGGCATGAGCCACAGCACCCAGCCCTAAGTCATATTTTGAAAAGGAAATGTCTCATTCTCTATTCCTGGCTTTTTCCTTCTTATTCATTGGAACATAGTCATGATAGTATAAGCCAACTTCAATCATGCAAATGAGAACACACTAAGAACAGCAAGAAAAGAAAGGAAAAGAAAATAAAAGAAAGAAAAAGAAAAGAAAGAATGAACCTGAATCCCAAGATGGCCTCGTGGAATAAAACACTTCCACCAGCCCCGAAAAGCTCACCTCAGACTAGGATGGGAGAGAAAAATAAACTTCTGTTTTTGGGGGGGTCCGCTGTGTTTTTTGGACCTTTTTGTTATAGCAGTTTAACCTGTATCCTAATCGATACAGGAATTATTAAGTGCAGGTAGAATGTTGCTGTTTAAAAATATTAAAATATGAGATGCTAGCTTAGCAAAAGGGTAATGGGTAGCAGAGAAACAGATACTGCAGGCTGGAAAGATGATAATCTCCTTGTTGGGATAACACAACATTTGGTAAACTGTTTCCTACAATAACTTGGGATACTGACCACACACCAACTAAACCTTAAAAAAGATGGTCTGAAAGGGTCAGAGTGTCAAAAAAGCCAACTTCTTTTGTATCCCCCCAAACAGAAAATGAGATTATCACCCTGAAGCAACTCAGTGTCAAAGATCAAACGTGCTGCTTTAGTTTCAGCTGGCCCCAAGATAGACAATATTAAATCAAGGCAAGAGAGATAGGCTAAATCACAGAAGCCAGTAAATAATAGAAGAAAAGTTTCTATATCTAGAAGAAATCTATGAGTATGATTAATCCAACCCAAAGCTGATTGCAAGCAAATAGCCCAGAAGCTTAGTAAGTATTTGAAGGAATTGTATTTCTAAACAAACCACAAACCTGGCCTTCAAAAGCCTGCGACTGATGATTGGGATATTTGTGCCCTCAATCCTGCACCAGCAGGAAGTGGGTTGTGAAAGTTCTGCCAAAGAAGGCATAGTCTCCAAAGCCCAACTCACAGAGAAAACTGAATGAGGAAGAACTTCCCAGAAAACAATGTCAGGTGTCTTGAAGGACAATGAACAAGGGATTTACTCCCTTATTGCACTTCTCTGGAGTGTGCAGTAGCAGAACCAGGGACAGCCAGGTCTAACTGAGGTAGTATTCTATTATATAGCAGGGAATCATTGCAATTCCTACCTAAAAAGGAGGATTTGATAACTGCTACAGACCAACGATTGCTATGTATTTTTCATTTTTCCAAATGAGAGTTATCCTGTTCCTATTCCATCATTGTACATGGGTGTATGGGGGCAGGGGATATAATACTGGGTAAATAACTTGTATTTTGAGTCACTGGCCCATGAAAAGCCACAATACATATCTAATGGAGAGGAATATACATCATATAGAGATCCGGAATCACCTCCAGTAATAACCCATCCAGTTACTAGTAACTGGATGGGGCTTCAGGCTGTCTTCCTTGGACAAAGGCTATATGTGCTCTAAAAGTAGGAAAAAGGATAAAGGGATAATAGGTAGCCAGAGGAACAGACTGAGGCACAGATTTTGAAATGCCCTCCAGTGACTTTTCTCTACTTCATCGTTTTAGGAAAAAATCGAAATTTTTGCTGAGCACATGGTCACCCAGTTAGTGACCACAATTCCTAACATCCTTTGTGCTAGGTATAATTGTGTAACTGAATTTTGTCCAGTGGAATGTGAGCAGAAGTGACGTATGTGACTTCAAGATCATGCTTCCATATGCTTGCCCTCCACATCCCCTGTCTCTTCCTCCCACAGGCCACAATGTGAACATAATCTTGTGTGAGTTAGCTTAATCATGAAGATGACAATGTCCAAGAGCAAAGTTTGGCAAACTTTTTTGGTAAAGAGCCAGATAGTAATTATTTTCAATTTTGTGGGCCATATAGCCTCTGTCACAACTATTCAATTCTACCATTGTAGTGATAAAGCAGCCATAAATAACACATAAATAAATAAGCATCATGTTCCAACAAAATTTTATTTACAAAAACAGGCAACAGGTGAGCAATAAACCTGTTTCTGGTAACAGCTCATCTCTGAACTATGATGACAGAGAAATAGAAACTTACACCTTGTTTAAGCCACCGTATTTTGCTTATTTATTTATTTGTTTTGAGATGGGGTCTTGCTCTGTCACCCAGGTTGGAGTGCAGTAGCATGATCAAGGCTCACTGCAGCTTTGACCTCCCAGTGTCAAGTGATCCTCCCACCTCAGCCTCCCAAGCAGCTGAGAGTACAGACGTGTGCCATGACACTCAGCTAATTTTTGTATTTTTAGTAGAGATAGGGTTTCACCATATTGCCCAGGCCGGTCTCGAATTCCAGGGCTCAAGTGATCTGTCCGCCTTAGCCTCCCAAAGTGCTAGGATTACAGGCAAGAGCCACCATGCCCGGCCAAGCCACTGTATTTTGAAGGCATCTTTATTACAGCAGTTCAAGAGTACATCCTAATATATATACAACATAGGAAATAGACCTCTAACACACATGAAATATATTTTGAAGAATATATTTTGATGTAGAGACCGGGTTAGGACTCCAGAAAAGACTATGTTCAGGCCTCTAAACTATAGTTATTCAGAAGGCATCACTCATGACTTTGAGAAACTACTTTCTATACAAAAAGATAGAATGTGTGAACTCTGAAGATATTTAGAGGGCTTTCCAAAAAAGATAATAGAGTTGATTAAATTCAGCTGAAGACTTGATGATACTCAACCCAGCAAATAAAACTACCTGATTATGAGCCTCTTAAAAAAATCAATCATAAGATTAAAAATTTCAAAACATTTCTCTTCTTTATCCCTGTATCCTGAAATGGTACGCTGATTTTTTTTAGAAAGCGTTAACTACTTTTAGAAGCTTGACATGTTCCTTGACAATTCTCTTAGTGGGAGAACAGTAGAATTTTTTTTCTCTAAGAAAAGGATATAATTTTATTAATTATTCAGAATCATTGCTTAAAATTCCATTGTTCTCAGATTGGTGCATGAACTGAATGAAAAATGTTCTATGTAAGAAAACATAAAGTAAGCCTTTTAATATATGTACCTGTTCCATGTGTTCAAATACTGCTGGAGTAGCAATAGTAGCAGGTGCTTCTTCAATAATCTTCTGATGCCTGCGTTGTACAGAGCAATCACGACCAAACAAAGAGATAGCATTGCCATATTGGTCCGCTAAGATCTGCACCTCCAGATGACGAGATTGTTTGGCTAGTCTCATCACAAATATGGGAGATCCAGGAACTTCAGCTTGAACCTGTATTAGAAAAGGGGGAAAAAAAAAAACAATTCTTAAATTTTAAACTTTTTATCTATCTTGATAAGCTACTTTGATTTCAACAAGCAGATGTCCAGAAGTGTCAGGAACCATGTTAATCAGCAGAAATACAAAACTGAATAAAATACAGTCCATGCTGTCATCTTTAATATCTTTAAGATGCTGCATTCTTACATAATCAATATTAATTGATAAATATGAAAACATACGAACATCTGGTGCATCACAAAGGTAAACACCAAAATATTTGAAAACATAGGCACATACACAAATCCAACAACAGGGCAAAATACTGCCATCCTGTACTCTGTACAACCAAACGTACAACTTGTTCCAGACAAGATACTTTCCTGGTTCACATTACATCATATATGGTATTGTTGCAGCCAAAGGACTTTCATCTTTAGTTTTGAAGAATATTACTGTTGGGGACAGAATTCTAAAATGGTAACTATTTTTTTTCTCAGCACTTTAAATAATCCCAATGATTTTCAGCTTTCACTGTTTCTACTGAGATGCCAACTGTCAATCTTACTGTTACTCTTTTGAAAGTAATCTTTATTCCTCAGCTGGTTTAAGATTTTCTCTCTTTCTGTCTTTTATAGGGGGGAGGGTGGTAGATTTACTCTGATAAGCATAGATGTGGTTCTTTGTATTTGTCCTGCTTGAGGCTCATAGTGCTTTTTGAATCTGTCCTTGGTATCTTTTATCTGTTCAAAGAAATTCTTAGCTTTTCTCTCTTCATATATGGCTTCTGCTTCATCATTTCTTCAATTATTGCTTCTGCTCCATTCTCTTTCTCTTCTCCTCTGAGACTTAAAGTACATGATGTTAGACCATTTCACATAATCCATATGTCTTTTATGCTCTGTATCTTTTTTGCTCTGTTTTGCCATGTAGCAAGTCATCTCAAAACTCAGTGGCTTGCTTAGAACATCAACCTTTTATGATGTTGTTCTCATCTGGGCAGTTCTTCTTCTGGTCTTGCACTTACATACATATCATCATCTGGTAGCTTGAGTGGGGTAGAATGGTCTCACTCAGATGTCTGGTGATTTGTGCTGACTGCTGGCTGGTAGGTCTAGTGAGCCTCAGCTGGAATCGTTCATCTCCAATGCAGGTGGCTTCTCATCCTGCAGCAGGCTAGACTAGGCTTCTTCAGTGATGTGTTCCAAGAGGGGAAGAAGCTGTAAGACCTCTTGAGGTCTAGGCTCTCGAATTTATACATCACTTTGGCCACATTCTAATGGTCTAAGCAAGCCACAAAGCCAGCTAAGATTCAAGGGGTAGGGAAAATAGATGCCACCCCTGGAAGGGAGGAACAGCAAAGTCACATTGCAAAGGGTGTACATACAGGAATGGGAGGAGTTATTGTGGCCATCTCTTGCAAACAACTTACTATGCTCTACCCTATGGCCACAATAATTCACATACCTCCCACATGCAAAATAGACTCACCCCCTCCCAAGACCCCCAAAGTCTCATCCAATCATGGCATTGGGCTTGACGTCCATTTTCTCATGAGTCATGTCCAGAAGAAAATGAGGTTCCTTGGGTGCAACTCCTCAGGTACAGTTTCTCTTGATCCAAAGACCTGGGAACTAAGAAGACAAGTTATCTGCCCCAACACTCCCAATATTTATGATGATATTGGGAGGGGATAACTGCAAATGAGACTGCTGTTCAAAGAGGAGGAAATAGGAGGTACATAGTAGTCATTGGTCCATAGCAATTCTGAAATCCAGATAGGTACATGTTGTCAGATTCCCTTACACCAGGGTCAGGAATGCTTTTCATTTTGTTTTGTTTTGTTTTTCAGGGTCTAGTTTGGTTCCCTGGGAGTGGGTCCTTAATCCATGGCATCCCCTGCTCCTAGCTCTGCCCTCTGGGCTCCTGACTCTACTCTCTGAGAAATCTCTCTTTTTATTTGAAATGACAGCTGTTTACAGCTGAATAGCTTTCTGTCTGCTTCCTGCCCATTAAAAAGTTTAAGGCTCAGAGGTCACTTTTCATTTTGAACTGTTTCTGGCCCTTTCAGTCCCTTGGTGCATTCATCAACACAAGTCTCTTGACAACTTTGTGGGTTTCCTATGAATCATATTGGGGTTCACCGCTCACCCAAAGAGACACATCCGCAACTCATGTCTGCATAGACCTCTCTATACTTTGGGCACGTCAGGATGCTGTGAGACAGTACCCTTAAGATACTTAGGGCCAGGCATGGTGGCTTATGTCTGTGATCCCAGCACTTTGGGAGGCCAAGGTGGGAGGATCATCTGATGTCAGGAGTTCGAGACCAGCCTGAGCAACATGGTGAAACCTCATCTCTAGTCAAAACACAAAAACTAGCCAGGCATTGTGGTGGGCACCTGTAATCCCAACTACTCGGGAGGCTGAGGCAGGAGAATCACTTGAACCTGGGAGGTGGAGGTTGCAGTGAGCCGAGATCACGCCACTGCACTCCAGCCTGGGCGACAGAGTGAGACTCCCTTCTCAAGAAAACAAAAAAAAAAAAAAAAGATAGTTAGAAGCATGTTTCCAGCTGAAAGCATTAAAAAAAAAAAAAAAAGATACTTAGAAGCATCTTTCTAGCTGAAAGGGTAATTTATTAGCTACTACCTTAAAGATTTCTGAGGCCTTAAAGTCACAGGCACTCTTGAGTTGGTCTTTACTCTGAGGCATTTTTTACTTTGCAAATCTTTTGCCAGCTGGAGAGACTCGGGATGAGAAACAATTCTATTTTCAACAAGTTCTGGGTCCTTTACATTTCTGTAAATTCTGTAAATTCTGCTTGCAAGCAAAACATCTTCTTTAGCTTACCTCTCTTTTACAGTTTCTTAGCATAAGCAACTAGAAGCACTCCACAGATACTTTAAACACTTGTAGAGAGCTCCTTAACCAGATCCATGACTCCATTAAATATATTATTAGTCTTCCAAGTTACCTCAGATAACATTTTTTTGCCAATTGTTCCATTATTACAGAACATGGATCTTTTTTCCAGACTCCAGTAACAATTACCACACTGCTTTTCCAGCCTCCCTTAACAATTCATCATTCTTCCAGTCTTCATTAACATCCTCCTCACCAATGTTCAGCCTACACCTATGAGCCAGTTTTAAAGTCAATGTCTTACGTTTTACTTTTCTGTTATGGCAACATCATACCGTTAGGTATCAATTTCTGTGTCAATTATCCATTGATACCTAACAAACTATCAAAATCTTAGTGACTTGGTATAGCAACCATTTTATTTTATTTTCTCATGAGTGTGTGGATCAGCATTTTGAACTGGGCACAACTGGCAGTTCTGATCTTGCCTGGAGTAACTCATGCAGCAATAGTCATCTGGCAGCTCAACTGGGGTTAGATGGTCAAATATGGTCTCATTTACATGTCTCAAATGTGGTGCTGCTGACTGTCAGCTAGTAGGACTAGGAGGCCTTAGCTGGGACAACTCATCTCTGCTCATGTGACCTCTCCCTCTCTAATAGGCTAGAATGGGCTCTTCACATGGTAGTCTGAGGGCTCGCTCCAAGACAGCAAGAGCAACAACTACAAAACCATTGCAAATAATTTCTCACATTGCTCTGTGTTTTTCATCCTTTTGTCTTTCTTCATGCTTCAGTCTGAATTTCCTTCTGATCTACTCATCAGTCATTAATTATTTATCTTTTTCTAGATTTTTTTGTTTTGTCACCCAGGCTGGAATGCAGTGGCATGACCATAGCTCAAGGCAGCCTCAAACTCCTGGGCTCAAGGGATTCTCCCATCTCAGTCTCCAGTGCCAGTTACTGATTCTCTTCAACTGCATCTAATATGCTATAATTTTAAACTCCTATATTGACTTCTTCTTCCTTTTTTTTTTTTAAGACAGGATCTTGCTCTGTCACCCAGACTGGAGTGCAGTGGCACAATCTCAGCTCACTGCAGCCTCTGTCGCCTGGGTTCAAGTGATTCTCCCGCCTCAGCCACCCAAGTAGCTGGGATTACAGGCATGTGCCACCAGGCCCAGCTAATTTTTGTATTTTTAGTAGAGATGGGGTTTCATCATGTTGGCCAGGCTGGTCTTGAACCCCTGACTTCAAGTGATCTACCTGCCTCAGCCTTCCAAAGTGCTGGGATAATAGGCATGAGCCACCATGCCCGGCTACTGATATTGACTTCTTAATTTTAGTTATTGCATTTTCAGTTCCAGAACTTTTGTTTCTTCTTTATGATTTCCAGTTCTCTACCAAAATTATTAATCTTGCCTTTAATTTCCTTGAATATATATTACACAGAATTACTTTAAAGTCCTTGTCTGATAATCTCATTATATAAACCCTCTGTGGGTCTGTTTCTACTGTTTTGTTCTTCTTCGTTTTCAATCATCTAATTTTGTATGCCTATTTTCAATTGAGTGGTTGATATGCTGTAAGAAAAATTAATAGAAATAATTTTAAGTTCTGGATGTTATCTTTCTCTGGAAAGGATTTACATTTGCTTCCTGCAGGTGTCTAGAAGCACTAGCAATCCTAAAACATTTTGCTTAAATCAGAGGTTGAATGTTTTGAAGCCAAGATTTAGTCCCTGTGAGGGCTAGTCTATTTCCAGTTCACCCTTTCTCCCATGATGTAGTCAGTCCTTAAAGATCCTAACCTAAAATGTGGGAGGTTTTCCAGGGCACCCCTCCCCAGGAAGCCCTCTTAGTCTTTTAAGACTGTTGAAAACTTATCAGCCTTTCTACTATCTTGAACTAAAAGATATATCTAGGGGAAAAGTAGCCTCATATGTCAGGCTCACATCTCTGGGTTTCCTTTTTCTCTTATATGTTAGCCCCATAATTCTTCACTGTCTTGAATGGTCTCTAATGCCATAAAATGTAATATATCTATATCTATATCTATATCTATATCTATATCTATATCTAATCTATCTACCTATCTATCTATCTATCTATCTATCTATCTATCTATATCTCTGGTTCAGCTTTTCTAGTTTGTTCCCAATGGGAGGATTAGTTTATTCAGCCAACTAGTATTGAAACTTAAGGACTTTCACAGAAAACCATCCCTTAGTGTTTTAAGACTTTTCCACTATTTGATTCCATAAGTAATGAGTAGTTTTGAAATGTCTGTAAGAGTTAACATTAATTAACATGTCTTTTTTTTCTTTTTGCTTCTAAGAGCAGTCTTTTTTCCCTAGACCCTCTGAGTCACTGATCTACCTATGAAATTAGAATTCAATGAAAAAAATGTAAAAAAAAAAAAACCCAAGGTAATATTCAATTTCTGACACTTAAAATAGGATAATGTAGCAAAACAATACCTTATTTATTGATTTATTTATTTTACAATTTTTTGTAGAGATAGAGTCTCACTTTATCTTCCAGACTGATCTCAAATTTCTGGCTTCAAGAAATGCTCCCGCTTTAGACTCCCAAAGTGCTAGGATTATAGGCATAAGCCACCAAGCCTGGCCAAGACAACACCTTTATCACTTCCTTTATCTAGTACAGATGCTCTTTGACTTACAATAAGGTTATGTCCCAATAAACCCAACATAAGTTGAAAATGTTCTAAGTCAAAATTGCATTTAATATACCTAACCTAATGAACACCATAGATTAGTCTAGCCTACCTCAAATGTGCTTAAAACACATTAGCCTACAGTTGGGCAAAATCTTCTAACACAAAGCCTATATTATAATAAAGTGTTGACTATCTCATGTAGTTTACTGAATGTTGTACTGAAAGTGAAAAACAATAGCTGTATGGGCACTCAAAGTAAGATTTATACTGAATGCATTATCACTTGCACAGTATTGTAGTTTGTTTGTTGATTGTAAGTTGAAATTTTAAGTTGGGGACCACCTGTATATGAAATCATGGAAGACCCAGCTCATAAGACTTTCCTTTTAACTCTTGACAGTGAAGCAAGGAGTTTGCTGCTAAGTGTTTTAAGGGAAAAAAAAAAAAAAAAAAAAAAAAAGCCAAATAAAAGGTAGCATGGCACACTAGTAAAAGAAGTGCAAAGTAGAAGATGATGAGGAAACTATGAAAAAGAGGGAAGCTAGGAGAATGAAAAGAGCAGACTTCTGTCCCAATTTTCCATTTTTTGACAAATCTTTTACTATGCATTGGTAGGAGGAAAAAAAGTGAGTTAAATATGTGAGGGTAACTCTGAGGGCAGAACAAAAAGAGACCCCTGTCTCCCTTTTCTCTCTCTGTTTAAGATTCTAAAAAGACATCACTTCTTTGGTCGTCTCCGCAACCAATGTATAGTATGGCCACATCAACTTGGCTGCAAAGCAGAGGGTAAGGCAAAGAGAGATCCTACATCGAGCTTTCCTGAGTCACTCTCAGTTCCTATATACTGTAGACCTGCCATAGGGTTCCTGTGCCAGGGTGTGGTGGCCATGCAACACGGGCTAGGGTATAGACTGCTGGGACAGCAGGGTAGATGAGACATATGATAGAAACTCAGAGGTCTCTAGGCAATGTGAACTAAAGTGAGAAAAAGTCAATCAGAGAGGCTGGGCCTGGCCAAGCCAAGAGCAACCATATCAGTATCATACTACCATATCACATATGACCTACAAAGTCAGCAGAACAGGGGCACAAAAATATAGAAAGGTATTGATTTTTCTTTGCCATTATGAGGTCCTATAAGCCATACGCACCATGTAGGAAAGAGCTATCTGACAAACTGAGCACGTTTATATAAGACAGAATAACTCTACTGTTTGAATTACCTAATTAAATAAAACTTAAAATTGAGTTGGGCATTTCATTAACCTTTTTTCTCTGCTAATATGCAGGTAGAAACTAGAGAGAAAGACAGTTAGCTATAGACAAAATTAAAAATTAAATATTTTCTAGGCATCCAAATTATAGTATGAGTTAAATCATATATCTCTGATATACATGTTAGTTCAAACAAACAAAAACAGCTTATACTCTACCTGTCTGAAGAGATTAGGGAAGTCATCTGCATTGTTGACTTTTCTAATTCCCTTCCCTCCTCCTCCCTCTGAGGCCTTGATCATTACTGGATATCCAACTTCCTCAGCTGCCTTCAAAAAGAAAGAAAAAAAAAATAGAAGAAGTGTTATTACTAGGGAAGGAGAAAACTGGCATTTTTCTCCCTTTAAGAATGCAGTCATTTAGTAATTCTAAATACAATAAAATAGAAATATCTTCAAGATACACTATGAAAAAATAAATAGTAGAACAATATTTGTAGTATTAGGTTGAACCAAAAGAAATTGCCTTTTTCATAGATTAAAAAAATGACTGAATATAGGCAATTTCTTTTTTTTTTTTTTTTGAGACGGAGTCTGGCTCTGTCGCCCAGGCTGGAGTGCAGTGGCGCAATCTCAGCTCACTGCAAGCTCCGCCTCCCGGGTTCACACCATTCTCCTGCCTCAGCCTCCCGAGTAGCTGGGACTACAGGCGCCCGCCACCACGCCCGGCTAATTTTTTTTTGTATTTTTAGTAGAGACGGGGTTTCACCATGTTAGCCAGAATGGTCTCGATCTCCTGACCTCGTGATCCGCCCGCCTCGGCCTCCCAAAGTGCTGGGATTACAGGCGTGAGCCACCGCGCCCGGCCTAGGCAATTTCTTATGGTTCAATTTAAAGTAATGTCACATGGGTCAAAAACAAAATTATATATGCATTCATACACCCACACATGTAAGTGCAAAGAAGTGAAGTCCAGAGTACATACCAGCAATGATTTAGAAAAGAATGGGTCCGGGCACAGTGGCTAACGCCTGTAATCACAGCACTTTGGGAAGCCAAGGCGGGTGGATCACCTGAGGTCGGGAGTTCAAGACCAGCCTGACCAACATGGAGAAACCCCATCTCTACTAAAAATACAAAATTAGCTGGGTGTGATGGCGCATGCCTGTAATCCCAGCTACTTGGGAGGCTGAGGCAGGAGAATCGCTTGAATCTGGGAGGTGGAGGTTGCAGTGAGCCAAGATCACGCCATTGCACTCCAGCCTGGGCAACAAGAGTGAAACTCCATCTCAAAAAAACAAAAACAAAAAACAAAGAAAGATGCGTGGATATAAAACTTTCCTTTTTCACTGTATATATTTCTGCATTATTGGAATTTCTTGCTTATAGTATGCAGGTATCCATGTATTACGATTAAAAAAAAAAAAAAGACATAAGGAGTTCACTTAAAATAAGCTGAAGTGGGGTTGGGCGTAGTGGCTCGTGCCTGTAATCCCAACACTTTGAGAGGCTGAGGCAGGTGGATCACCTGAGGTCAGGAGTTCGAGACCAGCCTGGCCAACATGGTGAAACCCCTGGCCCTATTAAAAATACAAAAAATTAGCTGGGCGTGGTACTGCATGCCTATAATCCCAGCTACTCGGGAGGCTGCGGCACGAGAATTGCTTGAACCTGAGAGGCAAAGGTTGCAATGAGCCAAGATCGTGCCAATGCATTCCAGCTTGGGCAACAAAGTGAGACCCTGTTTCAATAAAATAACCAAGTCATTCCTTTGTCAAAATATTCCAGTCTTTTAAGGTTTTGCTACATTATAAGAATATCTTTAAAATGTGTCACCAGGCCTGGCCCAGTGCTTCACACCTGTAATCCCAGCACTTTGGGAGGCCAAAGTGGGTGGATCACTTGAAGTCAGGAGTTGGAGACCAGCCAGCCCAACTTGGTGAAACCCTGTCTGCACTAAAAATACAAAAATTAGCTGGGCATGGTGGCGGTAACCTGTAATCACAGCCACTTGGAGGCTGAGGCAGGAGAATCACTTGAATCTGGGAAGTGGAGGTTGCGGTGAGCCGAGATGGCATCACTGTACTCCAGCCTGGGCAACAGAGTGAGACTCCAACCCAAAAAAATAAAATAAAAAAAGTATCACCCAGAAAAAGAACATTTCAATTTTTAATCTATGTCAATCGATTACTTAATGAATGAAAATATTTTATGCACAGTCTCACCTTTTCTAATGTTTCTTTATTCTTTTCTATGCTCATATAAACAGAATTAGTATGATGAACTCAATTGCTGAGTGATAGATGATCAAAGAGATAGCTTAAAAAAAAGAGAAAGACTTAAAAAAAAAGGGGGTATCCCACAGGAGGTCAGTAAGTAAGAAGGTAGGCCTTTTAAAAATATATGAAAGCTTTAGTCACAGGTCACCCATTAAAAATATTTTGGAAGAATTTTAACACTTTAATATAATGTTAAGTAAGGAGCGGGGAGGTAGAAGGACAAAAAAATATTAAGTAGAAAAAAGTATTATGATTACCAACACAATACATATAGTAAGACCCAAAACTTATAATTATCATAAGTATAGGAATCTATTAATAAAGATTTGTATATGATATAAATCTATGAGTTGAAAAGGGATAAAAAAATGAATAGGTTAATGCGCATTATCTTTGGATGGTGTGTTTGCATGTGGCTTTATCATCATCTTTGGCTTTTCAAATTTTCTACCAGAAAATGCTGTTTATAATTATAACCAGAAAAAATAAAAAAGAATGTTAGTCGATAAGCAAAATAGCTAGAATAGCTAGTTCCTTATAAAGAGCTTCTACTCTTTTGCAAATTATAACAAACAAAATAAAGCATTTGAAATTCAATTAGAAATATTAATTCTTCTTATTAAGGAGATTACAGGATGTTTAACTTAAAATGCAAACAATACAACAAAATTATTTGAACATTCAGCATCCCTCTTGAATTTACATGACACAAGTCAAACTCAAGCAGTGTATTTTTCTACAATAGCCTCTTGCATTATCTTTCATTATACCTGGAAGCATAACCAACACTTTAAACTATTTATAAAAGTGAAAGGGGAACAAATTGGAGGGAACTGTAAGGAAAGAAAAGGTAATGTTGGGGAAAGGATCTCCTTTTGCCTAGGTTCACATTTCTACATGGATAGACAATAATTAAGAGTAACACTTTCAGTCTTTCTTGGTTCATTCCCTTGCTCCTCCCCAAGGGAAAAATAATAAATTATGTGATTGGTCAACTTGGAAGGAGGGACTGAATATGCATAGCTCAGCCTCTTCCCCTTTGGGATCAGCCCACTGCACAGGACATATGCTTTGTCAGCTCTCAGCCATACACTAAGCTGAATTAAGCTCTCTCTCTGTCGAGGGAAATCTGTGGTCATTCGGCACTGCCAGTAACCAGTGGGTGAGTGAGCCTGCTTAACTCTGGTGTTTAGTTTACAAATCTGAATGTTGCTACACACTTAAGCCATTTTCACCAACATCTCTGTTCGTAATAAAGCTGACTGTTTGATCTCTGCTTCCTGGCTTCTTGGTTCTGAATTCAACCAGTGGAAAAAGTATGTTGTTTGTTGTCCCCGCCCTCACACACTAACAGGTGGTAGAGAGAGAGAGAATCAGCACCTCCTTAAAACTCTGACTTAATCACCTAAGAAATGTTCTGTCCAGATGAGCAGCCTGCTTCAAAATGAATTTAGATTGTTTACATTTAAAGTCACTTCCTCAATCTGTACTTTTTAAAGGCAGACTTATGCAATCTAAAGAGAAACCAGCGTATTCTATACTTTCAAACTACACCTCCTGGTCTTACATCCCTAACACCACCTTGGGTATATATCACGAGCCAGGCTCCCAATCTCCACATTTGTGACTATAACTGGTCAGCTGAAAGGTATCACTCCCTGGAGTTAGTAACCTACCTGTAGCCCATCATCCACATCTTTCACATAACCTTTTTCATATAGCTCCTGGGGAACATTTAAGATACGTTTTGAAAAATCATTTTCCTGCCAGTCCACACGAAGACCTGCAACAGACAATAGCAACTTAGGGCAATTACAAGATCTTCTGCTCTTGTCAATTTTCTGCTCTGCATTCTTTGAAATGCTATCGTATTTATCCAAAACTGAGAGTGGATGGGAGAAAGCAGGATGCCATAAAACCCTGATCAGTCCTTGGGGTTAACAGGATTTAGCCATAGCATGACCCAGAAACTTGGGTTCTTACGCTGGCAAAAGCCAGCCGAATTAACAGGGAGCAACTTATAAAAATGCAAAGACATACAAGATCAAAACAAACAAAAAAAGAACATAGCATACTTCTCACAGCAACTCAGCAGGCAAAATACCTTCAAACTGTGTGTTCAGGCCTGCTCCAGGGCCAAGAGGTCTGGGAAATAATTCAATCTTTATGAGCCCTTGGAAATAGAAATGGCGGTTTTATCGGCCTCAGCAAAGTCATGATTCCATGCTCTCTGAACGTCCCTGTACTCAGCCACAAGGGGAACACTATAGCCTCTCCATTCAAACAAGAACAAATTCAACCTTTTATTTTAAACTATTTGACCCAGCAGATCTGGAGAGGATATGGCAATCTCCCTGGAGAGCCAGAGTAACAAGGGTTCAAATCTGTTCAGCCTCAAGACAGTGGTCATTCCCATTTAAAAGAGGTTTTAGTGTATGTCTGTTCCCAGTGCTTGAGTACTTAAAAAAAAAAAAAAAAAAAGGCTCATATTGTTATCAGCTATAATAATTCACATGGAACTGTTTAAGGGATGTGTTGAGAATAAATCACTTTTTGAAAATTCTTGCCCCTCTGGCACGCCTGGAAGAAAGGTTAATTACTGACCTCATTTTCTGCATCAAGGGCAACTGAGGTTGAATGGTTTTTAAACAGTCAAATCAAATCATCAATAGATTGTGGGTTGATATCAAGAAAACATTGGCGCCAGGCGCGGTGGCTCATGCCTGTAATCCCAGCACTTTGGGAGGCCAAGGCAGGTGGATCACGAGGTCAGGAGTTCAAGACCAGCCTGGCCAAGATGGTGAAACCCTGTCTCTACAAAAAAATACAAAAATTAGCTGGGTGTGGTGGCGGGTGCCTGTAATCCCAGCTACTCGGGAGGCTGAGGCAGAGAATTGCTTGAACCCGGAAGGTGGAGGATGCAGTGAGCCAAGATCATGCCACTGCACTCCAGCCTGGGCAACAGAGTGAGACTCCAACTCAAAAAAAAAAAAAAGAAAAGAAAAAAAAAGAAACAAAACATTTGCAAGGAAACATTTGAGTAAGTGGGTTTTAGGTTTTTCCTAGTGATCCAGGCTACTCCCAGGCAGGTCCGAAGACCCAATTCCCCCTGGGAAGCCCACCTCTGAGGAAGATTCTAGCCTACCCAGAGTACATCTAAACCCACAAAACCATATATATGTTTTCCCAGAGTTTTTCTAAGTTAACTCTCAAGATCACTCCAGATCACAATTTAGCATCTGTGTACCTGGAACTAAATTTATATTACTAAAAGAATCACAGGTGTATTAATTAAGCTAGGAGCTACAAGGTACCATTAATCAACCAGTATTCCATTTCTTGTCAAGTATACCAATACTTTTTCAAAAGAGGTAAGTCCCAAATATCCTACTGAGCTATTCTGTACTTCAAGATACAAACAAGAATTCAGTTCTTACCACTGCCGCTCCAGGGAAGAGTTGGGATACCTGCAGTTTGAGCCACTATGGAAGATGCAATCTTATCCCCTAAAGCCCACATGGCCTGGCTTGGAGGACCTAAAAACGAAACAGGAAAAGAATCCTGACTGTAACACCTTGGCCTCATTTCTGGCACATGTAGTTGCCTTGTATTATAGCTATTTATGTATTTGTCTTGTCCTCCCCCCACCCCTCACATATCAAGGAGATCATAAATTATGGGGACTATTATGCTTTGACTTATCTCTGTACCATCTATAAAACCTAATGTAGTAAGCTTTTTGTGCAGAGTGAGAGCTCAATATATATAAATGTATGCTGAATTAAATTTTTGACAAATCTAGCTATAATGTTATCATTCCTCATGATCCAACTTTACCAGATCAATAAAGTCTTCTTTTTTAAGTCAATAACCTGAAATAAGGACTTTAAAGTTTTAGGATTCAAGTCTGAAATAGTATACGCTCTTTGGTCTTAGGGGAACCCAAAAAGGAGACATCTTTAAAAAGGTTTACAAAACATAATCTTCATTGTTTAAGGTCTCTGAGACAGAGAGAAAAATACTTTGAGCTATATAACCTCTGTTTTTCTCTCTGGTATAATGACAGCAGAAAAGTCAGAAGTATCTCTCACTTGTAGGAGTATCACCTATATGCTTAAATGCAAAGGTGCTGATTCATATTTAAGGGCACACTGCCAGGGCATCCTGAGTATTCAATTATCTTCACTATCTAAAAACAGGTCATTTTCCCACATGCTTTCTTAAGGTTAGCTGCAAAGTTTTAAAAGGTCAGTGTTTTAGAAACCAAAGCCTTCTCCATATCTCCATATCTGACCCAGGGACAGAAAACAAAATCAAGATGAAGTGAGATAAGCAAAAAATTAAAAAAAAGAAAGAAATGAAGAGGGTTACTCTGAGAGTTAGTAATAGATTGAGGGAAAAAAAAAGAGAGAGAGAGAGAAAGCCCAGCACATGTTAAGCAGAAAATCAGACTATAGAGTAAAATGTGGGCAAAATTGACAGAAAGAAACAGAAAGACAGGGACAATATGTCAGAACGGCTTACCCATGAAGGCAATGCCATTTTTCAAGAGAAGTTCCGGTAGTTTGGGATTCTCAGAAGCATGACCCCAGCCAGCCCACACTGCCTGCAAGGGAATATAATATAATTCATTCTTAAAATTCATACAAAACCCCCACAAACTGCAAGAGTCTCTATCCAGGCTGGCCCTGTTTCTTGAGGTACAGTAGTTCCACAGCAGCCTAATGCTTAATTCAGCTTCTATGCTTGATTGTTGGCAAACTCTTTACAGAGTAACAATAAGTAGTTCATTGTGGCAAGATTTCTGAAGGTGTCAAAACCAAGTTGAAATTGATGTTAAGATCCAGTTATACTTGTTGCTCTTTAGGAAACTCAATTCATAGCCTAGGCTGTAAAGGGCGTTTTCTAGAAAAACTGGCTATGTTTCACATATTCAATTACTATGGCCACTCCATTACATCTTTATTGATTACACTGCCATCTAAGTTTAGAGTTTTTTCCTCTTTGGGCTTTAAGGTACCTACCCTAAACTTACTAACACAATGTGACAGGGAAGAAACAGCCTACTTCTTTAATATACCACCATCCTTTAGGCTAATATTCCACAACAAACAGGTAATTTTTACTGGCTCAAAGGAGAGATACCTAGAATAAATAATCTCTGGAAGACGCTTCCAAACCTTCTGTTTGTATTATGTTTACCTTATTTTTAGCCATTCCATTATTTCCATCTTTCTTTTCCTTATTTGGTTTAGTTATCCCATACACATGCATTTAATAATTTTCGAAAACGATGCTTTACAAAAATGTTCTTCTCTAGATATCCCCTTGTGCCTAACTATAAAATGGCTAAATTTGGTTTTAAAGGGCACATTGGCATCTCTTACTTGTACTGGGATCCTTTTAGCAATATCAAGAATTAATTCCACATTTGCATAGTTGTTGTTGTTTGGTCCTCCAGGCACTGGCACATAGTGATCTGCCATCTTAATGTATTCTGAAAATGCAAGTGAATTAATAGAGAACACATGATTTTTTTTTTCCAGAAATATAATTGCACAGCAAAACTACGTAAAGGTCAGGGACTATCATAAGTAACCACAGGACAAACAGCATTAGTAGGATAATTTCCAGGACCATTTAGTTCGAGGCTCTTAGTTTGTTAAGTCACAAGCACTAATACGAGTTAATCCCATATTTAGAAGCTCTTATACTAAAATAGCAATTCTCCAACATTTTACTATGTAATCTTTCTGAGGAATCTTTATGACTTCTATATCAAGGCTGATGTGTCTGTCAGTTAGGGGCCCAAGTGCAATTACTCTATTCTGAGAAGAAGTTCTAGTCCTGACATCCTTTGTCTTTAACTGGCACTGGACCTAGAGAAAGCCCTTTTCCTGGTACAGAGCTTGACAGAATGGAGAAAGATAGGAGAGCCTGAATGGCTTGCAAACTGGCTAAACAAGAAAGGTTAGTTACAGGAGTGTCTGGAAAGAGTTTATCTGGAATACTGAGGGTAACAGGTATTTGTAAGAAACTTTAGAAAGATAACCACTTTCTCATATATATTTGTTGTACAGTATTCCCTTTCAAATTTGTCACCTAACATCTCTATTTTCCTATTCTGGCAATGACAATTGTAACACAAGAGCTACCACGTGTAGGGACTGTAACTAGCACTTTGTATATACATTATCTCATTTAATTCTCTCATCAACCCAATATATGACATGTGACAGAAAATGATGGCTTGGAGGAGTTAAGTAACTTCCTCAAAGTTCATTTCCACCATTTATAAATTTATTTTAGCTTTCAAATTTCAACTCAAGCATCCAACATTATTTACTAATAATAAATTTATTTTATCTTGTTCTTTTTTAAAAATGTAAGTTCCAGGATACATGTGCAGGACATCCAGGTTTGTTACATAGGTAAACGTGTGCCATGGTGGTTTGCTGAACCTATCAACCCATCACCTAGGTATTAAGCCCCACATGCACTGGTAAAGGACAGGAACAGACAGACGCTTCTCAAAAGAAGACACTTATGCGGCCAACAAACATATTTTAAAAAAAACCTCAACATCAGTGATCATTAGAGAAATGCAAATCAAAACCATAATGAGATATCATCTCACGCCAGTCAGAATGGTGATTATCTTGTTCTTATTTCTAAAAGATTTTAAGTCCCTTCTAAAAAAAATTCTACTAAAAAAAATTCCGCTAGAATTTCTTCAAAATTAAAATAGGCTTATTGTTCTCTTTGATTATAGGAAGGAAAGCATGCAAATTATTAAATAATGTTAGATAATACAACAGAATATAACAATACTATATTTTAAAAGTGAAAATTGGCCAGGCACAGTGGCTCACGCCTGTAATCCTAGCATTTTGGGAGGCTGAGGTGGGCGGATCACGAGGTCAGGAGATGGAGACCATCCTGGCTAACATGGTGAAACCCCATCTCTACAAAAAATACAAAAAATTAGCCGGGGATGGTGGCACAAGCCTGTAGTCCCACCACAGACAGAGTGAGGCTGAGGGAGGCTGAGGCAGCAGAATCGCTTGAACCTGGGAGGCAGAGGTTGCAGTAAGCTGAGATCACGCCACTGCACCAACCTGGGTGACAGAGCAAGACTCCGTCTTAAAAAAAAAAAAAAAAAAAATTAGCTGGGCCTGGTGGTGGGCACCTGTAATCCCAGCCACTCGGGAGGCTGAGGCATGAGAGTCGCTTGAACCCAGGAGGCAGAGGTTGCAGTGAGCCGAGACTGCGCCACTGCACTCCAGCCTGGGGGACAGAGCGAGACTCTCACCTATTGTCCCACCTCAAAGACAACCAGTTTATGCTTTACTGTATATAAATATATATATTTTTGGTATATATATGTTTAATATTTTTTATGGATACCTAATATTTCAATAGCCTATATAATTCATTTGACTACTAACTTATCGATGGAAGTACAGATTATGTATAATTTGAAAAATAATAAAATAATGTGTGTCCCTGTACGGCTGTCCAATTATATCCACAGATATGTTACTAGCAATAAAACTATTGGGTCAAAAGGTATTCACATTTTCAGACTCTCACTAGCAACATGGGTACCAAATACTCTCACCTATGTTAGGTATTATCAATGTTTTCAATTTTGTGAGTTTTGTAAGTAAAAAAAAAAATCTTCAGTATTGTTTTGGTTTAGATTTCTTTTTTGTTTGTTTGTTTGTTTTTGAGACCGGATCTCACTCTGACACCCAGACTGGAATGCAGTGGCATGGTCATGGCTCACTGCGACCTCGACCTCCCGGGCTAAAGTGATTCTCCCACCTCAGCCTCCGGAGTAGCTGAGACTACTGGCATGCGCCTCTATGCCCGGCTAATTTTTGCATTTTTTGTAGAGACAGTTTCACCACATGGTCCAGGCTGACCTTGAACTCCTGGGTTCAAGTGATCCGCCTGCCTTGGCCTCCCAAAGTGCTGAGATTACAGGCGTAAACCACCATGCCTGGCCCTCCATACTTTTTATCAATAAGGTATAATCTCTTAACCTTAAGGTAGAGTATCTTCACAGATAACATGAAGAATAATATGGTATCAAGGATTTGCATCAAAATAATTGTGCACGGGGTTAAGAATATAGATGAAACTAGATTAGCCATAAGTTGATAATTATTGATATTGCATGACAGGTAGATGGGAAGGGATTCATTATACTCTTCAACTTTTACATAGTTAAAACACACACACACACACACACACACCAAAAAACACATTCATTTAAAATGCAAATCCTCAGATGTCCAACACACACACATACTCTCCTTAAAAGACAAAGTCTGTGCTTTTGAGGATGGAAAACAAGGTCCCCCTTGGCAAATACTATATCACATCTTGTAGCCATCCGTAATTTCTAGAAAACCACTTGTGTCATACCTTTATGCATTTGCATATGCTGTTCTTTCTGTCTGGTACACCTTTCTCTCTCCCCAATTGCTTCACTAACTCTTACTCATTCTTGGTTAGACATAATCTCTTTCAGAAAGCTGTCTTTCTCTCTTTTTTTTTTTTTTTTTTCATTGAGACTGAGTCTCGCTTTGTGGCCCAGGCTGGAATGCAGTGGCACAATCTCAGCTCACCACAACCTCCTCCTCCTGGGTTCATGCGATTCTCCTGCCTCAGCTTCCGAGTAGCTGGATTTACGGGCACCAGCACCATGCCCAGCTAATTTTTGTATTTTTAGTAGAGATGGGGTTTCATCATGTTGACCAGGCTGGTCCCAAACTCCTGACCTCAAGTGATCCACCCGCTTCAGCATCCCAAAGTGCTGGGATTACAGGCATGAGCCACCACACTCAGCCTAAGAAAGCTTTCTCTTAAGCCTGCCCCCAAGAATTAGATGTCTCATCTCTGTGTTCTCACCGGACCCTGTGCATGTTTCTTTTATAGCACTTACCTCATTGTATTGAAATTTGTTTCCTACAACAAGATCACATCTTATTCAACTGTCGGTCTCCATGTTAAGTGAATGAATAAATGAATTAATTGGAGTACCAGGTAGAAATGAATGGGGAAAAAGAAACCGGACCGGGCGCAGTGGCTTACACCTGTAATCCTAGTACTTTGGGAGGCTGAGGCAGGTGGATCACAAGGTCAAGAGACCGAGACCATCCTGGCCAACATGGTGAAACCCTGTCTCTACTAAAAATACAAAAATTAGCTGGGCATGGTGGCACGCACCTGTAGTCCCAGCTACTTGGGAGGCTGAGGCAGAAGAATTGCATGAACCCAGGAGGCGGAGGTTGCAGTGAGCTGAGTTTGCGCCACTGCACTGCAGCCTGGTGACAGAGCAAGACTCCCTCTCAAAAGGAAAAAAAAAAAAACCACGCAAGATAATCTGTATTTATTATAGATGATCTCATCTTTACAATTATCCAGTGAATTAGACATTAGGATCTTCCTTTTATAAGTATGAAACTTGTGGCTCAGAGATGCGAAAGTGTGCATCTAAATGATTTCATATAATAACATGAGATAGTTTGAATGTATGTCCCTCACCAAATATCATATTGAATTGTAATCTCCAGTCTCGGAAATGGGGCCTAGTAGGAGGTGTTTGGATCATGAGGGCAGCTCCCTCATGAATGGCTTGGGCCATCTCCTTGATGATACGTGAGTTCTCACTCTAAGTTCATATGAGATCTGGTTGTTTAAAAGTGTGTGGCACCCTCCCCACAATTCTCTGTGTTGTTCCTGCTCTGGCTATGTGATGTGCCTACTCCCCCTTCATCTTCCCCCAGGATAGTAAGTGTCCTGAGGCCTCCCCAGAAGCAGAGCAGATGCCAGCACCATGCTTCCTGTAAAGCCTGCAGAATCGTGAGCCAATTAAACCTCTTTTCTTTACAAATTACGCAGCCTCAGGTATTTCTTTATAGCAATGCAAGAATGATCTAATATATAACATTTGCTTTCTAATAAATTGGTGACTTCTCAATTTCTAAATAAGATGATATAATAACCTTTCTTTCTTAGGAATAATCATAATACCATTGTCTCAACAAAGAAAAAACATATGCAGACTAAAATAAGTATAAAAGGATAGCTCTTTTTCGCAGCTTCCTAGGAGTAAAAGATAAAAAAAAAGTAAAAAAAGATAGCTCTTCACATTATCTGTGGGTACTCTACCTTAAGAGATTATACCTTAGTGATAGAAGGTATGGAGAAGAAAGACTAGTCATATCTTTCAGCTATACCAATAGTCTTTATCTACAACTATCAGACAGAGAACCATCTGAGTAAAAAGAATATGTAGCCGAATTTACAGAGTGAAACACACTTCGGCCCCAAAAGGTCTCTCCCTCAGGAGGAGAAAAAAAAAATCTTAGCCCAAAGTTTTTCTATAATTCAATATAACGCATAAGGAAAAAACAGCATTTCCCTCTAAATCTTTCCACTTACACATTCCAAAGAATGTGGCATAGCAAATATTTAACACTGAAAAAGGCATACACTTGAAAGCCTAAATCAACACTTTTGTTAAATTTCTTCCTACTTAGCCCTAGGACACAGGAATCTGTACTGAGGTTGACTATAGTGCAATCATTTTTATATGTCTATTACTGACACATTTTAAACAGAAATTATTTTAAAAGGATTTTACTTGGAAGTCCTATGTTTGGGAATCCCCCTAAGTTAACACTCTCCTACTTAAAGGCTGTGCTGTTCCATGTTTTAGTTTTGAGAGTGATGCTTTCATAATGCTAATAACTCACCTGCATTGGCTTTAAGGTCTTCAGGTGTGACCATGACAACGAATCTAATTGCACGTTCATTTCGAAACATTTCATAAGACCACCTACGGATAGACCGCATGCATTTCACTGCTGCAATGCCATTGTTAGCAATAAGAACCTGGGAGGGGGAAGGAGATGGGAATGGGAAGAAAAGGCAGAAAAAAGCAACGATGGAGGAAAAGAGATGAGAGAATTTTTGCATATCTATCTTTCTGTGTAAAAGTCATACTTTCAACCAAGAATTCTTGTTACTGGTCCAGACTGTTAGAAACTGGCTTCCCCAAGTCCAAGCAGTATCTTTAAATGTTAACTAAGCAAATACTTGAGTATGTGCCAGCTAAAACATACTCCTTTCTAACTTCATTTATTTGAAGGGAAAAGTCACAATTACTTAAATCTGTGACTTTGTGAATTATTCTACCATACTACCATATCAATCACTAGGGAACAGAAGACAATGAAATTCAAAGGGATGATATATTATGAAATCAGGAATGGGGGAAGGCCAACCAGTGCAGTGCCATGCACTCTTCTCTGTTGCAATAAAATGAGGTACAGAGCACTGAACATGTTTAAAAACCCTGGTATTAGTTACTTTTCTCCAAAATACTGAACTCCAATACCTTAGAATTGTAGAGAATGCCTCAGAAAGAATGGTCACTGTTGTAGAAAAATCGAATAATCCTGAGACTTTCTGTAAACAAACCTTTCGTCTCCTTACCTATCTTGCAGTCATGCCTCTAAGGATAACATAGACTAATAGACACATAATCTGTCTTATTGGAAGACTAATAAAAGGATGCTGATGAAGTAATACTTTTAGGAGTGGAAATACAGGTCCCCATCCTTTAATCTTTTAATCACCGGAAGCTATTTCAACCAAGTCATCCTCTCAGCTCTGACATGGTTTAGATAAAAGTGACACGGAATTACATTTCAAAATACCTGGAATCTCTAAGTATATCATGTGGTATATTCCCTTGAAACATCTCAAATACTTGGTGGAAGCCAGTAAGTCACAGTGTATCAAACTCTTTAATCCTTCTCTTCTGAAACTCTCTCTACTCCCTTAGCCTTCAATCCAATGCTGTGGCATATTATCTCCCCACCAGCACCCACAAGCTAATCAATTCTTCATACCCTGTCAGATCAGTGCAGCCCCACCCTGTAAAACCACAAGATCTTTCAAAAACATGTTTTGTTTGAGACAGGGTCCCTCTGTCGCCCACGTTGGAGTGCAGTGGCACAATCCATAGCTCACTGCAACCTTGAACTCCTGGGCTCAAGTGATCCTTCCATTTTAGCCCCCCAAGTTGCTAGGACTCAAAAATAACTTTATGAGCACTATTTTAACTCCTTAATTAGCTATGATTAAATTATCTGTGGTAAATACATATTATAGGAAAACAGTGAAATTATATTAATAGGATGCTAGGGAGGCAGAAAGGCTAAAATTCACATAAAGAGGCAAAGCCTCTGAGAAACTAAATATCAGTTGGGAGCAAATCTAGATAACAAATCTAGGCAAGCATAAAATCCTAAGTGCTTTTGACAAAATAATTCAGCAAGTTATAACTTACCTTCTCAATCACTTTATTTCCCCCAAAGCGAGTAACAAATTCTGCTGGAGAAGCCACAGTGAAATCTCGTTGAGAATCTATTTTCTTTCTGTCTCGGCCCTGCTTTACTAGGTGCAAGCCAGACATGCTGGACCTATAAAAATACAAAAGCCATAAAAACACCACCTATATTTTCTGGAGACCTGCTTTTCACTACCATACCCGTAACAGTACTTTCACAACTGCATCCTGTGAAGACTGCATGCTGGCAGGTCACGTACTTTTCAAATAAAAGAGAGAAAAGAAAATGATCTTGCTTGTGGAAATTTAAGGAAAAAAAAGCGTTTCTGAATAATAAAAGATAATATCAAGGTTTACCAGCAGATGCCATCACAAAGAGATAGGCAAAGGATAAATGGTAGAAATAATAGACTCAGAGACCGTTAAAGCCAAAAAACAAGTTACCGGGGTTGTTTCTGAATCACGACTCTGGTGTGCAGATGACTTTCACCTCTGTATCTCTGACTTCTATCTTTCTTATGAGCTATAATATAACTCCACATTTTAAAACTGCCTACTAAATGTTTTACCTGGGTATCTCCTAGGTATTTCAAAATCAACAACTCCAAAACAAAATTCTTTACAAGGCAGCATAATATGCCATATTTAATCAGTTTTAAGGTTCTACTTCTTTTCTTTTTACTTTAAAAAAATCTCCTAGGCTGGGTGCAGTGGCTCATGCCTGTAATCCCAGCAATTTGGGAGGCTGAGATGAGAGGATGGCTTGAGACCAGGAATTCGAGACCAGCCTAGGCAACATGGCAAAACCCTGTCTATAAAAAAAATACAAAAATTAGCTGGCACAGTCATGTGTTCCTGTAGCCCCAGTTACTTGGGGTGGGGGGTGGGGGAGCACAGCTGAGGCAGATAAATTGCTTGGGCATGTGTGGTTGAGGCTGCAGTAAGTCATAGTCATGCTACTGCACTCTAGCCTGGGTAACAGAATGAGATGGGTGTCTCAAAAAAAAAAATATGAAATTGGTATGTATTTTACAATTGATGCCTTATTAAATTGGCAGTACTGTTTTTGTTGTTGTTTTGAGCCAGAGTCTCACTCTGTCGCCCAGGTTGGAATGCACTGGCCAGATCTCAACTCACTACAACCTTCAACTCCCAGGTTCAAGCGATTCTCCTGCCTCAGCCTGCAGAGTAGCTCAGACTGTAGGCGCGCCACCACACCTGGCTAATTTTTGTATTTTTAGTAGAGACAAGGTTTCGCCATGTTGACCAGGCTGGTCTCGAACCCCTGACCTCAGGTGATCCGCCCACCTCGGCCTTCCAAAGTGTTGTGATTACAGGCATGAGCCACCGCGCCTGGCTGGCAGTACTGTATTTTTTCTTAGTGGTACATAAAATAACAGCGTTTCTAACAATCAATGGCACCTTGGATTAGACAAAATATGATAGTGGAAACAGCACAGGCCTGGGTTTACATTCCAGATCTGTCCACTTAAATGATCTTTTGCAAATAATTTAACCTTTTCAGCTTCAGTGTTCTCTTTGTAAAATATGCATAATATTTACTGTCCCGGTTATTTACCTATTGTCTCTCAGCTCCAAACCTACCCTTTTATGCTGTGCTCTGTGACAATGGGGCCAAGATTCTGCAAACTTCATTTCCAAGACTCCTTTGCTAGCTCCTTCCCGTTCTGTTCACCAAACCGGAAGGCAGAAAGGTAAGAAAAGGGCCTTCCTTCCTATTTCCCAGCTGTTATCAGCATTGCTCCAGCTGTAACAGAGACTTAATTCCAGTCTCTAGCTTCTTTCAACAGTCTGGTGAAAAGCCACAGAGGTACCAGCAGCAGTGGGTTGTGGCTCTTTGGCAGTCAGAATATCAACCTTGCCATGCTCACTCATCCTCTGGACCTCACTGCCTGGGCCTATCAATCACCTGTCAGGCCAAGGATCTGAGTACCAGCTACTCAAAGCTTATGCCCAGAGGTCCAGGCACCAGCCCTCCAGGAGACCTCCACCAAGCTCCTAGTTCTGGTAACACTACCTCCCCTTTTGTTCTCCCAGACTTAGGGGTGATAGCTACTTCCTCTAGTTATTAACTCTGGGGTACCTCAGCATGCCTTTTTTGTTGTTGTTCTTTTATTCTTCTAACACCCAATTATGCAATTCTCACTATTGAATGTTCTCTGTTTATAACACCTAGTACAATTTATTTTCCTTGTGACTGCACCTTGACTGATAGACCCTCCAAAAGAGTGTTCAGAGGATTAAATAAGATAGTGGATATAAGCTCCTTTGTACACCGTTTGATAGACAGCTGTTTTCTTTTCCTATTCCCACCTTTTCTTCCTTTCCCCTACAATTTAAACTTGATGGGGCAGTAAGGTATCTTTTCAAAATAAGAAGGTATGATTAAAATCTTCCCACATGCAGCACAATATCTAGCTTTCTGTGCACATATAGTTTTACATATACATACATAAATAAGACCAGTCTTTCTTTCTTCTCTGAGTGTCTCTATGCATAAAACTCAATGAGTGGGCATTTTCCCTACACTTCACATGACTTAGTGTGGCTCTTAACTTGCAAAACCACCACCTACGGGAGTATAACAAGAAGGGACAAGGCCAGGCACGGTGGCTCACACCTGTAATCCCAGCACTTCGGGAGGCCGAGGGAGAGGATCACTTGAGGCCAGGAGTTCTAGACCAGCTTGGCCAACATGGCAAAACCACGTCTCTACTAAAAAAAACAAAACAAAACAAATATCCAGGCATGGTGGTGCACGTCTGTAATCCCAGCTACTCAGGAGGCTGAGATGGGAGAATCACTTGAACCCAGGAGGCGGAGGTTGCAGTGAGCAGAGATCAAGCCACCGCACTCCAGCCTGGGCGACAGAGCGAGACTCTGTCTCAAAAACAAAAAGACAAAAAAAAAAACAAGGGACAGTTCAGAGTCTAGCAGCTACTTTGCCTACTAGACTTAAGGACAGCCATAACAAAGGCTATGCACTCTGCTGTTGGCACTCAATATAAAATGCTCTGTACCCTTCTTAGAGACTGACATTTCAAGCTGGTCAATCTATTAAAATTTTCTTCATCCTTTTCTATCCAGGTATTTAGTTATACTGCATCTGGACTGGAACTTTAAAGTTAAGAGGCACCTTATAGAAAAAAGAGGCCCACAAGGAGAATGATTTGTCTAAGGTCACAAAGGAAGTCTGTAGCATATATAGACCAGAAAACCAGGTTTCATGGTCATTTCAATGTTCTTCCAATTACACTATGCAACATATCTAATGATAATAAACACCAGAGGTCTAAAAACAGTGCCAGTGTACATGTTTTGTTTCATTTTTTTAATCACTTCATTTTTCTTTCATACATTCTTTTTAATTTTTTTATTATTGCATGTATTTTTAAATAAATAAAAATTACCTTCCTGTCCTTAACTTTGTCATGAACCTATTTCTTTTGGGCCCCAAGTCCATGGATCATTATCAGTGTATCAGACTGAGCAATAACATGAATGAATCTGAAAAACCTCATGTTCAGAGAAGGAAATCAGACACAAAAAAGTATACACCATATGACTCCATTTATATGACAAGGATAACTAATCTACAGTGCAGAACACGAATCAGTGCGCTGGGGCTGTGGGAACCGACTGCAAGGGAGTATGGGAATGATGGAAACGTTCTATATCTTGATCTCGTAGTAATGGTTACACGGGTAGATATATGTGTTAAAACCATCAAACTACATAATTTTAAAAGGTGAACTTGGCCTGGTACATTGGTTCACACGTGTAAACCCAGCACTTTGGGAGGGCAAGGCAGAAGGATTGCTTGAGCCCAGGAGTTCAAGACCAGCCTGCGCAACATAGAAAGAGCTCATCTATACAAAAAAATCAAAAAATTAGCCGGCCTTCGTGGCACACGCCTATAGTCCCAGCTACTTAGGAGGCTGAGGTGGGAGAATCACTTGAGCCAGGAAGACTAGGCTGCAGTAAGCTATGATCACACCACTGCACTTCAGCCTAGGTGACAGAGTGAGATCCTGCCCCCCCTCCACAAAAAAAAAGGGGTAAACTTTACTGTACTTAAATTATACCTCAACAAACCTGACTTTTGAAAATACTCATTTAACTGCCAGGCATGGTGGCTCCCGCCTGTAATCCCAGCACTTTGGGAGGCTGAGGCGGATGGATCACTTGAGGTCAGGAGTTCGAGACCAGCCTGACCAATATGGTGAAACCCCGTCTCTACTAAAATTACAAAAATTAGCCAGACGTGGTGGCAGGCGCCTGTAGTCCCAGCTACTTGGGAGGCTGAGCAGGAGAATCGCTTGAACCCAGGAGACAGAGGTTGCAGTGAGCCAAGATCATGCCACTGCACTCTAGCCTGGGTGACAGAGTTAGACTCCATCTCAAAAAAAAAAAAAAGCAAAAAAATCATTTAACTGTCCACATAAAACAGGTATATCTGGCTGTAAATTATTCCTCAATAAAGTTGGCTTTTAAAGAACTGTTACTAATGGTATTGAAAGGCAACACAGAGAATAAGGCTAAGGAAGTACCCACACCTTGAAAATCAGCAACTGTAAGTATGGCACAATCAAACATTTCTTCATCTGTCCTCATTATCTTCAACCCTCTAGGCACCTCCACTTCATATCCCATGAGTATTTCAAAGTCTGAGGATACAAAAATGTCAATCAAAATGCAAACTAGGACTGATCTTCTTAGGAACTTCCATTTTTCCATTACCCCATATACATTTAGATACCTAACCAATACCATGTGCTCTCCGGCAGTAATATAATCTACTCTATCACAACTTGGCTTTCTCAACAACAGGAATCCACCACTGCATTATAGTATTTTTGTCAGTACTACTCCAATTCATTCTTCAAAATGCAACTAAACTGTTAGTGCTCCCAGTGAGCCTCTGCTGATGGGGATCCTTCCAACTTCACCCCTTAAGGAGGTAGGTAACTGAGCTTCCTCTGCGCCACACCAGAACATGCACTTACATCTTTCCTCCCAATCACACTGGACTGTTACATGAGCTTAACACATCTGTTTTCCCTGATAAATAGTGTCTGTTCCTTGAGGTCAGATACTCTTATTCATCCCTTGAGGTCAGAGCTTCTTATTTATTGCTGTATCTCCAGCACCAAAGGGTACCTGGCACAGATAGAAGCTGCTCAAACATCTTTGGGTTTTTTTTTAGACAGAGTCTCACTCTGTCACCCAGGCTGGAGTGCAGTGGTCCAATCTCGGCTTATTGCAACCTCCGCCTCCCAGGTTCAAGCGATTCTTGTGCCTCAGCCTCCCAAGTAGCTGGAATTACAGGCATGTGCCACCACGCTCGACTAATTTTTTCTATTTTTAGCACAGACGGGGTTTCACCATGTTGGCCAGGCTGGTCTCAACTTCCTGGTCTCAAGTGATCTGCCCGCCTCAGCCTTCCAAAATGCTGGGATTACAAGTGGGAGCCACCATACCTAGCCTGCTCAAACATTTTTGAATGGTGATTATTATTTATTAATTATTGACAACTACACAAAATAACACTATTTCTGAGTACTTGCTATGGGACAGACACTATGCTAAGCTCTTCACATGCACTGGCATATTAATCCTCGCAATAATGCTATGATGTTTGAGCACCATTTTACAAGTGAGGCTCAGAGGGATTAGGTAACTTGCCCATGATCATTCACACAGCCAGAAGTAACAAAACAGATCTGAATTCAACCTTTCTGACTCTAAGTCCTTGAACTTGATACCCTACAATACTGCCTGAAGTTAACCTGCACTGAATATAGTCACAGTTAATTATTCACTGTATGTCCATGTAAATAATTATGTTTTTAGAGCAGGGGTATCCAATCTTTTTGCTTCCCTGGGCCACACTGGAAGAAGAAGAATTGTCTTGGGCCACATATAAAATACGCTAACACTGGCGGGCACAGTGGCTCTTGCCTGAATTCCAGCACTTTGGGAGGCTGAGGTAGGTAGACCACGAGGTCAAGATATCAAGACCGTCCTGGCCAACAAGGTGAAACCCCGTCTCTAACAAAAATACAAAAAATTAGTTGGGCGTGGTGGCGTGTGCCTGTAGTCCCAGCTACTTGGGAAGCTGAGGCAGGAGAATCACTTGAACCTGGAAGGCGGAGGTTGCAGTGAGCCGAGATCACACCACTACACTCCAGCCTGGCAACAGAGCAAGACTCCGTCTCAAAAAAAATAAAAAGAAACACACTAACACTAATGATAGCTGATGAAACACACACACACACACACACACACACACACATCTCATAATATTTGTTTTTGTTTTTGTTTTGAGATGGAGTTTCACTCTTGTTGCCCAGGCTGGAGTACAATGGTGCAATCTCGGCTCACCGCAACCTCCGCCTCCTGGGTTCAAGCGATTCTCCTGCCTCAGCCTTCCCGAGTAGCTGGGATTACAGGCATGCGCCACCATGCCCGGCTAATTTTGTGTTTTTAGTAGAGATAGGGTTTCTCTATGTTGGTCAGGCTGGTCTCAAGCTCCCAACCTCAGGTGATCCACCCGCCTCGGCCTCCCAAAGTGCTGGAATTACAGGTGTGAGCCAACGCACCTGGTCAAAAATCTCGTAATATTTTAAACAAGTTTATGAATTTGTGTTGGGCCTCATCCAAAGCTGTGTTGGGCCTCATCCAAAGCTGTCCTGGGCTACACGCAGTCCATGGGCAGTGATTTGGACGAGCTTACTTTAGAGCAAATACCAGGTGATGTTTCTTTAAAACAGTTTTTGGAGAACAAATTTCTTAGATCTTTGCTGCCCATGTCTTCCAATGTTTACATATAAGCCCCAAATACATGCCGGTCATACTAACCATTACAAATCTCAATTCTCTCAAGAACTGAAAGAACACCTGATGATGTTATTAAATAAATGACTGATACGATTATACTAATCTGAGATGACATATACTAAATAAATGTAGTCTTAAAGTTATCAAAAAATTAAGATAAAATTAAACATGTAGGAAAGGGCAAGAGTAAAAGGCAGTGCCTTTTAGGAGAATTTTTTTTTTCATTGAAACTGTAAAAATGTGAAGATACTAGAATGTTAATTTGACTGCTCTAAGAAGTAATTTTTTAATGTTGCACAAAACATAGTATGAATGTCATATATTCAATTAAAAATGTGCTTATGCATCTAATAAGCAAAGCTGACTACCCTTGCAGAAATGTGTTACCTGTTCAATGGCCTAAGGGATAATAGGTAATTTTAAAGAGGGTGATACGAGCATTTGTAGAGCTCTGTATAACTGTATAACATCATGTAAATTTGTATGATTTTGTTTTGTGAATATAGTTTCAACTTGCTAAGTAAAGCAGTAAGGGGCAAACACTAAACTTACCAGTTAAAAAGCATTAAACAGTTAGACTTTGTAATGATAGTCTTTCAAGGTTTACCCTTGCTGCCATTATGCTGCTATGAAATTCTCAAAGCATCTTGAGAAAAACAAGCTTTGATTCCCCTTGGAACTTTCTAAACAGGGCAAAGTATATAAAGTCCTCTCAAGGAAAAGCCAGAAGTTAACAAAAAAAGGCATTCTATAAGCAAGTTAAAAGAAAGATCAGACTTTAAACATAAGCATTTTTCTGTGCATCATCCTGAAAGATTTCAAAATGAAAAGAAGAGAATAAAAAAGGATAAAGAGTTTAAGAAAGGCCAGGTGCAGTGGCTCACATCTGTAATCCCAGCACTTTGGGAGGCCAAGGTGGGAGGATGGCTTGAGGCCAGGAATTCAAGGCCAGCCTTGCCAACATGGCAAAACCACATCTCTACTTAAAAAAAAAAAAAAAAAAAAAAATTAGCTGGGCGTGGTGGTGTGTGCCTGTAGTCCCAGCTACCTGGGAAGCTGAGGCAGAAGAATCGCTTGAATCTGGGAGGCAGAGGTTGCAGTGAGCTGAGATCGCACCACTGCACTCCAGCCTAGGCAACAGAGCAAGACTTAGTCTCAAAAAAAAAGAAATTGACTCTAGGCAAATGACCAATAAGTACTTCAGTGCCGGCACTATCCGTGCAAAACAGGAAACAAAGTGTGAAGCAATGCAAGCACATATGTGAAATTTGGCTCCACACTAAATCCAGCTTCATGCTTAACTATAAATTAAAAAAACTGGCAAACTGCCGACACATTTTTTTTTTACAATACTTATTTTTACTTTAATCAAGACTAAGAACTTTAACTATGAAAATGTTAATTAGCCAAATTTCTCCAGTTCTCTATCAGGTTTTAAGGAATATTTTATTATCTAAACTTTTCCACGTCTTTCTCCCCTCCTTACCGGTTCCTTACTACATTGTTTCATAAATAACCTTTTGAAATCTGTAATTTGAACTAACTTTTAGAAAACTTCTGAATTAGACAAAATTATTATTTTTTCTCACTAATCACACAACACTTTCTGGCACATTTTGTATATAGAATCATGTGTTAACTAGAATTCTTATCCTTAGTAACCTAAAACTTTAGTGAAACCCGAAAAAGCAAGAAATCCTGAACCATCAGAGATAAAAGCATTATAGATAAGAAAAATTCCACAATTTGTAGAAACATATTTCCCCATGTCACAACCTTTTCTTAATTGGAACTGACCCAGATATTCAATGAGCATCAAAAATAATTTTAGGACTTTTTTTTTTTTTTTTTTTGAGACAGAGTCTTGCTCTGTCCCCCAGGCTGGAGTGCAGTGGTGTAATCTCAACTCACTGTAACCTCCTCTTCCCAGGTTCAAGCAATTCTCCAGCCTCAGCCCCCCAGTAGCTGGGATTACAGGCACACACCACCATGCCCAGCTAATTTTTATATTTTCAGTAGAGATGGGGTTTCGCCACACTGGCCAGGCTGGTCTCGAACTCTGACCTCGGGTGATCCACCCTCCTTGGCCTTCCAAAGTGCTGGGATTATAGGCATGAGCCACCACGCCTGGCCAAGATTTTAATTTACACAAAAAGATTACCTAAAACATTTATCCCATTCACTGTACTCAATTCTTTCATGTTTAACAGTTTATTTAGATAACTTCTATAAACGGAGATATCAGACACTATCATTTAAAGTTAGTTATCTCCTTGCTAACCATGTTTTTAATAGCCAGCGAACATAAGGTGTTCACCTAAACCTAAGTAACAGCCTTAAAGGTAAATACACTGGTATTTTTTTTTTGCCAATAACTCAGAAGACTTAGTTAACAACATTAAGTTACTCTCATTCGTTGGAAAAAAAAAAGGGCACACAAACCAAGATCATTTTGTATGGGCTAAGTTAGTAGTTTTATAACCTTCTATGCCAAACATTGACATCTCAAAATATTTAGCAGAGACAAATATAAAATCCAGACAGAGAATGTATTCTGACAATTCTGAAGGCATTTCTAGTTTTATTTTACTAATAATTTTAAAGCCAGCTTGTTTAGTAAAGTTATACTTAAGTCACGTGAACTTGAAAATTGCTTAGACTTATTTACTTAATTTTTAAGTGCTCTTTTATTTATAAGCCAATTTGGTAGACACAACATGTAACAATAAGTGTGCATACAAATAAACACATCTAGACATGTATAGACGCACACAAACGAAGATTCAATCGCTTTTAACTTGGAATCTTAAGGCATGAGATAGCAATACAAGCTTGGGGGGTTTTCCTTTGTTTGCCCCAACAGATAATCCAATGAAGGCTGTGAACCAAAATTTCAGATAAAGCAGTTTCCACAGCAGTTTGACACATGCAACTCCATCCCACTTTCCCATTCAACAGCAAGCTCCAGATTCCAAACAATATTGGGGCCAAACAGTATTGCAACTGCGAGAGAAAATTCTAAGGAGGGCTTAATACTAGACCTCAGAACTCTGCCTAGGGTGTCCCCTTTGGAGAAGTTGAGGTCTGGAGGATCCCTGGGCCGTCCCCCTTTGGGGTCCAGTCTTAGAGTGTCAGACGTCTCTGACCTTAGGTGGGCACTGGTGCTGCTTAGCATGTTTTCCCTTCAGAGGCGATGGCCTACTATGAGGTTTCCTTTTGTCCCTGGATGAAGGCCTGGACTTCTGGCATCCTTATAATTTGATAAGACCACACTTTCCCATGCTTCCTGTTCCACTAGAGTGATAGCCATGAACTGTAATGATAGGAACTGGAGGCTGGGTGGGTTTCTTTTGTCCTTAGCCAGTAGAGTAGGGGAAGAGAAGAATTTAGCATGAGAAAACAAGGTTTAAGTCACTGAAACAAATGCCAGCTCGCCCCAAGCTGTGCCACACTTAGGGATCAGGGACCACAACTGGAAAAGATAGAAAGGAGTCCTTCAGAGTGGCCCCGGCCAGAAACCTGCAGTTGCCTCTGTGTTTAGGTGCTGCCCACCAACCATCCCAAGTTGGAAAGGAAAAGAGAGGGAGAGACTGAGATTCCCCTGTATGGAGCAGGAAAAACAAACAAGAAAAATAAACCCCAAACTTTGGGATTACCTCCTGGCTGGCTTGCCAAAATATGTTACCAGTGGAGGGTGTACAAGTTCTTGGTGTTTTGAACAAAGAATTGAACAAAACACACAAACAAAGCAGGGAAAGAATAAAGCAACAAAAGCAGAGACTTAACTGAAAATGAAAGCACACGGCCAGGCACAGTGGCTCACATCTGTAATTCCAGCACTTTGGGGAGGTAAATGTGGGGGGATAACATGAGGTCAGGAGTTCGAGACCAGCCTAGCCAACATGTTGAAACGTTGTCTCTACTAAAAATACAAAAATTAGGCCGGGCACGGTGGCTCACACCTGTAATCCCAACACATTGGGAGGCTGAGGCGGGTGGATCATGAGGTCAGGAGATCAAGACCATCCTGGCTAACACAGTGAAACCCCATCTCTACTAAAAAATACAAAAAATTAGCTGGGCATGGTGGTGGGCGCCTGTAGTCCCAGCTACTCAGGAGGCTGAGGCATAAGAATTGCTTGAACCCGGGAGGCAAAGGTTTCAATGAGCCAAGATCGCACCACTGCACTCCAGCCTGGGCTAAAGAGCGAGACTCCATTTCAAAAAATCAAAAAATTAAAATAAAAAATAAAAAAAAGAAAATGAAAGCACACTCTACAGGTTGGGAGCTGGCCCAAGCAAGCCAGTCACTCAAGGGTCTGGTTACAGAATTTTCTGGGGTTTAAATACCCTTTAGAGATTTCCATTGTTACTTGGTATACACCCTGTGTAAATAAAGATGATGAAGTTACAAAGTCATTTATTCAGTGTATATCCTATGTAAAGGAAGAGGATGCTTCCTGTCATAACTGAAGTGCTTGTTTCCATTTGATTTAGCTCTAGGAAGTTCTTGGGTTCCCTGCCTCCAGGTCCTACTCGCTTGCATGATTCTCATTGTGTCCTCACAGAGTGGAAGGGGAAAGGCAGATCTTTGGAGACTTTTTTTTTTTTTTTTTTTTTTTTTTGAGACACAGTCTCGCTCTCTCTCCCAGTCTGGAGTGCAGTGGTGCGATCTCGGCTCACTGCAAACTCTGCCTCCTGGGTTCACACCATTCTCCTCCCTCAGCCTCCAGAGTAGCTGGGACTAGAGGCGCCCGCCACCACGCCCGGCTAATTTTTTGTATTTTTAGTAGAGATGGGGTTTCACCATGTTAGCCAGGATGGTCTCGATCTCCTGACCTCGTGATCCGCCTGCCTCGGCCTCCCAAAGTGCTGGGATTACAGGCGTGAGCCACCGTGCCTCGCCTGGAGCCTATTTTATAAGGGCACTAATCCCATTCATGAGGGCTCTGCCCCATGATCTACTCAACTCCCAAAGGCCCCACTTCTTGACATAGTGGTAATTAGATTTCAACATATACATTTTTTGTGTGTGTGAGGCAGAGTCTCGCTCTGTAGCCCAGGCTGGAGTACAGTAGCACAATGTCAGGTCACTGCAACCTCCATCTCCCAGGTTCAAGCAATTCTCGTGCCTCAACCACCTGAGTAGCTGGGATTACAGGATCCTACCACCACACCCGGCTAATTTTTGTATTTTTAGTAGAGATGGAGTTTCGCCATGTTGCCCAGGCTGGTCTCGAACTCCTGGCCTCAGGTGATCTGCCCGCCTCAGCCTCCCAAAGTGCTGAGGTTACAGACATGAGCCACCGCGCCCAGCCTCAACATATAAATTTTGGCAAAGACACATTCAGACACTATATATTAATACATACTTATAGAAATATATAGGCACGTTTTATTTCTATATGTATAGCTATGAGGTTTTTATATAAAAACTATGTTATATATAAAACACATTTAAGGCCGGGCGCGGTGGCTCACGCCTGTAATCCCAGCACTTTGAGAGGCCAAGGCGGGCATATCACCTGAGGTCGAGAGTTCGAGACCAGTCTGACCAACATGGAGAAACCCCATCTCTACTAAAAATACAAAATTAGCGGGGCATAGTGGTGCATGCCTGTAATCCCAGCTACTCAGGAGGCTGAGGCAGGGGAATCGCTTGAACCCGGGAGGCAGAGGTTGTGGTGAGCCAAGATCGCGCCATCACACTCTAGCCTGGGCGACAAAAGTGAAACTCCGTCTCGAAAGGAAAAAAAAAAAAAAAAAACCACACACACACGCGTGTGTGTACATATATATATGTATATATGTGTGTGTGTTTGTGTATGTATATGTGTGTGTGTGTATATATATACATATATATATATACACTTTTTTTTTTGAGATGGAGTTTCGCTCTTGTCACCCAGACTGGAGTGTGATGGCGTGATCTCTGCTCACTGCAAATTCTGCCTCCTGGGTTCGCTCGATCAAGCAATTCTCCTGCCTTGGCCTCCCAAGTAGATGAGACTACAGGTGCCTGCCACCACGCCCAGCTAATTTTTGTATTTTTAGTAGAGACGGGGTTTCACCATGTTGGCCAGGCTGGTCTCGTACTCGTGACCTCAGGTGATCCACCCACCTTGGCCTCGCAAAGTACTGGGATTACAGGCATAAGCCACCACCGTGCCCAGCCTATATATACATTTTTGAAATATATATTTATACATGTATATACATAAAAAATTTTGATACTATATTATATATATATACACAAACATAGATTATATATATCTCAGTTACTTTGGAAAAAAAATTTTTAGAGATGGGTTCTCACTGTTGACCAGGCTGCAGTGCAGTGGCAGGAATATATCTCCCTGCAACCTCAAACTGCTGGGCTCAAGCAATCCTCTGGCCTCAGCCTCCAGAGTAGCTGGTACTACAGGCTCATGCCACTGCACTCAGCTATATTGTAGTTACTTTTATACCTCTTTGCCTCTCAGTGGAAGTTTTGCTTGGTTATCCCCTCAAAGGGTGGAAGAAGTGGTAAAAAAGAAAAAGGGCCAATTACAGAGGCAGTTGGGGGAAAAAAAGGAATGGAAAAGGATGATCTAAAGACAGATTTTGCCAACTCAGTGTTTTTTGTTTATTTTCTGTCTTTGCCTAAGTTTAGCTTAACTTTCAGTAATTTTCTTCAAAATAAAAACTCTACATTATAAAAACAAGCAAACAAAAAAGATAATGGAGGGATGCCAGGCACAGTGGCCTGTAATACCAACACTTCTGGAGGCCAAAGTGGCAGAATTGCTTGAGTATAGGAGTTTGAGACTAGCCTGGGCAACACAGTGAGACCCCATCTCTACAAAAAACTTGAAAAAAAATTAGCCAGGCATGATGGTGCATGCCTGTAGTCCCAGCTACCCAGGAGGCTGAGGTGGGAGGATCACTTGAGCCCAGGAGTTCAAGGCTACTGTGAGCTATGACTGCGCCACTGCACAAGCAAATCATTCAAGTCTTTTATGTCAGTTCTCTGCAGAGAGGTGCAGACCTGCAAGAGGCCTGAAGAAGACCCAAGAAGGCCTGACTCATTTCCTCCTCAGCCTGAGTTCTAATGGCAATAAGAAAGGTCCCAAAGTGAAGGAGTTCGGCATCCTGAACAACTCTGTCTGACTACATACCACAATTACAGCAGGCACCTTTCCTAGCCCCAGACACACATTCTAAAAAAGTTTTCTGCAAAACTATACAATATCTTTCCTTTACAGCAGTTGAAGAGACTTCACTGGAAATACTAGCCAAATCCAGGGAGTAAATTTGATACATCTGAGGTTCCCTTCAGGAAATAATAGCACAGCAGGGTCTGCATGGGGTGCTTGTTTTCAACGTAGCTAAAATGTCACACATGGGCTCAGGGATCTTTTATTCAAATTCCCAATATAAAATAAAGGTTTAGACATTCAGGAGCCAATATGCCCATTTTTATTCATTTTCTTAAAAAAAATAGCCTTCATTTTTCAAAGATAGAAAAAAAAATGATCAAATAAATTTCAGGGCTTAGCTGTCAGTACCTTACTGTTTTTTTAAAGATATATATATTACCCAAATGTGGTAGCCTAACACTTACCTTTGAAGCATGTAATATCTCATTTCCTTATTTTCCTCTGGAGAACCCTCCATATCAAGATGGGAAAAGAATGGAAGCTCTTTCTTCAGATTTCGGCCTTGTAAACACAAGCTGCAGTTCCTCCTCCTGTTGCAGCTGCTTAAAACCCAGGAGGACAAGAGATACTGTGCCTTCTGCCTGGCTTCAGTCAGACTAGAATACTCCTGATGGCCTCAAACTATAGTCTTTTTGTCTAATTGTTCCCAATTTCCTTCTTTCCCCACCTTTCTCTTCCTTTTTGCATCTTCTCTCCTCCACACACTTAGCTTACACACAGAATTAGTTGATTTCCCAAGGGAACTGAGAGGAGCCAGGGAGAAATATAAAAGCTTGTTTAACTAGAAAGTAGATCTTAGCAGCTCTCCTTTAGTTGCAGCAAACATTTTCAACAACAGTCACTTTCTTCTGACAGTCAACGGAGAAAAGCTCCACTGCCTCTCCTGGCTGCCAGGAGCACATGACAGGGAAAGCCCAGGACAAAAAGACCAAATTTACAAGGACAATTAAGCCAAGAAAATAATGGGCTCATGAAATCCAGAGGGAGGAGCACAGCTCGGTCTAAAGAGGTAATTTCTGAGATCCAATCAAAACAAATAATACCAATTATCAGACTGCACGGTGGGGAAAAGCAGGTCAGGTGGGAAAGTAAGCACGTAGAAAGGAAACACGCCACTACTAGGGAACTTAGAATCAAGTGTGAGCCACGATTCTAATTTTCAGGCCAAAGTAGTGGTATATATAGACACCTAAACTAAGGTTTTATGCACCAAAGCTTGAGAATAAGAATGGAGCTGGTACAAAAGGGATACAGAAAAGATTGTGGGTTAAACCCTTAAAAGGAAAAGAGACCCTGACAAGTATTTTGGAGGTCTAACCCCCTTAAGCAGGGAAGAAAAATCCTGCCTAGAAAGACTACTTACTGAGACACATATATTACTATGAAAGCAAATTTGCCACAGACAGATCTCTTAAAGAAATAAACACTAGCTGAATGTTATCTTGTAATATCTTCCTGTTTTTAGCTTTTACTTAAGTAGATGCTCACGATATTCTGTGTATTAGGAGAAAAATCAATGGCAAAAGACCCTAAAGGCTTAGAATCTATAGAATGACAACTTCCTGAGGCAAGTCCTCAGGCCTGTACACCAAATCTAACCTGAATCATGAACCATAAAAAATTTATTCCCATCAAAATGCTGGATAGAAATAGTTAACAATCTGATGCCAACCACGCTGAGAATATATTAAGCTTCCAGAAAAACCTTCAAAAACAGAAGTACACAAATGACCTGGAGCATAGATAGAAGTTAAATAATCAGATAAAAGATAAATGATTACAACAAACAAACATTGATCTGAAGGACATTCGGGCAACTTAAGTTGTAAAGACTCAAGTTGCCCAAATTTGAAAGCAACTCAATCAGGCCACCCAACATGACAACCAGCTATAATAAAAAATGGAAGTCCTGGTTGTTCTCTGGTCTGTACTTCACATCATCCCTTCCACAATGTGCCAATGCCCATTAAGTTAGTCAAGTTTACTTTCCCTTTAAAGAACCAAGCTGACACAGAGGAGCCCTTCTATCTTTACGTCTCTTCAGAATAACCTGTCTCAAAAATAGAGCACTGCAGCCTTTGTTCAGGACAGTTCAGTAGTCACAGATGAGAAGCTGCTCAATTTTACACACACTTAAGTGTCTACAAAACAAACTTGTTATACAAGTTCACCATTCAAAAATGCAAATAAAGCACTAAGTGTAAAAATAAGGCAGACTATTTTGCACTCAACTATATCAGAAAAATATACTAAAGAGGCACACTCAATAATCGAGTTTATGCTTCCTTTCACCAAACAGATCTTTCTACAACAACCAAACACTAACACAGCATACCCAGGTCCAAAAGCAAAGCTAGAGATCTATATAGATCTTTTATGGACACTGCTGCTCACAATCTTTCTCTAATATTAGAATACAAGAAATAAAAAGCCACATTCATTTCTCCAAATTTAAAGCATCCCCCTTTTAATCTACCATGAACAGTGTCCAACGTAGACACATACCTGGCACAAAATCCAACTAGAAGCCCACACTGATCCCAGCATTGTAACATGCCAAACACCAAGGATGACGTAGCAGTTTACCCGGCAGACAGTGATGCATTCGCTAGCTTGACTGCAACGCAGTCTGAGTTATACTGCAGCACACACACTGTGAGAGACTGTTTTACATTGGGCTTTTACAAGCAGAGAAATCTTGGATCAAGGATGTGTCTCTGTCAAAAAATCAAGTGACCATATATTTAAAGGTTTCTTTGTGGACTCTAAATTCTGATCCATTGACCTATATGCCTAGCCTTGAAGCAATGCCACATGGTCTTGATAACTGTGACTTTATAGTAGGTTTTGAAATCAGGTAGTATGAAGACCTCCAACTTCACATTCCCTTTTCAAAAGTGTTTTGGCTATTCTAGGTCCTTTGTTTCCATGTAAATTTTAGGATCGGCTTGTCAAATTCTAGAAAGAAAAAGAAAGGCTGCTGGAAATTTGATATGGACTGTGAATTTATGATCAATTTAAGGAGAACTGCTGTCTTGACAATATTGAGTCCTCTGATCCATGAACATGGATTGCCTCTCCATTTATTTAGATTTTATTTAATTTCTTTTTTTTTTTTCTTTTTTGAGATGGAGTCTCGCTCTGTCTCCCAGGCTGGAGTGCAGTGGCACGATCTCCACTCACAACCTCTGCCACCTGGGTTCAAGGATTCTCCTGCCTCAGCCTCCCAAGTAGCTGGAACTAAAAGAACACCACCATGCCCAGCTAATTTTTTGTATTTTTGTTAGAGACAGGGTTTCACCATGTTGGACAGGCTGGTCTGGAACTCTTTTTTTTTTTTTTTTGAGACAGGGTTCCACTCTTGTGACCCAGGCTGGAGTGCAATGGCGCAATCTCGGCTCACTGCAATCTGCAACCTCCACCTCCCGGGTTCAAGCGATTCTCCCGCCTCAGCCTCCCGAGTAGCTGGGATTACAGGTGCCTGCCACCATGCCAGGCTAATATTTGTATTTTTAGTAGAGATGGGGTTTAGCCATGTTGGCCAGACTGGTCTCGAACTCCTGACCTCAGGTGATCCACCCACCTCAGCCTCCCAAAGTGCTGGGATTACAGGCGTGAGCCACCGCACCCAGCCGGTCTGGAACTCTTGACCTCGGGTGATCCATCCGCCTCAGCCTCTGGGTTTGGGATTACAGGCGTGAGCCACCACACCTGGCTGATTTTATTTAATTTCTGTCAGCAATGTTCCACAAGTTTTAGTGTATAAGTCTTAATACCTTTTTTGCTCAATTTATTCCTATTTTATTCTTTTTAATGCTATCATGAACAGAATATTTTCTTAATTTCATTTTTGGATTGTTCATTTCTAGCTAGCATATAGAAATATACTTAACTTTTCTATATAGATCTTACACCCTGTGATCTTGATAAATTCATTTAAAAATTTTTTGTTAACAATTTTACTGAGATACAATTCACATACCATACATTTCACCCACTTGAAGGGTACAATTCAATAGTTTTTAGTATATTCACATAGTTATGAACTATCATCACAATAAATTTAAGGACATTTTCATTTCATTATATGTGTCACTTTTTTAAAGAGACGAGGTCTTGCTATGTTGCACAGGCTGGACTTAAACTCCTAGGCTCAAGCAGTCCTACTGCCTCAGCCTCCCAGGTAGCTGGGACTACAGGCACGTGCACCATGCATGGCAATTTTAGAACATTTTTATTACCCCCAAAAGAAACCCCATGCCCAGTAGCAGCCACTCCTCATTTCTCCAATATGCTCCCCAATCCTAGCCAACCACTAATCTACTTTCTGTCTTTATAGATTTGCCTATTACAGACATTTCATATAAATGGAATAATATAATATGTGGCCTTTTGTGACTGGCTTCTTTCATTTAGCATAATGTTTTCAATGCTGTAGCATATATCAGTACTTCATTTCTTTTAATGGTTGAATAATATTTCAATGTGTGGACACACCATATTTTGTTTATACATCATCAGTTAATGGATATTGGGTTGTTTCCATTTTGTGGCTCTTATTAATAATGTTATGAACATTCATGTATAAACTTTTATGTGGACATATGCTTTCCTTTCTCTTGGGTATACAATAAGGAGTGAAGCTGCCAGATCATATGGTTCATATGGTGAGAGTTTAGTTTTATAAGAAAGTGTCAAATTAGCCAGGCACAGTGGCTCACGCCTATAATCCTAGCACTTTGGGAGGCCGAGGCAAGCGGATCACTTGAGATCAGGAGTTCAAGACTGGCCTGGCCAACATGGTGAAACCCCATCTCTACTAAAAATACAAAAATTACCTGGGCATGGTGGCAGGCACCTGTAATACCAGCTACTCAGGAGGCTGAGGCAGGAGAATCGCTTGAACCCAGGAGGCGGAGGTTGCAGTGAGCCAAGATCGCGCCATTGCATTCCAGCCTGGGCAACAGAGCGAGACTCCGTCTCAAAAAAAAGAAAGTGTCAAATTATTTTGCAGAGTGGCTGTATCATTTTACATTCCCACCAGCAATGTACAAGAAATCCAATTTTTCTGCATTCTCACAAACCTTTGGTATTATGTCTATTTCTTATTTTAGGCATTCTGATAAGTGTGTAATGATATCTCATTGCTATTTTAATTTGCATTTTCCTAATACTAATTAATATGTGCATTTTCCTAATACCTAATAACTATTAGATAATTATAAAACATCTTTTCATGTGCTTATTTGCCATAGGTATATCCTCTTTGGTTTCATTTGCTTCTTTTTAAAAATCATTTCTCTTTTCTTAATTTCTATTTATTTTATTTTTAATTTTTTGAGACAGAGTCTTGCTCTTTTGCCCAGGCTGGAATGCAGTGGTGCAAACACTCAATATGCTCAAGCGATCCTCCTGCCTCAGCCTCCCAAGTAGCTGGGACCACAGACATATGCCACCATGCTCAAATAATTTTAAAATTTTTGTAGAGATGGAGTCTCAAATTCCTGGGCTCAGGAAATCCACCCCGCTTGCCTCCCAAAAGCACTGGGATTACAAGCATGAGCCACTGCACTCAGCTGAGAAGTTCTATTTATTGATTCATTGTTGTCATGCTTAAAAAAACAGTATTTAACGGGCCAGGCGCGGTGGCTCACGCCTATAATCCCAGCACTTTGGAAGGCAGAGGCGGGCAATAACCTGAGGTCAGGAGTTCGAGACCAGCCTGACCAACGTGGAGAAACCCCATCTCTACTAAAAATACAAAATTAGCTGGGCGTGGTGGTGCACGCCTGTACCAGCTATTCGGGAGGCTGAGGCAGGAGAATTGCTTGAACCCGGGAGGCAGAGGTTGCGGTGACCAAGATCGTGCCATTGCACTCCGGCCTGGGCAACAAGAGCGAAACCCTGTCTCAAAAAAAAAAAAAAATAGTATTTAAGATGGGGCACAGTGGCTCACACCTGTAATTCCAGAGATTTGGGAGGCCAAGGCAAGAAGGTCACTTGAGGCCAGGAGTTCGAAACCAGCCTGGGCAACATGGTAAGACTCTGTCCCTATAAAATATAAAAATAAAAATAAATAAATATGTTTTTAAAAATTATTTAAACATGTTTTCCTTTAGGTCTTTGAACACATTTACAGTCGCTACTTTGAAATCTTTGTTAAATCCAGTATCTAGGGACACTTGTAGATAATTTCTATTGACTTTTTTCCTAAACATGGGTCACATTTTCCTGTATCTTTACATGTCTCACGGCTTTTTAATTAAAAATTGAATATAACCTGTCATGGGATTAGAAAACAAATTTTGCATATGAACAATTTACAAATTGAACATATGAACAATTTGGATTCTGATTTCTTTCACTCATGAAAATTGTTGTTACTACAGTTTGTTTTTTTCTTTCTTGGCTTAATCATTTGCCTGAGCTAAATCTGTGAATTCTGTTTCCCTAACAGTGTGCAGCCACTGATGTCTCAGCTCATTTTCTTTTTATTTCTTGGTTTTATGTTTAAATGTGGCTTTTGAGGAGTCACCACTATGTCTGTGTAGCCAATGATTAGATAGAGTTTATGCTCATATACTTAAAGCTAGAAAGGCTTTTATCCTCTGTTTATGGGTCTGGAGTATGGGAGATATAGAGTAGTGCATTCAAAGTTCAGGTTTTTCAAGTCTGCCCTAGCTGTTACTTTCCGTTGGGCCTTATCATGTCTCTTCTGTGCATGTACATGCCTCAGCCTGCCATATGCTTGCCCCAACCACAAACAGGCCTCAGTCTGGCAAAGTCACTGGCCTGTGCCACTCACCCACTGCCAAGTGGTCACTTCTCCCAACAATGCCATTGAGCATGGACATCATCCACCACCCAAACTGAGTAAACTCCCTTCAACCACAGCATCAAAGCAGCTGGTCTTCATGGTCTACCCACATTGGTAAAACTTTCATGACGAAATCAGCTGGGGAAAGGGGAATAGGAACAATCCCAGACAAGAATACCACAAACTCCTACTGTTTTACGGAATTTTAGCAGTTTTTTTTTTTTTTTTTTTTTGAGATGGAGTCTTGCTCTGTCGCCCGGGCTGGAGTGCAGTGGCACTATCTCGGCTCACTGCAAGCTCCGCCTCCTGGGTTCACACCATTCTCCTGCCTCAGCCTCCCGAGCAGCCGGGACTACAGGTGCCCGCCACCATGCCCGGCTAATTTTTTGTATTTTTAGTAGAGACGGGGTTTCACCGTGTTAGCCAGGATGGTCTCAATCTCCTGACCTTGTGATCCGCCCACCTCGGCCTCCCAAAGTGCTGGGATTACAGGCGTGAGCCACTGCACCTGGCCAGCAGTTTTTTAATCATAAAATTCTCTCAAATTATTGTATGCCTTTTGGTTGATTTCAAGAGTGTTAAAATGGTCAATTTTGTCAAGTTTGTCAATCTTCATAATTGGTTTTTGTGTTGAAGATCTGCCAGTCTCCTCATTCAGCTATACCTGGAAGTCCTCCCTGTTTTATTTACTTTTTAATGACCGATATAACTTCATACAATGAAGTGGAAAAACCTAAAGTATAAAACATATATATGTAAAATTAATATATACATAGCCATATAACCAATCACCTCATTAAGATACAGAATATTTCCAGAGTCCCAGAAGGCTTACTTGTGTCCCTTCCTAGTCAATATTCTCCCTTAAAGGTAAAGACTACTCTGACCTTTTATAACCATTGATCAGTCTTGTTTACTCTTGAACTTCATATATATAGTGTTATATAATGTATGTACTTTAATGTCTGACTTCTTTTGATCAATATTATGTGTATAAAATCTTTTTTTTTTGCAATGGAGTCTTGCTCTGTCACCCAGGCTGGAGTGCAGTGGCGCACTCTCGGCTCACTGCAACCTCTGCCTCCTGGGATCAAGGGATTCTCCTGCCTCAGCCTTCCAAGTAGCTGGGATTAGAGGTGAGCACCACCACACCCAGGTAATTTTTTTTGTATTTTTACTAGAGATGAGGTTTCACCATTTTGGCCAGGCTGGTCTCGAACTCCTGGCCTCAACTGATCCTCCCACCTCGGCCTCTCAAAGTGCTGGGATTACAGGCATGAGCCACCATGCCTGGCCTTATGTGTATAAAATTTATCTATGCTTACCACTTGGTCAAATTTATGGAAAAAAAATTCACCCATGTTGTGATACAGCAGTAGTTTGTTCATTTTCATTTCTGTATGGTATTCCATCATATGATATACCATGATTTACTTACCTATTCTACTATTCATGGACATTTGGGTTGTTTATGAATTTTGACAATATTTGCTTATTTTTGATGGATAAATGAACTAATTTCCTCTGGGAATATACACTAAAATGAAATTGCTTACTAGTGAGGTATGTGCATGTTTAGCTTTAAATGATACTGCTAAATAGTTTTCTAAAGTGGCTGTACCAATTCATATTAATACCAGTGATGTGTAAGAGTCAGTGTGTTCCACTTCCTTGCTAACACTTGATATTGCTCGTTTTTTAATTTTACCTTTTTTGGTTGGGATATGTGTTTAACTCATTGTAATTTTAATTTGCAAATCCCTGATGACTAGTAATATTGAGCACCTTTTCATATACTTACTTGACATTTGGTATCTTCTTTTGAAGTCTTTTCCCCATATTTCTATTGTGTTGAATGTCTTTTTTCTTATTGTTTTGTTTTGTTTTGCTTTGTTTTTGAGACAGAGTCTCGCTCTATCCCTCAGGCTGGAGTGCAATCTCAGCTCACTGCAACCTCCACCTCCTAGGTTCAAGTGGTTCTCGTGCCTCAGCCTCCCAAGCAGCTGATACTAAAGGCGTGTGGCACCATGCCTGGCTAATTTTTTATATTTTTAGTAGAGATGGGGTTTCATAATGTTGCCCAAGCTGGCCTCAAACTCCTGAGCTCAGGCAATCCATCCACCTTGGCCTCCCAAGGTGGTAAGATTATAGGTGTGAGCCACTGTGCCCAGTCATAAGATCCTTATAGTAGGATATTTTAATATTCTTCTTCAGCAACTGATATAACAAGTAGAAAAAAAAAATCAAAGACACAGAAGAACAACAAACTGAAAAACTGAACATATATAGAACCTATAATCACCAACTGCAACATATACATTCATTGCAAGTGTTTATGAAACTTTATCAAAATAGACCATATACTAAGCCATAAAGTATCAATAAATTTCAAAGGTCTGAAATCACATAGTGTATATGCTCTGAACACAATGGATTACACTAAAAATCAGTAACAAAGGTAATAAAATCCATAAGTGTCTTGATATATTTCTAAACAATTTATGAGTCAAAAAATCACAAGGAAATTAAGAAAATATTTTAATTGAATAATAATGAAAATGTATATCAAAGCTTGAGGAATATAATAAGACGAATTTATGAGTGAATACAGAGATAAAGAGATGGATATCAACAAAGCCAGAAGTTAATTCTTTGAAAAGGAACTGAATTGATAAATTTCTACTAAGACTGATAAAAATAAAAGAAAAAAATGCCAATTGCCAATATCAGGAATGAGGACAAGGGAATCACTATAAATCCTATAGACATGAAAAACAAGCATATTATTACAAACTTTACGCCAATAAATTTGAAATGTTAGAAAAAAATTGATAAATTTCTTAACAACTTTCCATTCCACCCAGAAAGACATGAAAATCTGAATAATCCTAAATCTACTACAGAAATCAAATACATAATATGTATAATTTAAAAACTACTAGCCAGGTGTGGTGACTCACGCCTGTAATCCCAGCACGTTGGAAGGCCAAGGCAGGTGGATTATTTGAGGTCAGGAGTTTGAGATCAGCCTGGGTAATATGGTGAAACCCTGCCTCTACTAAAAATACAAAAATTAGCTGGCTTAGTGGTGCACACCTGTAATCCTAGCTACTCGGGAGACTGAGGCACAAGAACTGCTTGAACCTGAGAGGCGGAGGTTGCAGTGAGCCAAGATTGCGCTACTGCCCTCAAATAAAATAAAATAAAAATGAAAATGGAAAAACAAAAACTACTACTATTATCTTTTGTGACTGTTCCCAATCAATCTTTATACCTCTACCATTTATTCACAAGTATTTATTTTATGTTTTTATTTACTTTGTAGTCACAGTCTTGCTCTGTTGCCTAGGCTGGAGTACAGTAGCATGATCATAGTTCACTGCGGCCTTAAACTCTTGGGGGCTCAAACAGTCCTCTCGCCTCAGCCTTCCGAGTAGCTAGGAATACAGGCATGCAACACCATGCCCAGCTATTAAAAAAAATTTTTTTTTGTAGAGTATAGGTGTCTCTATGTTGCCCAGGCTGGTCCCAAATTCCTGGGCTCAAGCAAACCTCCTGCTTTAGTCTCCCAAAGTGCTGGGATTACAGGCACGAGCCACGATGCCTGGCTTCAACAAGTATTTACTGAGTGACTATTATATGCTATAGAAAATGATGAGTATACAGCTATAAACAAAATATATGGCTTCTGTGCTCATGTTACAGTATAATGGAGACAAGAAATCAAATAAATATATTACTAAAAACATTACAAATTGTGATAAATGCTATTGCAATGGGAAAAAAAGGAACACTGTAACAATAGAGCCTCTTTGGGGAAATGATATTTGATCTGAAACCTAAAGGATAAAGACCTCAAGTGACCAAAGAGAGTGAAAGTGAATTCTAGGCATAAGGACCAGTGCATGTGGCCTTGAGATAGGAAAAATATTGGACTACTATCTTTTCAGGGGAACTGAAAGGCCAGTATGATTGAAGCCCTGTCAGCAAATGGAAGTTGACAGAAGTCAGATCATTCAGGGTCTCATGAGCTGAGTTAAAAATTTTGTATCTAGGCCAGGTGTGGTGGCTTACACCTGTAATCCCAGCACTTTGAGAGGTGAAGGCGAGAGGATCACTTGAGTCCGAGACTTTGAGACCAGCCTGGGCCACATAGTGAGAACACATCTCTACAAAAAAATTTAAAAATTATCCAAGCAGGGTGGCATGCACCTACTGACCCAGGTACTTGGGAGTCTGAGGCTTGAGCCCAGAAGGTTTGAGGCTGCAGTGAGTCCTGTTTGCACTACTCCAGCCTGGGTGACAGAGCAAGACCCTGTTTCAAAACAAAAAAACAGAAAAACTAGAATTTTGTATCTTGTGCTATGTGCAGCAAGAAATAAGGAGGCAAAAGTATAATACAGACAGGAAATCTAGTTAGGTGATCATTCTAGTAGTCCAAGCAAGAGCTGACGTGCTAAGGCTTGGACTAAGGTGATTGCAAATGAAGGTACTGGGGTCAATACTGGAGACAGAATCAACCAAACTGAAGTACAATTCCCAGGTTTTTTGGTTTGAGCAGAGTGGCTGGAGGTGCTATTTAGTGAGATGTAGAAGATTGGGGGAGGATCAAATTTATGAAGAAGATAGGGGAAATCAAGAATTTAATGTCTATAAGACATTCAAATGAAAATGTCATATGAATAGGTGAACATAACAAGTGATCTCAGAGGATAGGTCTGGGATGGATATTATAAATTTGGGAATCATCAGCATATAAGCAGTAGCAAAGGGATGAATTTTATATATAGAAAATGTGGCTGGGTACAGTGGCTCACACCTGTAATCCCAGCACTTTGGGAGGCAGAGGCAGGTGGATCACCTGAGGTCAGGAGTCCAAGACCAGCCTGGCCAACATGGTGAAACCCTGTCTCTACTAAAAATACAAAAAATTAGCCAGGCATGACGGTGGGCGCCTGTAATCCCAGCTACCTGGGAGACTGAAGCAGGAGAATCACTTGAACCCAGAGGCAGAGGTTGCAGAGAGCCAAGATTGCAACATTGCACTCTACCCTGGGCAACAGAGTGAGACACCATCTCAAAAAAAAAAAAAAAAAAAAAAGAAAGAAAATGTATATCAAGTAAAAAGATAAGAAGGACCAGAACCAAGCAATGAAAGTATTCAACACTCAAAGGTTGCATGAAAGCAGAAGGACTTGCAAGGGAGACTGGAGATTGGTAAGAGTAGAATGGAGGTAACACAGGAGTCATGAAAGTGTAGTCTTTAGCAGAAAAGAAGGCATGTGTTTCAAGAAAAAAGTAGTCACTTGTATGGAACTGTTGAGAGACTTAGAAGGATGAGAACTGAAAAGCATCCACTGATTTAGCAATACAGTAGTCATTAGTGGTTTTTACGAGAGCAGTTTCAATAGCATAGTTGGGCAGAGGACAGAACAGAATAGCTTTAAGAATGAATGGGAGATGAGGAAGTAGGGATAGCACTTCTGAAAATCTTGACCATAAAATGGGGCAGAGAGATAAGGCAATAATCCAAAGGGAATGTGGCTATCAAAAAAAGGCCTTCTATAAAGATGGAAGAAATCAGAGTGCTTGGAACACTTCTCAGGACCCTCCCTCCTTTGGTCATCCTCTGTTCCAAGCACTTGGAACACTTCTCAGGAAAGAAGGAAAAATGTTGTCAGCATTGTTCTGGGTTACAAAACACACACACACACACACACACACAAATACACACACACACATACACACACATGCATGAAGGAAAAATGAGAAGGAGAATACAGATAAAAGTAAGTTTGAAATGAGGTGTTAGAAGAATTACTAGATAGTCTCTATTTTCTTAATAAAATAATGTGGCAAAGCTATAAATTAAAAGTGTCTAGAAGAGGCAGGAAATGGCACAAATGGAACTGCTGGTTTAAGGACAATGGAGAAGAAATGAAATTACTGTTGCAGAAAATGGAAGGCCAAATTACCAGAAGAGAAAAACAATATAGGAGAAAGAACAAGAAAAGCTTCATATTAGTTGGGCATGGTGGCGCGCACCTGTAATCCCAGCTACTCGGGAGGCTGAGGCAGGAGAATTGCTTGAATCCAGGAGGTGGAGTTTGCAGTGAGCCAAGATCATGCCACTGCACTCCAGCATGGGTGACAGAGCAAGACCCTGTCTCAAAAAAAAAAAAAAAAAAAAAAAGAAGAAGAAGAAGGAGAAGAGAAAAAAGAAAAGCTTCATAGCACAGGCAGCATTTCAGAAGGTCCTTAAAGATTGATGACCTCAGATGGGCATGGTGACTCACACTTGTAATCCTAGCATTTGGGAAACTGAGGTGAGGAGATCACTTGAGGCCAGGAGTTTGAGACCAGCCTGGACAACATAGCAAGACTTCATCTCATTAAAAAAAAAAAAAAGGAGTGATGACCTCCAAGGGTAAATGGAATTTCAACAGTCAGGGAAATGGCATTTCAATAAGGATACATGACAAAGAGAGACACAGGAAAAGAGACTGAGACACAAACAGAATGATCAAAGGACATAAAGATGGAAAGTATATGGAATTTTAGGAAACAGGCAATTGTCTACTGCAACTGGAATAAGCAAAGAGGGAAAAAACACTGGGTAGAAACAAGACTGGAAAAATCAGCTGTGGCCTAATTGTGGAAGAATCTGGATACCATGACTGAATGCCTCCACCACTTATTAGGTAGGTAAATTACATAATCTCTCTGAGCCTGTATCCTCCTCTTCTGGAAAATGGAGATAATTAATGCCTATTTTACAGGACTGACTGTTGTTTGGTTACATAAGATAAATATTGAAAGCACTTAGTGCTTAACTCACAGTAAATGCTCAATAAATGGCAGTAAAGGTTGGGGTTGTTATCTTGGGCTTTACTCTGAAAGCAGAGGGAAAACATTACATGTTTTTGAACAGATGTGAAACAGGGAGAGACTAAAGTAAGAGAAAATAGTTAAAGGCCATTGCAATAGACTAGGCTAGAGATAATGAACACCTACATAAGGTCAGTGATGGCGGGAACTGAAATAACAGATATAAAGGCAGCTGGGTCCGGTGGCTCACACCTGTAATGTCAGCACTTCGGAAGGCCAAGGCAGAAGAATCACTTGAGTCCAGGAGTTTGAAACCAGCCTGGACAACATAGCAAGACCCCATCTCTACAAAAAAAATTTTTAAAGAAACAAAAAAATATATATAAAGGGAAAAAATATAGAGATGACATGACACAATTAGTGGGTCATGATACATTTGGCAGATCAGGATATCCTGGAACCCAAATTCAATATTCTGAACACTCTGAAGAATCTTTCCTTGATGAACTCCTAGACATTTTCCTGACTAATGGAGTCCCAGTTTCATGACTATCATTAGATTTTACTAGGGAGGAGGTTAGAATTTTTACTTATGAAGAATTACTAAATTTAGCATTTTGAGATAAGAATTTTGGGGGGTTGCAGGAGGGAGAGCATCAGGAAGAATAGCTAATGGATACTGGGCTTAATACCAAGGTGATGGGTTCATCTGTGCAGCAAACCACCATTGCATACATTTACTTCCTGCACATCCTGCAGGTGTACCCCATAACTTAAAATAGAAGTTGAAGGGAAAAAAAAAAAAGAACTAAAGAACTATGAATCTTGGGAGAAAGAATACTCAGAAAAATATGAGATATCAAACTATGGTTATTACAACTTCATTTTCATTTCAACAAACAGTATCTCCATCTGACAGAGGATTAATAGCCAGAATATATAAGGAGCTCAAACAACTCAATAGGAAAATATCTAATAATCCAATTTTAAAATAGGCAAAAGTTCTGAATACACATTTCTCAAAAGCAGACATACAATTAGCAAACAGCTATATGAAAAGGCGCTCAACATCACTGATCATCAGAGAAAAGCAAATCAAAACTACAATGAGATATAATCTCACTCCAGTTAAAATGGCTTTTACCCACAAGAGGCAGTAACGAATGCTAAGAGGATGTGGAGAAAAGGGAACCCTTGTATTGGTGGTTCCCTTGATGGTTGTATAAATTAAAACACAATGGGAATGTAAATTAGTACAGCCACTACGGAAAGCAGTATGAAACCTCTTCAAAAAACTAAAAATAGAGCTTCCATATAACCCAGCAATTCCACTACTGGGTATATATCCAAAAGAAAGGAAATCAACATATCAAAGAGATATCTGCACTCCATATTTACTGCAGCACTATTCACAACAGCCAAAATTTAGAATCAGGCCAGGCGAGGTAGCTCATGCCTGTAATCCCAGCACTTTGGGAGGCCGAGGAGGGTAGATCACCTAAGGTCCAGAGTTGGAGACCAGCCTGGCCAACATGGCGAAACCGTGTCTCTACAAAAAATACAAAAATTAGCTGGGTGTGGTGGTGTACGTCTGTAGTCCCATCTACTTGGGAGGCTGACGTGGGAGGATCACTTGAGCCCAGGGAGGTCGAAGCTGCAGTGAGCCGTGATCATGCCACTGTACTCCAGCCTGGGTGACAGAGACCCTGTCACAGAAAAAAAAAAAAAAGAAAAAAAGATTTGCAATGACATGAGAAAGTGTTGTTATATGGGGAAAAAAAGCAGAAAGCAGAGCTGTATATTCATTATAATATCATCTATATGTATATTTTTAATGACATTTATCCTTAAGTGGTAAAAAATACAGAAAGGAAATATATAAAATATGAATAGTGATTATTATGGAATGATTGTATTCCTCAGTGTTTCTATTTTTTTAAATACTTTTTGAGGCTGGGCGCGGTGGCTGACGCCTGTAATCCCAGCACTTTGGGAGGCCAAGGCAGGCAGCCCTGCCTAGGCAACAGGGCGAAACCCCGTCTCTACTAAAAATACAAAAATTAGCTGGGAATAGTGGCGGGCACCTGTAATCTCAGCTACTTAGTAGGCTGAGGCACGAGAATCGCTTGAACCCGGGAGGCGGAGGCAGTGAGCCAAGATCATGCCACTGCACTCCAGCCTGGGCGATACAGCAAGACTCTATCTGGAAAAAAAAACTTCTTGGATTTCCTACTTTTCTAATAATAAACCTACATTACTTCTAATAATTTAATAATATAAAGTAGTAAATGCAAACTTCACTTGTAAATTTATGCTAACAGAAAGAAAAGAGGGGGAAATGCATGCATTACACTTGAAATAATAAAAGTAATAAACACTGTCAAGCAGCTGTACCGAGCCTTACTTACAACATTCATAATTTCATTTCCACAATTAGCTAAGTTTACAGAATGCACTCCAGAGACTAAAACACATACATGGCCACAGACAGCTCCTGTTTTCTGAATGGAAAGAAGGGGAGGATGGGAGATGGAGAGAGGAAACTAGTTCCCTCAGCAAAGGAGTACCAAGTTGCAGATCTCATAATGACCTTCTCTGTCTACTCACTACAAAGGCACCATGGCAACTGGGAACCTCAGAATATCAAGGAAGGAGCGCTGAAAGTAGAAAGTTTGGAGAGCTATTAGGGGAAGGGAAGAAGCTCAAGAAAGCTAAATGAGAAATGCTAAGAAAGTCAATACATAAGAACACTCTCAAACTATCCGTAAGCAAAGCCTTAATATAAACAAAACCAGAGCCAATTTCCTTATTTCCCATGTCAAAGCTTGATAGTGATGAACCAATAGATAGGAAGCAGGAAAAAAATTTCCTGCACTTTCTTTTCTTTTTTTCTGTTTCTGAGATGGAGTCTTGCTCTGTTGCTCAGGCTGGAGGGCAGTGCAGTGGCGTGCTGTCAGCTCACTGCAACCTCCACCTCCCGAGTTCAAGCAATTCTTATGCTTCAGCCTCCCAAGTAGTTGGGATTACAGGTGCTCGCCACCACCTGGCTAATGTTTGTATTTTTAGTAGAGACAAGGTTTCGCCATGTTGGCCAGGCTGGTTTTGAACTCCTCACCTCAGGTGATCCACCTGCCTTGGCCTCCCAAAGTGCTGGGATTACAGGCGTGAGCCACCGGGCCTGGCCTCCTGCATTTTCAATAGTGGTTATTCTCAACGCGTGAATTATAATATTGATAGTATATATTTGCCATCATCAAAAGGCTTTCAGACCTAAATTTCCAAGTTTTAAGCACTAACATGCAAAAGACTTAAAGAGGTTTTTCCAGTAAAAAATTTTTATCTTATAAAAGGACTCCTTGATAATAAATAATGTATTATACCAGTATGGCACATTTTACTATTCCAAAAGTTTCATAGCTATTACTTAACTCTATCTCTACCACTAGATTTAAATAAAGTCATTTCAAACTCAAGGAGTTTAAAGTGAGACTAAAAAGAAATGAGAATCTGTATGTCTTTCCTAGTCAAACACAAACATATATAGCTAAAAGTAAAAAGCTCTGTCATAAATGGTACATAAAATGATTATAAAATTCATTAAAATATCATCATTAATACAATTAATTAATACCAATTGTTGCTCTGTAACTATAAAAAGTATAGAATGGTAAATCTTCCTTTATTTTTCCTTCTGTTTCTCTATATGCTACCAAATTTTCACTAGCAATCATATACTTTCATGATTTGCTAACTTCCTCTTAAACGAGTCACTAGTCACTGTCATAAAAAAAAGGTGGGGGGGTGGTAATGTGATAGAATGTGACAGATTAAGAAATTTAAAGAACATAATACACAATTTGTGGATTGGATACTTGCATGAAGGAACCAGAATTTTCAGGTTCCCTGGAGAAATGAATAGAGTGTGTATATTAAATTAGATTAAAATTTATTGAAATAGAAAGTGAATTTTTTTTGACTAAAAAAGGCAGATTATAAAACAGTGTGTACAGTATGACCTCATTTTAGTAAAAAAATATGAATATATACATATATGCATAGAAAAGGATACAGATGGTAGGGAGTAACCTTTGGGTGGCAAATATACAAGCGTTTATGTTTGCTTGCTTGTGTTGTTTTTTATTTTCTATTCTGCTTCTTTAATAAAGCATGATTTAAAAAATATTTTTTCTAGGCTGGGCACGGTAGCTCACACCTGTAATCCCAGCACTTTGACAGGTCAAAGTGGGAGGATCACTTGAGCCCAGGAGTTCAAGACCTCCCTGGGCAACGTGGTGAGACCCCATCTCTACAAAAAATTATAGGCCGGGCGCTGTGGCTCACGCCTGTAATCCCAGCACTTTGGGAGGCCAAGGTGGGTGGATCACGATGTCAGGAGTTCAAAACCAGCCTGGCCAAGATGGTGAAACCCTGTCTCTACTAAAAATACAAAAAATTACCTGGGGGTGGTGGCAGGCCCCTGTAATCCCAGCTACTCAGGAGGCTGAGGCAGAGAATTGCTTGAACTTGGGAGGCAGAGGTTGCAGTGAGCCAAGATCATGCCACTGCACTCCAGCCTTGGCAACAGAGTGAGACTCCATCTCAAAAAATAAATAAATAAATAAATAAACTTAGCTGGGAATGGTGGCACATACCTATAGTCCCAACTACTCAGGGACTGAGCAAGAGGATTGCTTGAGCCCAGGAGTCTGAAGGTGCAGTGAGCCATGATCACACCACTGCACTCCAGCCTGGACAACAGAGAGAAACCTTGTCTGTAAAAAAAATTTTTCAAGTATATATAAATATATATTTTCTAACTTCTATCCCTTTCTAACAAGGCTAACATTTAATTAGAGAAGAACTGCTCAACAGACCATAAGGCCTGGGCGCAGTGGCTCACGCCTGTAATCCTAGCACTTTGGGAGGCTGAGGTGGGTAGATCACCTGAGGTCAGGAGTTCGAGACCAGCTGGCCAACATGGCGAAACCCTGTCTCTACTAAAAAAACAAAAATTAGCCAGGCATGGTGGCGCACACCTGTTGTCCCAGCTACATGGGAGGCTGAAGCAGGAAAATAGCTTGAACCTGGGAGGCAGAGGTTGCAGTGAGCCGAGATCACACCACTGTATTCCAGCCTGGGCGACAGAGTGAGACTTCATCTCAAAAAAAAAAAAGCATATCTGTTACACCAAAGGTTTTAGTTTAGTGTAGTAGTTTATAGTACAAGCTCTGACTAGATTCAATACCCAAGCTGGCCACCTTGGGCATGTTATTTAATTTATGTCTCAATTCCCCATCCATAAATTGTGGGCAATAGGCCAGGCACAGTGGCTCCTGCCTGTAATCCCAGCACTTTGGGAAGCCAAGGCGGGTGGATCACCTGAGGTCAGGGGTTCGAGACCAGCCTGAGCAATATGGTGAAACCCTGTCTCTACTAAAAATATGAAAATTAGCCAGGCATGATGGCGGGCACCTGTAATCCCAGCTACTTGGGATGCTGAGGCTAGAGGATTGCTTGAACCTGGGAGGCAGAGGTTGCAGTGAGCCGAGATCACGCCATCGCACTCCAGCCTGGGCAACAGAGTGAGACTCCATCTCAAAAAAAAGAAAAAAAAAATTGTGGGAAATAATAGCACAATACTTACCTCATGGGATTGTTTTGATAATTCAGTGTGGTACTCCACATAAAGCACAGCAGAGTATCTGGCATACAGTAAAGCACTTATTAAATGTAACCTATTATTACCATTATTTTTCTAATTAGCCAGTGAGAAAACTTGACTAATATTTCCTAAAGTTAATGTGAAAAATAGAATGTAGGAACAATAGATAGGCCTTCTCTCACTATTGTCCCCTAAACTTCTCTTTTGACCCAATGGAAGAAGTTGAAAGTCAATCCCAGATCCTCCCAGAATCTGACCTTGACACTATTATTGCCCAAGGATAAAGGTCTGCACAGCTTTATATGAATTGTGAATGAAAATGAAATCTGGCTGGGTGTGGTGGCTCACACCTGTAATCCCAGCACTTTGGGAGGCCAAGGCAGGCGGATCACGAGGTCAGGAGTTCAAGACCAGCCTGACCAACATGGTGTCTCTACTAAAAATACAAAAATTGGCCGGGTGCGGTGGCTCACGTCTGTAATCCCAGCACGTTGGGAGGCTGAGGCGGGCGGATCATGAGGTCAGGAGATCGATACCATCCTGGCTAACACAGAGAAACCCCGTCTCTACTAAAAATACAAAAATTAGCCAGGCGTGGCGACATATGCCTGTAGTCCCAGCTGCTGGGAAGGGTGAGGCAGGAGAATGGCGTGAACCAAGGAGGCGGAGCTTGCAGTGAGCCGAGATTGCGCCACTGCCCTCCAGCCTGGGCAACAGAGCGAGACTCCGTCTCAAAAAAATAAATAAATAAATAAATAAATAAATAATTTAAAAAAAAATACAAATACAAAAATTAGCTGGGCATGGTGGTGCACACCTGTTATCCCAGCTACTCAGGAGGCTGAGGCAGGAGAATCACTTGAACCCAGGAGGCGGAGGTTGCAGTAAGCCGAGATCGCGCCACTGCACTCCAGCCTGGGCGACAGAGCAAGACTCCATCTCAAAAAAAAAAAAAAAAAAAATGAGATGTGGTATCTAGGAGCTTATTCCAAACTCATTAACATACTATGACTAGTATCATGGGAGAAACTTTACAAATTATTTCTAATTACAAAAGAGCTCAAAATTTTCTAGTTAAATTATTCTGAAGAGTCCAACATCTTTACAGGCAATCTCATCTGAATTCTCAATTTTCAAAAATATTGGTAAAGTACTTTTCTTTCTAGATCAGAAAAGAAATAGAAATATAACTCAACTTCAGAGCCCTTCCTGAGTGAATACACTTTCTCCTTCCAAAGCAACAACTATTGTCTTGAACCCCAGTGATAGACATCTTATGCTGGTTTTAGGTATACACATATAACAGCAAATACAGATTGTTCTCAGATAAAGTTGTTAACCAAACATGCTTCATTTTATGTCAACCATAAAATGAAGATCATTCAATGACTTGAACATATGTTTTAAGACACATGAGAGAAAATTGAGATCAAGTTTCAAATACTATTGATATGGGAAGGGGACAGGGAAGTGCTGGGTAGAGAAGGGCAGAGTCCCTGCCAAGGGCTCCACCTTTGACCTGTACCTATGGACCTAAGTGAGAACAGGCATGCCTGTTTTTGCATCCAAATGCTTCATTTTCCAAGACCACTCTGGCCTGCAACACCCCCAATCCTGTGCCCAAATAAACCCGAGACCATAGCAGGCACAGACACAAGTGATTGAACATTAAGAGGAGCAGAGGAACAGACCAGCAGACACCAGCAGGCCAGCAGACTTGCAATGGCGGAACGACAAGGCAGAGAAAGAGAGGAGTGACGTCTGGACACCGAGGGGAATTCAACTCGGGGCGGTCAGAGAAGACTCCGGCCTCCAGGAGCCCTGATTCCTGGGGAAGACCACCTCCCTACTCCAGCCCCTCCTTCCAGCTCCCCATCCATGTCGCTGAGAGCCACTTCCACCACTCAATAAAACCTTGCACTCATCCTTCGAGCCTACATGTGATCCAATTTTTCTGGTACACTGGGCAAGGGCTCAGGATACAGAAAGCTGTCACACTGGCCCTCTGCCCTTGCAATAAGGCAGATGGTCTATTGAGCTGGTTAACACAAGCTGTCTGCAGACAGCAAAGCTGAAAGAGCACACTGTAACACATGCTCACTTGGGCTTTCAGAGTCGGAGACACCACCCCAAGATGGTGCCGTGGGGCTGGAGCCAAAAAGTGCTTCCCATGGCTGCTGCACCTGCGCATCTGCATCCTCCCCTTAGGGGTTTGAGCAGTGGGGCAACCGAAGGAGCAAGACACATCCCTGTGGTACATCCTGCAAGGGAGATGAGGGAACTCTCCTGTTTCACTATAACATGAAGTATACACTGGGCAAGGTAGCTCACACCTGTTATCCCAGCACTTGGGAAGGCCAAGGCCAGACAATCACTTGAGGCCAGGAATTCAAGACCAACCAGGGCAACATAGCAAGACCCCATCTCTAAAAAAATTTAAAAAATTAGCTCAGCACGGTGGTACACACCTATAATCTCCACTACTCAGGAGGCTGAAGCGGGAGGATTGTTTGAGCCCAGGAGTTGGAAGTTAGTGAACTATGATTGCGCCACTGAACACTTCAGCCTGGGTGACAGAGTGAGACCAAACAAACAAACAAAAAACCCATACATTTAGCATAGGATAAAAAAGATTTAAAGAAATCACACTATGCTAGAGAGGAAGGAGGTGGATTTTTAAAAAAGAGGAAAGAAATCACACTATGCAAAGAGGTAAAAGACCCAAATGTGGAGATAACCTGTTCCAACTGTACTTCAACCAGAAATTCAGCTTATTAGTTGACAAACTGTTTACAGTTCTGTTTGGTTGATAGCATGTGGTGAATGTTAAGTATGCAAAACGATCTGACCTCAAGTGACATCCCATAGGAGCAGAGAAACTGCCAATATCCATACAACTAGATGGCTCTGTTATATGCCACCAAATCGTGCACTGGTTATCAAAATTAAGATGTCCACTGGCCGGGCGCCTGTAATCCCAGCACTTTGGGAGGCCAAGGCGGGTGGATCACCTGAGGTCAGGGGTTCAAGACCAGCCTGGCCAACATGGTGAAACCCCGTCTCTACTAAAAATGCAAAAAATTAGCTGGGCACAGTGGCTCACACCTGTAATCCCAGCACTTTGGGAGGCCGAGGTGGGCAGATCACCTGAGGTCAGGAATTCAAGACCAGCCTGACCTACATGGAGAAACTCCATCTCTACTACAAATACAAAATTAGCCAGACGTGGTGGCGCATGCCTGTAGTCCCAGCTACTGGGGAGGCTGAGGCAGGAGAATCACGTGAACCTGGGAGGCGGAAGTTGCGGTGAGCCGAGATTGCGCCACTGCACTCTGTCCTGGGCAACAAGAGCGAAACTCTGTCTCAAAAAAATTAATAAATAAGCCAGGTGTGGTGGCTCACGTCCACCCATACTCCCAGCACTTTGGGAGGCTGAGGCGGGCGGATCACGTGAGGTCGGGAGTTTGAGACCAGCCTGACCAACATGGAGAAACCCCATCTCTACTAAAAAATACAAAATTAGCCGGGCATGGTGGCACATGCCTGTAATCCCAGCTACTTGGGAGGCTGAGGCAGGAGAATCACTTGAACCCGGGAGGCAGAGGTTGCAGTGAGCTGAGATCATGCCACTGCACTCCAGCCTGGGCAACAAGAGTGAAACTCCGTCTCAAAAAAAAAAAAAAAAATTTGCCAGGCATGGTGGCGCATACCTGTAGTCCCAACTACTCGAGAGGCTGAGGCAGGAGAATTGCTTGAACCCGGGAGGCGGAGGTTGTGGTGAGCCGAGATAGCACCATTGCACTCCAGCCTGGGGATCAACAGTGAAACTCCAACTCAAAAAAAAAAAAAAATTAAATTAAAAAAATAAATGAATAAATAAGTAAAATAAAATAAAATACAAAAAATTAGCCAGGCATGGTGGGCTGGGCACAGTGGCTCACACCTGTAACCCAGCACTTTGGGAGGCCGAGGCAGGCAGATCACAAGGTCGGGAGTTCGAGACCTGCCTGACGAACACGGTGAAACCCTGTCTCTGCTAAAAATACAAAAATTAGCCAGGCATGGTGGCGCGCACCTCTAATCCCAGCTACTCAGGGGGCTGAGGCAGGAGAATCGCTTGAACCCAGGAGGCGGAGGTTGCAGTGAGCCAAGATGGCACCACTGCACTCTAGCCTGGGGACAGAGCGAGACTCCCTCTCAAAAAAAAAAAAAAAAAATTAGTGCGGCATGGTGGAGAGCACCTGTAATCGCAGCTACTTGGGAGGCTGAGGGAGGAGAATTGCTTGAAACCAGGAAGCAGAGGTTGCAGTGAGCCAAGATCGCGCCATTGCACTCCAGCCTGTACAAGAAGAGTGAAACTCAGTCTCAAAAAAAAAAAAAGTCCACATTCAGCCTTTCTTCTTAAATGTTCAATTGAATACTAGTGAGTTCCAGAAATATATCAACCTGGCTGATATATCAACCTCTAGCTGATCATATCTAAAAATAAAAAGCCAAATCAGTTGTCTACAATGAGGTCTGTATATTCCCACCAAGCTATAACTACTTTTTACTTAGGGTCTTATTTTCTTTTCTTTCTTTTTTTTTTTTTTTTTTGCTCTGTTGCCCAGGCTGGAGTGCAATGGCATGATCTCGGCTCACCGCGACCTCTGCACCCCCGGATTCAAGCACTTCTCCTGCCTCAGCCTCTCGACTGGCTGGAACTACAGGCATGTGCCATCATGCTCGGCTAATTTTGTATTTTTAGTAGAGATGGGGTTTCTCCATGTCAGTCAGGCTGGTCTTGAACTGCTGACTTCAGGTGATCCACCCACCTTGGCTTCCTAAAGTGCTGGGATTGCAGGCGTGAGCCACCACGCCCAGCCAGGGTCTTATTTTCAAATGTTTGGGTCATAAAGCTTAGAAAGTGATTCATCCAGCTGGGCATGGTGGCTCACACCTGTAATCCTAGCACTTTGGAAGGCTGAGGCAGGCGGATTGCCTGAGATCAGGAGTTCAAGACCAGCCTGGCCAATATGGTGAAACCCCATCTCTACTAAAATACAAAAAAATTAGCCGGGCATGGTGGCACACACCTCTAGTACTAGCTGCTCAGGAGGCTGAGGCACAAGAATATCTTGAACCTGGGAGGCGGAGGTTGCAGTGGGCTGAGATTGCACCACTGTAATTCAGCCTGGGTGAAAGAGCAAGACTGTCTCAAAAAAAAAAAAAAAAAAAAAAAAAAATGGCCAGGGTCAGGCATAGGCTGACAGGCACAGATTACAGGCTCATGCCTGTAATCTCAGCACTTTGGGAGGCCAAGGCAGGTGGATCACCTGAGGTTGGGAGTTCGAGTCTAGCCTAACATGGAGAAACCCTGTCTCTACTAAAAACACAAAATCAGCCTGGCGTGGTGGCGTATGCCTGTAATCCCAGCTACTCAGGAGGCTGAGGCAGGAGAATCTCTTGAACCCGGGAGGCAGAGGTTGCAGTAAGTGGAGATTGCGCCATTACACTCCAGCCTGGGTAACAAGAGCGAAACTCCGTCTCAAAAGAAAAAAAAAAAAGGCTGGGCATGCTGGCTCACGCCTGTAATCCCAGCACTTTGGGAGGCTGAGGCGGGCAGATCACCTGAGGTCAGGAGTTCGAGACCAGTCTGGCCAACACGGTGAAACCCCGTCTCTACTAAAAATACAAAACAGCCGGGCATGGTAGCGGGTGCCTGTAAGCTCAGCTACTTGGGAGGCTGAGGCAGGAGAATCGCTTGAACCTGGGAAGTGAAGGTTGCAGTGAGCCGAGATGGTACCACTGCACTCCAGCCTAGGCGACAGAGCGAGTCTCCCTCTAAAAAAAAAAAAAGAAAGAAAGAAAAAAGAAAGTGATTCACCCAGTCTTTCATTGGACTCTAGAAAATACATGAGGCAAATCATCTCCATTGCAGGAAAAGTCTATTTTCTATTTGGGCTCATCCATCATACCACTAGACTTCTCAGCACCTAAACTTGAGAGAGAGACTCAGTCCCATCTTACATTATGGCAATTACTTCATTTGGTTTCAGATGACCTCCAGTTAACATCTCCTAGGAATGTACCTGCCCCCTTAATCTATGTCACCCATGAAGGATTAGGCTATTCGTTCTAAGAGCTGATCCTAAACTCAACTTAGTCTCTATTTAACTTTGAGTTCCAGGAGTGAAAAGGAGCATCTGAATCAATATCTTCATTTTTATAGATGACTCCAAGGAGATAATATGTACTGTCCATGGTCACACACCTAATTAGTGGCAGATGTCATAACAGAGGTCTTTCACCTATCAAATGAATTTGACTCAATTAAAATTACCCCAAAGGTCACCATATCCAGAAGTGACTTAAGGAATGGATAAACAGAAAACGTTTTTTCTATTTTAGAACATTAGCTAGCTGAGGAGTGAGTTGGAACTGGCATTGTCTCCTTTCCATGCTGCTGATCACACTTCAATCCATGGCTCCTCCACGAGCTACGGACATGATTTTTGCAACAGTAAGGCATGCAAAGAAATTCCAGACACTCATGCCACTGACCACATAGACTTTGCATAAGAACCATCAACTTTGGGAATGACTTGGCAACTACAAACTGCCTTGTGATATCACTAGCTGAGTTTCTTATAACACATTTATCTCACCATAGCCAAACTCAGTTTCCTAATCCAGCAAATGGATATTATGTTTCACATAGACTCAAACTGGACAGATTTCTCAAGGTGCTGTGTAGTTTTATGGATTTAGAGTTAAACCAGTCTTTCTCAACAGGGGCACTACGACATTTTGAGTAGCAGATTTCTTGGTTGTGTAGGATTATCTACTATACCACAGAAGGTTTAGTATCATTGGTCCTTTGTCCTTTGTCCGATAAATGCAAGTAGTCCTGCCAGTCACAACCCCCCAACACACTTCCAAATGACCTCAAGAGAGAAGAATGCCACCACTAGTATTAACCTTAGAGCCAATCATTAAGTGAACTATAAAATAAAAAATGTTTACATAAAAACCTAATCCCTTTTCCCTGCCACTAAAATACTGCTCTCTATTCCTCTTTTTAACCCAGAGATAATGCTTTGTTCACTAACTCCATAAAACCAACTTTGTCTGAACTAGTTATATAATTAAGACACCTGTATGGACGGGAAAGTAGAGTAGAAAAGTTAGTGAAATAAAATCAGGATATGAGTTTGAATCCAAGTTCTCTGGCTATTCAAACTTAGGCAAGTTATTTCTCCTCATTGGGCCTTAGTTTTCCCAACTATTAAAAAGCATTTTGTGGCCAGGTGTGGTGGCTCATGCCTGTAATCCCAGCACTTTGGCAGGCCATGATAGGAGGATCGCTTGAGGCCAGGAGTTCAAGACCAGCCTGGGCAACATAGCAAGACCTCTGTCTCTATTTAAATAATGTTTTAAATTAATTTTTTAAAATAAAATAAAATAAAAAGTGTTAGGCTAAATTATCTCTCCGGTTTATTACAATTCTAGGAACCTGTGAAGTAAAACATAATTAACTTGCTTTACACTTTTCTTTTGACCTCTACATAGCTAAATGAGGGTGACCACTAACGAACACTGCCTAGTCTCTCAGAAGCCCTGAAACCCAAGCCCCAGGGATAACAGTAAGACAGAACAATCACATCCAGCCAGATCTCATACAGGATTTTATTATAGAGTTGGTATATTTAGTGTATAAAATAGAGCTGAATTATTTTATGACCCATTAATAATAAAGGTGCCAAGATAGTAACAGCAGCAACAGCCACCCTAACTTATGTTATCTAGGGTACACCTATAATCTGAATGCTGGCTGTACACAACAATCACCTGGATACCTTAAAAAAAAAGCCCCAGTTCCACACCAAGCCAGTATCAAATGAATCGAAATCTCTGGGGATGGGGCTTATCTCCCAAGGTTCCCCGAGGTGATTCTGATGAACAGTGAGAACCAAGAACCACTGATCCAGACTTTTTAATCCAAGAACTGAAAAGTAAATGACCAAAGGTCAGTATCTCACACGCTAGTTATATAATCAAACATCGATAAATAAAAACAATCTAGTGTTACTATGTACTGACATTCTCAGTTAGGGAGAACTGTGTTTCTAGAGAAAAAGGAGAGCTCTATTAACAGCCCTTTATTGGGGACTGGCCCTGCTAGAAACAGAATATAACTTCCTGACAATCTGATGAATTAGTTCAAAAAAACTTACTACGAAGCTGACAACACCTGGAGAAGTCCTATCAATCATCAAGATAGTTAGAACAATGTTAGTCAAAGTAGTACAAAAACTGATGTTCCTCAACCTAACTCTTACTCACTAGGTCTCACTGAAAGACCTAGCAGGTAGAAGTGGCCAGGTGTAGTGGTTCATATCTTTAATCCCAGCACTTTGAGAGACTGAGGCAGGCGGATCACTTGAGGCCAGGAATTCGAGACCAGCCTGGCCAACATGGCGAAACCCGGTGTCTATCAAAAACAACAGAAATCAGCTAGGCGCAAGGGCATGCACTTGTAGTCCCAACTATTCAGGAGGCTGAGGCAGGAGAATCTCTTGAACCTGGGAGGCAGAGGTTGCAGTGAGCTGAGATTGTACCACTGCACTCCCATTTGGGAGACAGAGTGAGACTCTATCTCAAAAAAAAAAAAAATAGGCTGGGCGGGGTAGCTCACACCTCTAATCCCAGCATTTTGGGAAGCTGAGGTGGGCGGATCACAAGGTCAGGAGTTCAAGACCAGCCTGGCCAACATGGTGAAACTCCATCTCTACTAAAAACACAAAAAATTAGCTGGGCATGGTGGCAGGCGCCTGTAATCCCAGCTACTTGGGAGGCTGAGGCAGAAGAATTGTTTGAACCCAGGAGGCAGAGGTTGCAGTGAGCTGAGACCGCACCACTGCACTCCAGCTTGGGCAACAGAGCAAGACTCCGTCTCAAAAAACAAAAACAAAAATAAAAAAAACCTAGTAGGACATGAAAAATTTGATGGGAACATACATGATTTCTGAAAAATACATCATTTCTGACTTCCTCAACAAAGCTTTGAGTTCAGTGACATAGGAAAAGGCAAAGCAGTCTTGGCTGAAATCATTCTTGCTCTTTTCAGAACATAATCAGCAAAACTAACAAGACAGATTAAATAAGTAGACCATTGAACTCTCTCTTACCTTATGTGCAAGGCCAAGCCATCCTGTAGGCTAGAGATCCCCAAATCAGAGAGTGTATCTGAGCCAACAGAAGCAGGTGACAAGGAGCCCTCCTTCTCCTCCAGTAGGTCCAACTTCACCAGGTTGCTGATCTCATCCTCTGAGTTATCTTCAGACACAGAACCTATTATGAATCGAGAGTGCTGGTTCAGCTCCAGAGGTTTGGCCAAGGGAGATGGTTCATCCATTATTCCTCCAAAATGAGCTCTTACAGCTATGGAGAAAATGAAAAGTGAGAAAGGCAGGTTATGAATAATAATCTATATCTGAGGTCAGCCAGAGCTTATATCTAATAAACCATAGCTGAGACTTGGAAGCAAGGCAATTTGAGAACTAACTTCCTTGGCTATTCTATTTCAGGGCCTTTAATTTCTACAAGGGAGGAAAATTGAGATCATGATAACTATGCCCATAAATTAAAACCAGTTCCGTTTTCCTCAAATAAATTTTTCTCAAAAGCCTATAAGGCATTCCTAATCTCATTTTCATTTGGTGGTGTCCAGGAAATAATTATGATCAATGGGGAAACCTTTGCAGTAGGCAAAAGCTGCTTGTTGTGATATTGATATTTTGGTTGTTAGTAATGGGGGAATAAATGGTAAGGGTCTGGATAGAGTAATGGTTGTTTGAAATGATATTTAAACTACATAATGCTCATCTGGCTTCAAACACTATATATTGAGAGGCTATAACTTTTATTTTATTATTTATTTATTTGAGACAGGGTCTCACTCTGTCACCCACACAGCATGCAGGACTACAATCATGGTTCACTGCAGCCTCAAACTCTGGGCTCAAGTGATCCTCCTACCTCAGCCTCCCCAGTAGCTGGGACTATAGGCACGTGCCACCATGCCCGGCTAATTCTATTCTATTTTTATTTTTCATTTATTTATTTATTTATTTATTTATTTATTTATTTATTTATTTAGAGACGGAGTCTCGCTCTGTTGCCCAGGCTGGAGTGCAGTGGTGCGATTGCCACTCACTGCAAGCTCCGCCTCCCGGGTTCATGCCGTTCTCCTGCCTCAGCCTCCCGAGTAGCTGGGACTACAGGCGCCCGCCACAACACCCGGCTAATTTTTTGTATTTTTAGTAGAGATGGGGTTTCACCGTGTTAGCCAGGATGGTCTCGATCTCCTGACCTTCCGCCTCAGCCTCCCAAAGTGCTGGGATTCCAGGTGTGAGCCACCGCACCTGGCCTATTTTTTTTTTTCTTTTTTGAGACGGAGTCTCGCTCTGTCGCCCAGGCTGGAGTGCAATGGCACGATCTCAGCTCACGGCAACCTCCGCCTCCCGGGTTCAAGCAATTCTCTGCCTCAGCCTCCCAAGTAGCTGGGATTACAGGTACCCACCACCATGCCCGGCTGATTTTTGTATTTTTAGTAGAGATGGAGTTTCACTATCTTGGCTAGGCTGGTCTTGAACTCCTGATCTCATGATCCACCCACCTCAGCCTCTCAAAGTGCTAGGACTATGGGTGTGAGCCACTATGCCCGGTCTAATTTTTAAATATTTTGTAGAAATGGGGACTCCCTATGTTGCCTAGGCTGGTCTTGAACTCCTGGGCTCAAGCAATCCTCTCACCTTAGGCTCCCAAACTGCTGGGATTACAGGTGTAAGCCACTGTGCCTGGCCTATGAATTTTACATATGTGTATACTTTTAAAACAAACTCCAGGCCGGGCGCGGTGGCTCACGCCTGTAATCCCAGCACTTTGGGAGGCCGAGGCGGGCGGATCATGAGGTCAGGAGATCGAGACCATCCTGGCTAACATGGTGAAACCCCGTCTCTACTAAAAATACAAAAAATTAGCCGGGCGTGGTGGCGGGCGCCTGTAGTCCCAGCTACTCGGGAGGCTGAGGCAGGAGAATGGCGTGAATCCGGGAGGCGGAGCTTGCAGTGAGCCGAGATTGCGCCACTGCACTCCAGCCTGGGCGACAGCCAGACTCCGTCTCAAAAAAAAAAAAAAAAAAAAAAAAACTCCAGATAGGTGATTTTTAATTAAAAAAAAAAACTTTACTTGTCCTCATGAGTTTTTTCTTAAATTATGCATTTTAAAATTTCACCCCAAAATGACTACTTTCGGCTCTAATGTGCTGACACTGATATGAGAAGAAAATGAATCTATCACCAAATTTAAAATCTATAATCATCTCAAGTAAGTATAATTTTTCTAAATGTAGGGCCTTACTAGTTAGGATTAGATACTGCCAACAGCTAAGAAACTAATTAACAGCAAACCATCATGACACGTGTTTACCTATGTAACAAACCTGCATGTTCTGCACATGCATCCCAGAACTTAAAGTATAATTAAAAAAAAAAAAAGAAAGAAAAAGAAACTAATTAATAAAGACCAAAACAGCAACATTCATTCTCTTTTATGGAATGAAGTGCTGCCCATAAAAATTTTAAAATATTTTTTAAAAACCAAAATAAGAGCCCACAACAATAAAAACCCAAACTAAATGAAACAATATTTCTTCTGTCATCTCAAAAATCCTATTTTAAAATTTCAAAACTACAGATCAACTCAGTATTAAATAGCTTGTACCCAGATCAATTATTTTAATTCAGAAAATAAGCCTGGGCGCAGTGGCTCACGCCTATAATCCCAACAACTTGGGAGGCAGAGGCAGGAGGATTGTTTGAGTCCAGGAGTTCAAGACTAGCATGAGCATCAAAACAAGATCCCATCTGTACAAAAAAAAAAAAAAAAAAAAGATTGGCTGGACGCGGTGGCTCACGCCTGTAAATACCAGCACTTTGGTAGGCCGAGGTGGGTAGATCACCTGAGGTCAGCAGTTCAAGACCAACCTGGCCAACATGGTGAAACCCCGTCTCTACTAAAAATACAAAAATTAGCTGGGTGTGGTAACAAGTGTATAATCCCAGCTACTCGGGAGGCTGAGGCAGAAGAATCACTTGAACCCGGGAGGCGGAGGTTGCAATGAGCTGAGATCATGCCTCTGCACTCCAGCCTGGGTGACAGAGCGAGACTCTGTCTAGAAAAAAAAAAAAAAAAAAAAAGATTAATAATTCCCAATTGTAGACCTTTTAGAGGTTCCCTTGACTGATCCCGACCTCAACTTGTATACTGATGGAAGTTCCTTTGTAGAAAAAGGACTTTGAAAAGTGGGGTATGCAGTGGTCAGTGATAATGGAATACTTGAAAGTAATACCCTCACTCCAGCAACTAGTGCTCAGCTGGCAGAACTCATAGCCCTCACTCAGGCACTAGAATTAGGAGAAAGAAAAAGGATAAATATATATACAGACTCTAAGTATGCTTACCTAGTCCTCCATGCCCATGCAGCAATATGGAGAGAAAGGGAATTCCTAACTTCCAAGGAACACCTATCAAACATCGGGAAGCCATTAGGAGATTATTCTAGGCTGTACAGAAACCTAAAGAGGTGGCAGTCTTACACTGCCGGTGCCATCAGAAAGGAAAGGAAAGGAAAGGGAAATAGAAGGGAACCGCCAACCAGATATTGGAGCCAAAAGAGCCGCAAGGCAGGACCCTCCATTAGAAATGCTTATAGAAGGACACCTAGTATGGGGTAATCCCCTCCGGGAAACCAAGCCCCAGTACTCAGAAGAAGAAATAGAATGGGGAACCTCACGAGGACATAGTTTCCTCCCCTCAGGATGGCTAGCCACCAAAGAAGGAAAAATACTTTTGCCTGCAGCTAACCAGTGGAAATTACTTAAAACCCTTCACCAAACCTTTCACTTAGGTATTGATAGCACCCATCAGATGGCCAAATCATTATTTACTGGACCAGGCCTTTTCAAAACTATCAAGCAGATAGTCAGGGCCTGTGAAGTGTGCCAAAGAAATAATCCCCTGCCTTATCGCCAAGCTCCTTCAGGAGAACAAAGAACAGGCCACTACCCAAGAGAAGACTGGCAACTAGATTTTACCCATATGCCCAAATCTCAGGGATTTCAGTATCTACTAGTTTGGGTAGATACTTTCACTGGTTGGGCAGAGGCCTTCCCCTGTAGGACAGAAAAGGCCCAAGAGGTAATAAAGGTTCATGAAATAATTCCCAGATTCGGACTTCCCCGAGGCTTACAGAGTGACAATGGCCCTGCTTTCAAGGCTACAGTAACCCAGGGAGTATCCCAGGTGTTAGGTGTACAATATCACTCACACTGCGCCTGGAGGCCACAGTCCTCAGGAAAGGTGAAGAAAATGAACGAAACACTCAAACGACATCTAAAAAAGCTAATCCAGGAAACCCACCTCGCATGGCCTGCTCTGTTGCCTATAGCCTTACTAAGAATCCGAAACTCTCCCCAAAAAGCAGGACTTAGTCCATACAAAATGCTGTATGGACAGCCCTTCCTAACCAATGAACTTGGGCTTGACCAAGAGACAGCCAACTTAGTTGCAGACATCATCTCCTTAGCCAAATATCAACAGGTTCTTAAAACATTACAGGGAGCCTGTCCCCAAGAAGAGGGAAAGGAACTATTCCACCCTGGTGACATGGTATTAGTCAAGTCCCTTCCCTCTAATTCCCCATCCCTAGATACATCCTGGGAAGGAAACTACCCAGTCATTTTATCTACCCTAACGGCAGTTAAAGTGGCTGGAGCGGAGTCTTGGATACATCACACTCAAGTCAAACCCTGGATACTGCCAAAGGAACTCGAAAATCCATGAGACAATGCTAGCTATTCCTGTGAACCTCTAGAGGATCTGCGCCTGCTCTTCAAATGACAACCAGGGGGAAAGTAACTAAAATCGTAAATCCCCTGGCCCTCCCTTATCATATTTTTCTCTTTACTGTTCTCTTACCCCCTTTCACTCTCACTGCACCCCGTCCATGCCACTGCACCCCGTCCATGCCCCGTCCATGCCAGCAGCTCCCCTTAGCAAGAGTTTCTATGGAGAATGCAGCGTCCCGGAAATATTGATGCCCCATCGTATAGGAGTTTATCTAAGGGAACCCCCACCTTCACTGCCCACACCCATATGCCCCACAACTGCTATAACTCTGCCACTCTTTGCATGCATGCAAATACTCATTATTGGACAGGAAAAACGATTAATCCCAGTTGTCCTGGAGGACTTGGAGGACTTACTTCACTCATACCAGTATGTCTGATGGGGGTGGAGTTCAAGATCAGGCAAGAGAAAAACACATAAAGGAAGTAATCTCCCAACTGACCTGGGTACATAGCACCCCTGGCCCCTACAAAGGACTAGATCTCTCAAAACTACATGAAACCCTCCATACCCATACTGGCCTGGTAAGCCTATTTAATACCACCCTGACTGGGCTCCATGAGGTCTTGGCCCAAAACCCTACTAACTGTTGGATGTGCCTCCCCCTGCACTTTAGGCCATACATTTCAATCCCTATACCTGAACAATGGAACAACTTCAGCACAGAAATAAACACCACTTCTGCTTTAGTAGGTCCTCTTTCCAATCTGGAAATAACCCATACCTCAAACCTCACCTGTGTAAAATTTAGCAATACTATAGACACAACCAACTCCCAATGCATCAGGTGGGTAACTCCTCCCACACGAATAGTCTGCCTACCCTCAGGAATATTTTTTGTCTGTGGTACCTCAGCCTATCGTTGTTTGAATGGCTCTTCAGAATCTGTATGCTTCCTCTCATTCTTAGTGGCCCCTATGACCATCTACACTGAACAAGATTTATACAATCATGTCGTACCTAAGCCCCGCAACAAAAGAGTACCCATTCTTCCTTTTGTTATTGGAGCAGGAGTGCTAGGCGGAGTAGGTACTGGCATTGGCGGTATCACAACCTCTACTCAGTTCTACTACAAACTGTCTCAAGAACTAAATGGTGACATGGAATGGGTCGCTGATACCCTGGTCACCTTGCAAGGTCAACTTAACTCCCTAGCGGCAGCAGTCCTTCAAAATCGAAGAGCTTTAGACTTGCTAACCGCGGAAAGCGGGGGAACGTTTTTACTTTTAGAGGAAAAATGCTGTTGTTATGTTAATCAATCCGGAATCATCACCGAGAAAGTTAAAGAAATTCGAGATCGAATATAACATAGAGCAAAGGAGCTTCAAAACACTGGACCCTGGGGCCTCCTCAGCCAATGGATGCCCTGGATTCTCCCCTTCTTAGGACCTCTAGCAGCTATAATATTGCTACTCCTCTTTGGACCCTGTATCTTTAACCTCCTTGTTAAGTTTGTCTTTTCCAGAATCGAAGCAGTAAAACTACAAATCGTTCTTCAAATGGAGCCCCAGATGCAGTCCATGAGTAAAATCTACCAGGACCCCTGGACCGGCCTGCTAGCCCATGCTCTGATGTTAATGACATCAAAGGCACCCCTCCCGAGGAAATCTCAACTGCACAACCTCTACTACGCCCCAATTCAGCAGGAAACAGTTAGAGCGGTTGTTGGCCAACCTCTCCAATAGCAGTTGGGTTTTCCTGTTGAGAGGGGGTACTGAGAGACAGGAATAACTAGATTTCCTAGACCGACTAAGAATCCCTAAGACTAGCTGGGAAGGTGACCGCTTCCACCTTTAAACATGGGGCTTGCAACTTAGCTCACACCCGACCAATCAGATACTAAAGAGAGCTCACTAAAATGCTAATTAGGCAAAAACAGGAGATAAAGAAATAGCCAATCATCTGTTGCCTGACAGCACAGCAGGAGGGACAATGATTGGGATATAAACCCAGGCATTCGAGCCAGCTACAGCTACCCTCTTTGGGTCCCCTCCCTTTGTATGGGAGCTCTGTCTTCACTCTATTAAATCTCGCAACTGCAAAAATAAAAATAGAAAAATAATAATTCCCAATTGTGATTTTGAGGTGCTCTAAGATATGGTACATTAATAGATAATAAATGTATTATTAATAACTCTGTATGCTATAACTCACTGTGAAGTATGAAAGTAAGTGGACAACAGTGTTCCTTGACATCAGATGAGAAACCGTCAATACTTTAAAATGTTTGGGAATCACCACTCAACATGTGAAAATTACATATGCACGATTGTTCTGGTGTAATTTGTGAGTCAGTTTATTCACTTACAGAGACAAACAGCATTTATAAATGCTAGAGTAGTGTGGTTCTCAAAGTGTGGTCCCTGGACCATTGGCATCACCTGGCAACTTGTTAGAAGTGCAAATTTCTTGGGCCCTTCCCCAGACCAACTAACCATATCAGAACCTACAGGCCAGCATCCATTAATCTATGCTTTCACAAGCCCTAAAGGTTGAGAATCACTGTGGTACAAGAATAAAACAGTAATTAACAAATTGGCAAGACTGCTAAAACAAAACTAAAGAAAACCTATACCAGCCTGGGCACCATAGTGAGATCCCATCTCTAAAAAAAATTTTTTTTTAATTAGCTGCGTGTGGTGGCATGCACCTGTAGTCCCAGCTACTGGGGAGGCTGAGGTGGGAGAATTGTTTGAGCCCAGGAGTTCAAGACTGCAGTATGCTGTGATAGCACCACTGTACTCCAGCCTTGGTGACAGAGCAGGACTCTGTCTCAAAAAAAAAAAGTAAACTATAGACATTTCCCTTTTTTTTAGAGGCAGGGTCTTGCTCTGTCACTCAGGCTAGAGTGCAGTGGCACGATCCTCATTCACTGCAGCCTCAAACTCCTGGGCTCAAGCAATCCTCCAACCTCAACCTCCAAAATAGCTGGGACTACAGGCATGCATCACTATGCCTGGCTACTTTTTGTTTTTTTGTACAGACAGCATCTCCATATGTTGCCCAGCCTAGTCTCAAACTCCTGAGCTCAAGTGATCCTCCCACCTTGGCCTCCCAAACGGTTGGGATTATCAGTGTGAGCCACTGAGCCCAGCCTAACATTTTCTGAAAGTGAACTGGAGATTACTTTAGCTAACTTCTATCTTTAAAACTAGAATCAGCTGGGCGCAGTGGCTCACGCCTGTAATCCCAGCACTTTGGGAGGCCGAGGTAGGTGGATCACAAGGTCAGGAGATCGAGACCATCCTGGCTAACATGGTGAAATCCCATCTCTAATAAATATACAAAAAATTAGCCGGGCGTAGTGGCGGGCACCTGTAGTCCCAGCTACTCGAGAGGCTGAGGCAGGAGAATGGCGTGAACCCAGGGGGCGGAGCTTGCAGCGAGCAGAGATCACGCCACTGCACTCCAGCCTGGGCAACAGAGTGAGACTCCGTCTCAAAAATACATAACATAACATAACATAACATAACATAACATAACATAACATAACATAACATAAAATAAAACAAAACTAGAATCAAATATGAAAGTATCATGCAACATGAGCCAAGATCACCACTGCACTCCAGCCTGGTGACAGAGCGAGACTCCGTCTCAAAAAAAAAAAAAAAAAAAAAAAAAGTATCATGCAACAAAAAAAATTTGCTGTCTAAATTTACTATACATTTCTCCCTTGAAATATTAGGTCTTAAAAAAAGTTCAAGACCAGCCTGCCCAACATGGGGAAACCCCATCTCTACTAAAAATACAGGCCAGGCACAGTGGCTCATGCCTGTAATCCCAGCACTTTGGGAGGCCGAGGCAGGTAGATCACCTGAGGTCAGGAGTTTGAGACCAGCCTGGCCAACACGGTGAAACCCCATCTCTACTAAAAATACAAAAATTAGCCGGGCGAGGCGCATGCCTGTAATCCCAGCTACTCAGGAGGCTGAGGTAAGGAGAATCACTTGAACCTGGGAGGTGACAGAGCGAGACTCTGTCTCAAAAAACAAAAAAAAACAAAAAACCTTTAAAGGGCTCCCATTATTTTTGGCCAGGCACAGTCGCTAATGCCTGTAATACCCAGCACTTTGGGAGGCCAAGGTGAGTGGATCACCTGAGATCAGGAGTTCAAGACCAGCCTGGCCAACATGGTGAAACCCCAACTTTACTAAAAATACAAAAAATTAGCCAGGCGTGGGGGTGGGCACCTGTAATCCCAGCTACTTGGGAGGCTGAGGCATGAGAATCACTTGAACCCAGGAGGCAGAGGTTGCAGTGTGCCGAGATTGCGCCACTGCACTCTAGCCTGGGTGACAGAGACTCCCTCCGTCTCAAAAGAAAAAAAAAAAGAAAGGAAGAAAAAAGGCAGAGAGGGAGGGAAAAGGGGAAAAGGGAGGGAAAAGGGGTAAAAGGGAGGGAAAAAGAAAGAAAGGGGGAGGGAAGGGAAAGTTCCAACAGACTGACCACACTGAAGAACACCAAAAGTTACAGCAGCAAAAAGCCTATTTCTTTCACATTTACAGCAGTAAATAGTTAAGTTTAAAAGTAACAGTAGATCCAAAAAATAAAATCCCATCCCAACTAACAGAAGATAATGGGTGCCTTCTTCACAAAGTAAGAAAGCAAGGCACTCAGGTGCAGATTCTAGCTTGCAGTCTGACTGAAGTTAGATGACCACACACAAAAGAGAAAATCCACAAGGCACAATTCTTTGATTCCATGGGAGAAGAAAAAGAGAGTTAATAAAACACGGTTCCTGGGCTAATAAGTGAGAGTCTCAATAAGGCCAACTTCAAGTTCCTAGCTAAGAAGACCATGAAGGCAGCCTTCTCTAAACGGTTACATAGATTGGAGGCAACTCAGTGTGAACAGCTAAAAAGCCTGTCCAGCAACTGTACTGAATAGTATTTCCCAGGCACGAGCCTACAAACCAACAGAAAAGAGAGGTCATGTATGGAAAATTACTGAGTAGCTGTCCAGACACTCTAGAAGCTACTCCACAGCCTGTCCCATTTCCACTGATTCTAGTCCTGAATTAAAGAGAGAACACAGTTGAGTACCATTGTTAGACTCTTTGTTCACTTCAGGTTATCCACCCTAAATCTGCCTATATTATTTTGTGGAAGTCAACTTTTAACACAAAAGCCTACAGTTTGATATTTTACAACATGAACAAAATTTTTATCACATTGAAAACAAGGAGTATTATTTGTAACTGACCTCTTATAACTCTTACTGTCTGAGTAGATATCCACTTCCAAAAAGACCTAGAGAGAAAAAGAGAGAAAGATTTTAAGGTTTTTTTTTTTTAAGAAACAAACTTTTGTCAATTCCTGTTTTGCTCAGCATAATACAAAGGTAATAATATATGAAGTATCTATTTTACTGGTCAAATCTATTATTTAACTTAAAGCACAAAGTTCAGCAGTTTATTATTTGTTCAATTCTGTAAATCAAACACATTACATAAAGACTATTGTTTAAGAAAATATTAAACAATAGAACAAGCTTACCATTTCACAAGGTGGCTTTTCCAATTGTATACTCGATGAATACATTTCAAAATTTTCATTTCTAATATTTCATCAAAAAAGAGGCAGTGGGGAGAAGAGAACCACTAGATTCTCTACAATTCACTTAAGCTCTGATTATGTTTACAAGCGGTTACACCTACACACAAAGATTGGGAGCCAGGTGGAAGACAGAGTGCCCATTATACTAAGTCCCTAAACTGTAAGGGATCAAAGAGTCTCTAGCAACTCCCCAAATCCTCGGTTTCCTTCTTAAGCCTGACAATTTAAATCTATCTAGGGTAGAAATTCTCAACTCTGATTATGTTTAAGAATCACCTGCGGAGCTTTTAAAAATTTTACAAAGTCTAAACTCCACCCTAGATCTGCTGAATCAGAATTGCAGCTGGAGACCCAGGGATATCAACTTTAAGTTCCACAGTTAATTGACACTGATGGAAATACACGCTTGAGAACCACTCGTTAAGGGCAGAGAAGAAACAAAAGGAAAGAACCTATTACACTGGTAGGGAAATCTAAAATTTCCAAGAGAGGACCCCTAAATGACAAGGGACAAGATTTAGGAATATTAGGATTTATCCAGTTATGCAGTCTGAGCTAGTATTATTCCCTACAACTGAGAAGAGGAAGGAAAAAGTTTGGATCATGTAACCAAAGATGCAGTGAAGGTGGAGTTAAAACCTAGGACCAATCAAGCTCAAACTCTGACTGTCAAGTATTGCAAGTGACTGCAGACTTGAACAGCTCACTTAACGTCTCTGTATATCAAACAGACAAGCCTCCTCATCTGTAAAAATAAAAAAGAAAGTCTTCTGGGCAGTAGTGTGCACCTACAGTCCCAGCTACTTGGGAGGCTGAGGCAGAGGTGTGCTAGAGTCCAGGAGCTGGAGGCTACAGTGTGCTATGACCACACCTGTGAAAAGCCAATGCACTCCAGCCTGGGCAACATAGCAAGACCCTATCTCAAAAATAAATAAATTAACGAATTTAATTAAGTTTAAAGAAGGTCATATGTACCTCATGGGACTGCTGTGAAAACTAAGAATATATGAAAGGATTTTGTAAACTATAATGCAGTAGGCCAGTGTTTTTCAAATTATGGGTTACCACCCAGCAAAACATTAAGAAATCAATTTAGCAAGTTATAACCAATATTTTGAAAATGAAATAAGATAGGAAATGTTAAGATATACCATAGTTAATGACAGTATCCATAGTTTTGTAAATTTTTGTTTCAGTTATATATAGGTCATGATGTAAATGACATTTTATTATGAGTTGTGTCAAAAAAAAGTCTTAAAGCGGCCAGATGTGGTGGCTCACACCTGTAATCCCAGCACTTTGGGAGGCCAAGATGGGCAGATCACCTGAGATCAGGAGTCAAAACCAGCTGGGCCAACATGGTGAAACCTCGTCTTTACTAAACATACAAAAATTAGCCAGGTGTGGTGGTGTGTGCCTGTAATCCCAGCTACTCAGGAGGCTGAGGCAGGAGAATCGCTTGAACCCGAGAGGCGGAGGTTGCAGTGAGCCAAGATCACCCCACTGCACTGTAGCCTGGGCAGCAGAGCAAGACTCTGTCTCAAAAAAAAAGAAAAAAAAAGCCTTAAAGCCACAACTAATCCTTACTCCCTCACCCCCTCCACTTTATAACCTCACTAGACAGCAAAGACAGCCAGTTAAGTACATAAACCAACGATTCTTAAAAGTGTCTCAACTGTTGGAAATTTGATGAAAGCTATGGGCCTTTTCTTGACAAAAATGTACCCTCATGCAAAATTTTCATTCCATACAGGTTTGGGATTCCTAAACTCCTGCCCTGAATTAGGTTAAGACCTCTTTCTCCAGAAAGAGGACTAAAAAAGAAGCTGATCTTTGGCGAAGGCTCATATAATTGCTGTCTTAGTTCTAAAACAAGGCCTTTTTCCAGATCCAGTCTGCCTACTCAAATAAAAATTATTTTCTTCATTATATAAAATTGTTGACAATGCCAAATTCTCTTTTATTTAAAAAATATATCATGTGGCCAGGCGCAGTGGCTCACACCTGTAATCCCAGCACTTTGGGAGATGAAGACGGGCAGATGACTTGAGGTTCGGAGTTTGAGAACAGCTGGCCAACATGGTGAAACCCCGCCTCTACTAAAACTACAAAAATTAGCCAGGCATGGTGGCAGACACCTGTAATCCCAGCTACTGGGGAGGCTGAGGAAGGAGAATAGCTTGAACCCAGGAAGCGGACGTTGCAGTGAGCCGAGAATGCACCACTGCGCTCCAGGCTGTGGACAAAGTAAGACTGTCTCTCAAAAAAAAAAAAAAAAAATATATATATATATATATATATGTACACACACACATATATTTTTAAATATATACACTATAAATATAATGTATTGTTCAGCTTTTATTTGGAGACTCTTGAAAATTTTTGCAGAAGGCTCCCAAACTGTGCCTTATGTTCCTGAAAATGTGGTAAAGCTAATTACAGCTAATGTATTTAAGAGTCAGCCTGGGCCAGGAGTGGTGGCTCAAGCCTGTAATCTCAGCCATTTGGGAGGCTGAGGTGGGAGAATCCCTTGAGTCCAGGAGTTCAAGACCAGCCTGGGCAATATGACGAAACCCCATCTCTACCAAAAAAAAAAAAAAGCTGGATGTGGTAGCACATGCCCATGGTCCCAGCTACTTGGGAGACTGAAGTGGGAGGATCACTTGAGCCCAGAAGGTTGAGGCTGAAGTGCCACTGTACTCCAGCCTGGCCAACAGAATGAGACTTTGTCTCAAAAACAAAAACAAAAAAAGTCAGCCTGCATTTCATTCAGAAATTTTTTTTTTTCTTTTTATTGAGACGGAGTCTCAATCTGTCACCCAGGCTGGAGTGCAGTGGCACGATCTCAGCTCAATGCAACCTCTGCCTCCCGAGTTTAAGCTATTCTCCTGCCTCAGCCTTCCGAGTAGCTGGGATTACAGATGCATGCCACCACACCTGGCTGATTTTTGTATTTTTAGTAGAGACGGCGTTTCACCATGTTGGCCAGGCTGGTCTCAAACTCCTGATATCAGGTGATTCACCTGCCTCAGCCTCCCAAAGTGCTGGGATTACAGGCGTGAGCCACTGTGGCCGGCCCAGAGATATTTTTCTAAATAAATACAACAGATTTTACCAAATTTAGTTAGCATATTCTCCTTGAACTCAAATTACACTGTATTTTCCATGCAATTCTAATAAAGAGGCAGCAATTAGTTTTCATAGCCACTGATAAAAGTATCCAAGCTTATACAACATGTCCTTGCCTCTCAAGTCATAGTAAGTTCACTTAAATGTTTTCAAAGAGGCTGGGTGCAGTGGCTCATGCCTGTAATCCCAGCACTTTGGGAGGCCAAGGCAGGTGGATCACAAGGTCAGGAGTTCAAGACCAGCCTGGTCAAGATGGTGAAACCCCATCTCTACTAAAAATGTAAAAATTAGCCAGGCCTGGTGGCAGGTGCCTGTAATCCCAGCTACTTGGGAGGCTGAGGCAGAGAACTGCTTGAACCTAGAAGGCAGAGGTTGCAGTGAGCGAAGATTGTACCACTGTACTCCAGCCTGGGCGACAGAGTGAGACTCTGTCTCAAAAAAAAAAAAAAAAAAAAAAAAAGTTTTCAAAGACAATAAGTGAATTTGCCTTTTTCACTTTGTCATTTATTTTTTAATGGATTTTGGTTATTAATTCAGTGATTCATAAAAGGATTACAGAAAATTTTATTTTAAAAACTATTTTAATTTACCACAAGTTTTAAATTTTAAAATAACAAGAACTTGTGTTCCAAATAGTGAAACAGATGCTGATTATTCAAAGATAAATAAGATTTGTCCCTAGCTAAGTGGCTATTGACACCTAAATATACAATTACAGTAGTATAATAATCTCTGAAAACACAAAAAATATAAACGAAAAAAATAAAAAGATAAAAAATAAAAAAGAAATTTAAAAATTTTTTTAAAAAGAAAAAAAAACCTCTAGGCCAGGTGTGGTGGTTCACACCTGTAATCCCAGCATTCTGGGAGGCTGAGGCAAGAGGATGGCTTGAGCCCAGGAGTTTGAGACCAGCCTGGACACCATGGCAAAAACTATCTGAAGACAGTGGGTTGGGCTGGGCATGGCAGCTCACGCCTGTAATCACAGCACTTTGGGAGGATGAGACAGGCTGATTGCTTGAGGTCAGGAGTTCGAGACCAGCCTGGCCAACATGGTGAAACCCAGTCTCTACTAAAAACACAAAAATTAGCGGGGCGTGGTGGTGTGCACCTATAATCCCAGCTACCTGGGAGGCTGAGGCAGGAGAATCGCTTGAACCCAGGAGGCAGAGGCTGCAATGAGCTGAGATCATGCCATTGCATTCCAGCCTGGGTGACAGAGCAAGACTTCTTCTCAAAAAAATAAATAAAAATAAATAAATAAATAAAACTAAAAAGGCATAACCCACAAAAAGACCAAAAAAGAAATTAAAAAGTCTGGGTAGACAACAAGACAATTTTCTTGGAAAGCAGACAGAAGAGCAATAAATGACTAGGCAAGCCCAAGAAAACTGAATCATAGCCCAACTGTGGTAAACTTACGATCAACACAATTTATGTCATAGGTTCCCCAAAATGTTCAGAAAGTGGAGGTGAAAGAGAGCTAAAGAAAATAAGGAGGATTGGCTGAAATTGTTTCCGAAGCTTCAGATCATTACATTTTCTCCCCAACTAGTGAAGTCAGGTGCCTGCTGCTCTACCATCCTGAGACTTTAGGTTTATTCTCTAGAGAGGGTTAAACAGAGGGTTTCTAGATTGGGGGATACCAGCAACAGTAAGGGGCAGGGTACAATACTGAAAATAAATAAATTAAGTCAATATATTGAGTAAGATTTTCCAGTCCTCTTTCCCTAATCGTCACCTTCCCGGAGAGAGATTAAAGGATCCTTCTTGCCCAGGCTGGAGTCCAGTGGCATGATCTCGGCTCACCACAACCTCTGCCTCCCAGGTTCAAGAGATTCTTCTGCCTCAGCCTCCCAAGTAGCTGGGACTACAGGCCCGCACCGCCATGCCCAGCTAATTTTTGTATTTTTAGCAGAGACGGGGTTTCACCATATTGGCCAGGCTGGTCTCGAACTCCTGACCTCGTGATCCACCTGCCTCGGCCTCCCAAAGTGCTGGGATTATAGGTGTGAGCCACCGTGCCCAGCCTAGAGGATCCTTCTTCGGAGAATCTGACCAGCTCAAGGAGAGAAAAATAACTAAAGTTACTAACATCAACGTCCCTAATTGAGTTGCCCAACCAGATTACACTGTAGTAAGCTAACCACTTCTAATCAGCTTTCAACACTTCCTCTTAAATATAAACAGACAATAAAGATTACCAGATGTCTGAGAAAAACTTCAACATGAAAGACTAAAAACAAATAACTACCTGTAGATTAAAAAAATGCAACTTGAAGAAAAGAGATTACAGGGAACAAGAAACCATTAAAAACTACAGGGGTCGAGGGGAGGGGAAAGCAACTTCACCTCTGCGGTATTTTTCCAAAAAACCCATAACCCTAGTGTAATCATGAGAAAATATCAGACAAATTTGAATTGAGGGACATTCTATAAAATACTTGATGAGTACTATTCAAAATCATCAAGCCATTACAAAAAAGGAAAGACGAAGAAACTATCACAGATCAGGGGAGATTAATGAGACATGACCACTAAATACAATGTGGCATCCTACATTAAATATCGGAATAGAAAAACACATCACTAAAAAAGAAAACCTACAGAAGGCCAGCATGGTGGCTCATGCCTGTAATCTCAACACTTTGGGAAGCCTAGGCAGGAGGATCACTTGAGGTTAGGAGTTTCACATTATATTGAGCTATAATGGAGCCCCTGCACTGCGGCCTGGGTGACAGAGAGGGACCCTATCTCTAGAGGAAAAAAAACCCAGGAAATACAGTTTTATAGTTTAGTTACTATTGTACCAATGTTAATTTCATAGTTTTGACTAAAGTATTATGGTTAGCCGGGCATGGAGGCATGCACCTGTAATCTCAGCTACTCGGGAGGCTGAGGCAGGAGAATCACTTGAACCCAGGAGGCGGAGGTTGCAGTGAGCCGAGATCATGCCACTGCACTCCAGCCTGACCAACAGAGCAAGACTCTCTCTCAAAAAAAAAAAAAAAAAAAAGTATTATGGCTATGTAAGATATTAACAATTGCCTACTTGAGGGTAGCAGATGGGTGGAGGGAAACGATAAGAAAAAATATCTATTGAGACCAGGTGTGGTGGCTCACGCCTGTAATCCCAGCACTTTGGGAGGCCAAGGCAGGTGGATCACGAGGTCAGGAGATCGAGACCATCCTGGCTAACACGGTGAAACCCAGTCTCTACTAAAAATACAAAAAAATTAGCCGGGCGTGGTGGCGGGTGCCTGTAGTCTCAGCTACTCAGGAGGCTGAGGCAGGAGAATGGCGTGAACCTGAAAGGTGGAGCTTGCAGTGAGCCGAGATCACACCACTGCACTCCAGCCTAGGCGACAGAGCAAGACTCCATCTCAAAAAAAAAAAAAAAAAAGATTTGATTGCCCTGCTAGATTATGGAATTGCATGGAGCCTGTAGCCCCTTTGTTTTGGTCAATTTCTCCCATTTGGAATGGCTACATTTACCCAATGCCTGTATTTCCATTGTATCTAGGAAGTAAATAACTTGCTTTTGATTTTACAGGCTCATAGGCAGAAGGGACTTGCCTTGTCTCAGATGAGACTCTGGACTGTGGACTTCTGAGTTAATGCTGAAATGAGTTAAGACTTTGAGGGACTGTTGGGAAGGCATGACTGGTTTTGAAATGTGAGAACATGAGATCTGGGAGGGGCCAGCGGCTGAATGATATGGTCTGGCTGTGTCCCCACCCAAACCTCCTCTTTAATTTCCACATGTTGTGGGAGGGACCTGGTGGGAGGTAATCGAATCCTGGGGGTGGGTCTTTCCCATGCTGTTCTTGTGTTAGTGAATAAGTCTCACGAGTTCTGATGGTTTTAAAAACAGGAGTTTCCCTGCACAAGCTCTCTCTTTGCCTGCTTCCATCCATGTAAAAGATGACGTGCTCCTCCTTGCCTTCCGCCATGATTGTGAGGTCTCCCTGGCCATATAGCACAGTAAGTGCATTAAACCTCTTTCTTTTGTAAATTGTCCAGTCTCGAGTATGTCTTTATCAGCAGTGTGAAAATAGACTAATACAAGGGCTCAAGTGATCCTCCTACCTCAGCCTCCTGAGTAGCTGGGACTACGCACACACTACCACACCCAGCTAGCTTTTTTGTGATTTTTGTGGAGACGGGGTTTTGTTATGTTGCCCAGGCTGATCTCAACCTCCTGCTCAAGCGATCCTCCAGCCTCAACTTCCCAAAATGTTAGGACTGCAGGTGTGAGTCACGACAGCTGGTCTGAAATATTTTTAAAATAACTATTTTAGGCCAGGTGCGGCGGCTCGCACCTGTAATCCCAACACTTTGGAAGACTGAGGCAGGAGGGTCGCTTGAGTCCAGGAGTTCCAGACCGGCCTGAGCAACAAAGCATAATGCCATCCCTATTTACGTAAAAAAAAAAAAAAAAAAGAAAAGAAAGAAAAAAAATTTTTTAACAAGAAAGAATTTTTAAAAGCTAAAAATATGATCACAGCAATGAAAAAACTCAGAAGATAAGGTTAAAGAAAAGCTTTCACAAATCAGAATAAAAAGTCAAAGAGGGCCAGGTGCGGTGGCTCATGCCTGTAATCCTAGCACTTTGGGAGGGCAAGGTGGGAGGATCACCTGAGGTCAGGAGTTCAAGACCAGCCTTGGCCAACAGGGTGAAACCCCAACTATACTAAAAATGCAAAAATTAGCCAGGTGTGGTGCTACACGCCTGTAATCCCAGCTACTTGGGAGGCTGAAGCAGCAGAACTGCTTGAACCCTGGAGGCAGAGGTTGCAGTACCCAACCTGGGTGACTGAGTGAGACTCTGTCTCTCAAAAAAAAAAAAAAAAAATATTTAAAGTGATGAACAACAGAAGAGAAAAAGAAGATTAGAGAACCTGTTCAGAAGGTCCATATCTAAGTAACAGAAGCTCCCAAAAGCAAGAACAAAACAAAGGGCAAAAATTTTAATCTGATAATCATGCCAGATTGCCATGGTCATTGCCAGATTAAAAAGGCCCAACAAGTGCCTACCATAATGAATAAAAAGAGACACCAAGGCACATCACTGAAATTTCAGAAACTGAACACAAGAAAAGATCCTACAAGCTTCCTGAGAGAAAAAAGTTCACATACAAATGATCAAGAATTTGAATGCCTTTCAGACTTATCAGAAATAACAACAGAAGCTTGAAGGTTATTAAACAATGCCTTCAAAATTCTGAAGGAAAATTATTTTCAATCTAGAATTTTAGACACAATAGGTTGCTGATCAATTGTGAGGACAAGACATATTTTCAGATAGCAAAATCTCAAAATAATTACCTCCAAGAATGATGCAATTAGAAAACATAATTCATTTTACAAACACCAATGCTATACGGGCGCGGTAATTCCAGCACTTTGGGAGGCAGAGACGGGCGGATCACGAGATCAGGAGATTGAGACCACGGTGAAACCCCGTCTCTACTAAAAATACAAAAAATTAGCCGGGGGTGGTGGTGAGCGCCTGTAGTCCCAGATACTCGGGAGGCTGAGGCAGGAGAATGGCGTGAACCCAGGAGGCAGAGCTTACAGTGAGCCGAGATCGCGCCACTGCACTCCAGCCTGGGCGACAGAGTGAGACTCCGTCTCAAAAAAAAAAAAAAAAACACCAATGCAATAATTGATGTTGGCAAATATCGTAAATATATGTTAAAACCATTGGATAAAGGGTTTTCAGAAAACAACATATTCTTTATTATTTATTATTATTATTATTTTTTGAGATGGAGTCTCGCTCTGTTGCCCAGATGTAAGTGCAGTGGCGTGATCGCCGCTCACTGCAACCTCCACCTCCCGGAATCAAGCAATTATCGTGCCTCAGCCTCCCAAGTAACTGGGATTACAGGCGTGTGCCCCAACACATGGCTAATTTTTATATTTTTAGTAGAGATGAGGTTTTGCCACATTGGCCAGGCTGGTCTCTAACTCCTGTCCTCAAGCAATCCACCTGCCTCGGCCTCCCAGAGCGCTGGGATTACAGGCATGAGCCACCATGCTCAGTGAAAACAACATATTCTTACATATATATATATATATATAAAAAACATATATATAATATATATTATATATACATACATCTTACATATAGATAAGATATATCTTACATATATTTTACATATATACGTATATAAGATGTATCTTACATATATATATATCTTACATATGTGTGTGTGTGTGTGTGTGTGTGTGTGTGTGTAGCTTTTTTTTTTTTTTGAGACAGAGTCTCGCTCTGTTGCCCAGGCTGGAGTGCAATGGCCAGATCTCAGCTCACTGCAACCTCCGCCTCCCAGGTTCAAACAATTCTTCTGCCTCAGCATCCCAAGTAGCTGAGATTATAGGTACCCACCACCTCACCCAGCTAGTTTTTTTGTATTTTCAATAGAGACAGGATTGCACCACGTTGGCCAGGCTGGTCTCGAACTTCTGACCTCAAGTGATCCGCCTGCCTCAGCCTCCCAAAGTGCTGGGATTACAGGCATGAGCCACTGCACCTGGCCATATTCTTACATATTAATTACAAAAGGGAAAAGTATTTTTACAATGGAGAAATCTGATGGATACCATCTTAACTAAGTATTCAAACTAAATATCACCAATATTAGGAAAAACTGACATCCTTGTATGATGTGTGTGTGGTTTACTCTGTGTGTGCATCACTGGATGTGATGCAATAGAAGTATACAACAGGCTAGGCACAGTGGCTCACACCTGTAATCCCAACACTTTCGGAGGCTGAGGCATTACAACTGCTCAGGAGTTCAAGACCAGGCTGGGCAACAAAGTGAGACTCCGTCTCTATAAAAAATAAAAAAATTAAAAATTAGCTAGGCATAGTGGCACGTGCCTATGGTCCCAGCTACACAGAAGGCTGATATGGGCGGACTGCTTGATTCCAGGAGGTCGAGGCTGCAGTGAGCCATAATTGCACCACTGTACTCCAGCCTGGGCAACATAGTGAACCCGTCTCAAAAAAAAAAAAAAAAAAAAAAAACAGAAAAAATTAGCTGGGTGTGGTGGCACATGCCTGTAGTCCCAGCTACTTGGGACCCTTAGGTGGGAAGATCGCCTAAGCCCAGGAGGTTGAGGCTGCAGTGAGCCGTGACTGTACCACTGCATTCCAGCATGGGCAAAAGAGCGAGACCCTGTCTCGAAAACAAAACAATGAACAAACAAAAAAATGTGTTTCGGACTGGGCGTGGTGGTTCGCGCCTGTAATCCTAGCACTTTGGGAGGCCGAGGCAGGTAGATCACCTGAGATTGGGAGTTTGAGACCAGCCTGACCAACATGGAGAAACCCTGTCTCTACTAAAAATACAAAATTATCCGGGCGTGGTGGCACATGCCTGTAATCCCAGCTACTCGGGAGGCTGAGGCAGGAGAATCGCTTGAACCTGGGAGGCGGAGGTTGTGGTGAGCCAAGATCAGGCCATTGTACTCCAACGTACACGGCCCCCTTTTGTGCTTTTAAAATGTTGAACCAGGCCAGGTGCAGTGGCCCACGCCTGTAATCCCAACACTCTGGGAGGCCGAGGTGGGCAGATCACCTGAGGTCAGGAGTTCTGGACCAGCGTGGCCAACATGGTAAAACTCTGTCTCTATTAAAAATACAAAAATTAGAGGGGCGTGGTGGAGCGTGGCACATGCCCATAATCCCAGCTACTCAGGAACCTGAGGCAGGAGAATTGCTTGAACCTGGGAGGTGGAGACTGCAGTGCGCTGAGATCGCACCGCTGCACTCCAGCCTGGGCAACAAAGCAAGATTGTCTCAAAAATAAAATAAAATATAAAATAAAATGTTGAAACAGGCTGGGTGTGGTGGCTCACACCTGTAATCCCAGCACTTTGGGAGGCCAAGACCGGAGGATCACCTGATGTCAGGGGTTCAAGACCAGCCTGGCCAACATGGTAAAACCCCAACTCTACTAAAAATACAAAAAATTAGCTGGGCATGGTGGCACACGCCTGTAATCCCAGCTACATGGGAGGCTGAGGCACGAGAATTGCTTGAACCCAGGAGGCAGAGGTTGCAGTGAGTCAAGATCCTGCCACTGCACTCTAGCCTGGGGTGACAAAGAGTGAGACTCTGTCTCAAAAAATAAATAAACAAATAAAATAAAATGTTGAACCACATGAATGTATTACCAACTGAAGATTTTAAGTAAGTTTAATAAGAAGCTTTCCTCAATTAATTCCATGCTACTCTGATCCCTTATCTTATATCTGTCAGAGGATTTAGCCAGACAACTGAAATGTTATTCACTTATTTCTTTAATATGTGTTACTATGTAATTGACTCTGGGTTATCTCCTAGATGAGGCTGGGAAAAGTTATCCTCTCTTCCAAAAACAACAAAAAGGAGAGAAATGGAGGTCTTGCTATGTTAATGAGGCTGGTCTTGTACTGCTGGCCTCAAGCAATCCTCCCATCTTGGCCTCCCAAAGTGCTAGGATGTGAGCCACCGTGCCCAGCCTCTTCTAATTGTTTTAGATCCACCACCCTCAACGCCTCACAATGCTGTGTAAACACCAGGCTTTCACAGGCTGCATTTTTTTTTTTTTTTTTTTGAGACAGAGTCTTGCTCTGTCACCCAGGCTGGAGTGCAGCGGCGCGATCTCGGCTCACTGCAAGCTCCGCCTCCTGGGTTCATGCCATTCTCCTGCCTCAGCCTCCTGAGTAGCTGGGACTACAGGCGCCCGCCACCACATTCGGCTAACTTTTTAGTAGAGACAAGGCTTCACCATGTTACCCAGGATGGTCTCGATCTCCTGACCTTGTGATCTGCCCACCTCAGCCTCCCAAAGTGCTGGGATTACAGGGGTGAGCCACCATGCCTGGCCAGGCTTCATGTTTTATCAGAATTGCAACGAATATTTGAGTTACAAAACTAGGAGACATAAACTAAGTCGTTATTTCAAACATTATCCTCTAGAAACATTTAGAGGCCTCCAGGTAAAATGCCATTTTGTGAATTCAGAAAGTTCTAGGATGAATTAATTTATGCTCATAATCTTATTTCATAGAGCTGCATTTAGAGAAAACCAGAGTCTCAAGGAAAAGAACTGGCTCATGGCTGTATAATCTCAACACTTTGGGAGTCCGAGGCAGGAAGATCGCTTGAGCCCAGGAGTTTGAGACCAGCCTGGGCAACATGACGCAACCCCATCTCTACCAAAATTTAAAAAAAAAAAAAAAAAAAATAGCCAGGTATGGTGGTGTGTGTCTGTAGTTCCAGCTACTTGGGAGGCTGAGGTGAGTGGATCACTTGAGCCTGAGAGGTTGAGGCTGCAGTGAGGCTGCAGTGAGCCATGACTGTGCCAGCACACTCCAGTGAGGGCGACAGAGTGAGACCCTATCAAAAAAAAACAGAAAAGAAATTTCTTCCTTAAGGAAATACTGCTTATTTTTTTTTGCCTTCAAGTCCTACGGATGTGTTAAGGCATTATACTTTATATTACCTAACAGAGATCTATGCTGGAGACATTTACAGGTTAAAGCAAAAATTCCTAATTCCTTTGTAGCTACAACATCCTATGCAGTTTTAGGGAGGCAGTTTTAAGTTGAAAATTATGAAGAACTCCCAAAAATCAGTTGCCCCATGATGCCTTAAGCCAGATGTGCCTATCGTTGGAAACTTTCAAACGTACATCAGATAAAATATTCTCTCATATTAAGTGGAAAACTGGAAAAGAAAATCCCTTAGGTACTTTCTAGTACTAAATGTTCTATTAAGTTATTGAATTTTGAGATAGAATCAAAGTAAAATTAAACAGCTTGCCTTGCCAGGGCCAGGAATACCACTAAATGCTAAAGCATAAAACAGGACCCAGCGATTCATTTTCTTGCTGCTAATATACTGATATTACTCCTAATAAACTTAAAAACTAATCAAGCTCCTATCAACCTACTATTCCAAATCTTGGCATGTGTGTAAAATATATACACAACTAAGAACAGATTTGAAAAATGCTTATAAAAAAAGAAGATAGGCTGGGCACGGTGGCTCACAACTGTAATCCTAGCACTTTGGGAGGCCAAGGCTGGCGGATCACTTGAGGTCAGGAGTTCAAGACCAGCCTGACCAACACGGTGAAGCCCTGTCTACTAAAAATACAAAAATTAGCCGAGCATGGTGGTGTGCGCCTATAATCCCAGCTAATCAGGAGGCTGAGGCAGGAGAATCACTTGAACCCAGGAGAAGGAGGTTGCAGTGAGCTGAGATCACGTCACTGTACTCCAGCCTAGGCAACAGAGCAAGACTCCGTCTAAAAAAAAAAAAAAAAAAAAAAAGAAAGAAGATAATTTTACAGGAACTTCATTAATGAGTATTATACTCTATTTCTATCAGAGGGGATAACCAAATATTCATAAATGAGGCCTTATATTTCTTGAGAAAGACTCCCCAAAACTGAGTCTGTTTTTTTAAACTTCATGAGTTCATTCGGAATTTTCAAACTTTGCTGGGCATGATGGCTCGTACTTGTAATCCCAAAACTCTGGGAGGCCAAGGCAGGAGGATTGCTTGAGCCTAGGAGTTCGAAACCAGACTGAGCATTACACTGAGACCTCATCTCTACAGAAAATTAAAAAATTAGCTAGGCATGGTGACATGTGCCTGCAATCCCAGCTACTCAGGAGGCTGAAGTGGGAGGATCGCTTGAGTCCAGGAAGTCAAGGTTGTAGTGAGCCATGTTTGCACCACTGCACTCCAGCCTGGATGACAGAGAGAGACCCTGTCTCAAAATAAAGAAAATAATTTATACAATTTTATTCTATCTGAAATAACCACTCCATAAATAGTACTGCCATGCAATTTCCAGTCCTGATGTCATGGAATGGTAAACATTATTGTGGTTCCTTATATAAAACAGCATGAGTATAGCATGCTAAAAGGATGGAATGAGTCTAAGTCTCAACATCATCAGAAGGCAAGACCAACTGGGGCCACCAACCTTTAGGCAGGGCACTGAATAGCCCTTGCTGAAGCCACTTTTCACTTGCCTCCTTAAACATCCTAAGACTAGACAGCCCAATGGTAACTTGAAAAAGTAACAAATTAGTAAGAGAACTGCATCATTAGAGAACACTTAACTGAGATTGGCCAGCTAAACTCATAAGAATTAATGCCATATCAATCAGATTTATACAGTGTAAGTGCAACATCCTTATGACACTATTTGTCATAGTTTCTTACCTGTTTAATATCACCTTCAAATAGTCCATTAGATTCAAGCGAATACAGTACTCATTACAGTTTTTTAAAATTAAAGAAACAGGCTGAGTGCAATGGCTCACGCCTATAATCCCAACACTTTGGGAGGCTGAAGTCGGAGGATCACTTGAAGCCAGGGGTTCGAGACCAGTCTGGGCAGTAAAGCCAGACCCCCACTCCACCCCACAAAAAAAATTTAAAATTAGCTGGGCACAGTGGTGTACACCTGCAGTCCCAGCTACTCCAGAAGGTAAGGTGGAGGACTGCTTGAGCCCAGGTTGAGGCTGCAATGAGCAATGATCACGTCACTGCACTCCATCCGGCCTGGGTGACACAGCGAGAGAATCTCTAAAAAAATAATAAATCAAAAACACTTAAAAATAAAGGCCAGGCGCAGTGGCTCATGCCTGTAATCCCAGCACTTTGGGAGGCCGAGGCGGGCAGATTACCTGACGTCAGTTAGAGAACAACCTGGCCAATATGGTGAAACCCCATCTCTATTAATATACAAAAATTAGCCAGGCATGGTGGCATGCGCCTGTAATCCCACCTACTTGGGAGGCTGAGGCAGGAGAATTGCTTGAACCCGGGTGGCGGTGGTTGCAGTGAGCCGAGATCACACCACTGCACTCCAGCCTGGGTGACAAAGTGAGACTCCATCTCCAAAAAAAATAAATAAATACATAAAAAATAAAGTGGCCAGGCGCAGTGGCTCACACCTGTAATCCCAGCACTTTGGGAGGCCGAAGTGGGTGGATCACAAGGTCAGGAGTTCAAGACCAGGCTGGCCAACACAGTGAAACCCCGTCTCTACTAAAAATACAAAAATCAGCCAGGCGTGGTGGCAGGCGCCTGTAATCCAAGCTACACGGGAGGGTGAGGCAGGAGAATCGCTTGCATATGGGAGGTGGAGGTCACAGTGAGCCAAGATCACACCATTGCACTCCAGCCTGGGTGACAGAGTGAGACTCTGTCTCAACAAAATAAAATAAAATAGCCAAGCGCGGTGGCTCACGCCCGTAATCCCAGCAATTTGGGAGGCTGAGGCAGATTATCCGAGGTCGGGAGTTCGAGACCAGCCTGACCAACATGGAGAAACCCCATCTCTACTAAAAATACAAAAAAATTAGCCAGGCGTGGTGGCACATGCCTGTAATCCCAGCTACTCGGGGGGCTGAGGCAGGAGAATCGCTTGAACCCGGGAGGCAGAGGTTGCGGTGAACCGAGATCCTATCATTGCACTCCAGCCTGGGCAACAAGAGTGAAACTCTGTCTCAAATAAATAAATAAATAAATAAATAAATAAAATGGAGGCCGGATGCGGTGGCTCACGCCTGTAATCCCAACACTTTAGGAGGATGAGGAGGGTGGATCACCTGAGGTCAGGAGTTTATGACCAGCCTGGCCGACACGACGAAACCCCATCTCTACTAAAAATACGAAAAATTAGCCGGGCATTGTGGCGCGCACCTTGTAGTCTCAGCTACTCAGGGGGGTGAGGCAGGATTGCTAGAACCTGAGAGGTGGAGGTTGCAGTGAGCCGAGATCATGGGCAAAAGAGCGAGACTCCAACTCCAAAAAATAATAAAATAAAATTAAATTGAAACAAACAAAAAACCAGTTAATAATCTGTTAATAATCTGTTAAAGTATAAGATTAATGGTAATTATCTCAATAGTTAATAGGAATTTTTTAGCCAATGAGTCTCTACTGTTTATTCACTTTTTTGTAATCTTACTGTTTTACGGGTTTGGAAAGGTGCTTGACACATAGCTCCTATAATTATTATTTTTTTTTTTTTTTTTTTTGAGACGGAGTCTCACTCTGTCACCCAGGCTGGAGTGCAGTGGCACAATCTCAGCTCACTGCAAGCTCTGCCTCCCAGGTTCATGCCATTCTCCTGCCTCAGCCTCCCGAGTAGCTGGGACTGCAGGTGCCTACCACCACGCCCGGCTAATTTTTTGTATTTTTAGTAGAAACGGGGTTTCACTGTGTTAGCCAGGATGGTGTCGATCTCCAGACCTCGTGATTCGCCAGCCTCGGCCTCTCAAAGTGCTGGGATTACAGGAGTGAGCCACCGCTCCCAGCAGCTTCTATAATTATTAATCTTTAAGAACATGTTAGATAATGACATAACTTTTTTTTCTGAATTACAGAAGGATTCTCTTCTCCTCCCACAGTTGAAAATACTAATTTCTAATGCATTATTCCACAGTTTGTATTTTAATTTACTTCTTTCCTCAACTAAGACTATTAGGATATTAGCCATCCAATTAAAGGAAAAAAAGATTTTAAAGAAAGAAAAACACTAGCCCTAAACCTGTTAAACCAGTCCACGTGACAGGTATAAAAATTTTCCTAGTCATTGACTGCAAAGGAAATAATGTTACATAGTGATCTACACCTGAACCTGTTCACAGCACTTTAGAGAGGTCAACATCAGATGAGAGAGCGTTCTCTGAGGCTGGCTTTCACAATACCAGATCTTCAGCATTACCTAGTTATTGAACTATAAATTCACTAAGATAAATGCCACCATTTCCCAAGACTTCCTTTTTAAAAAGCAATTTAATCTTATGCTTGATGTATTTCTATTATGCACTGGTAAATCAAAACAAAACAAGCCTGGCGTGGTGGCTCATGCCTATAATCCCAGCACTCTGGGAGGCCGAGGAGGGTGGATCACCTGAGGTCAGGAGTTGGAGACCAGCCTGGCCAACATGGTGAAACCCTGTCTCTACTGAAAATACAAAAATTAGCCAGGCGTAGTGGCGCACGCGTGTAATCCCAGCTACTCGGGAGGCTGAGGCAGGAGAATCTCTTGAAACCAGGAGACGAAGGTTGCAGTGAGCCGAGATCGCACCATTGCACTCCAGTCTGGGTGACAGAGCAAGACTCCATCTCAAACAAACAAAACAACAACAACAAAATTCTACAACACTAGTAAACACAGATGGCTTCATAAATTAATACTTTACCTTTGGCATCTTTCATATGCCCACTTTAAAATGTTTAATATTCTTGGGTTCACATCAGTCCTCCTGTTATGCATTCAGTTTTACTGAGAAATGAAGAAACTGAGGCAAGAGAAGTGGGAAGAAACTTGCTATTTGTAGCAAGCAGGCATCTATCTGGACAGGTAAACTGTGGTCCTGCTCTATTAGGCCACAATGCTTTTCTGAAAAGTGCCTGTCAAATAAGCACCACAGAAATCCTTCTCATCACAGACATCCAGGGCATCCCCCTCAAGAAGGGACAAATATGAGTATTCTTCCCTGCTGAGGGAGAAAAGACCATGTAACCAAAGAAAGCATGCTTCTCAATCTATACTACCGAATTGGGAGGGAAAAAATGAATGGAAAGAGAGAGAAAATCCAAGGAAATAAACTTCTGAGACTGAAGATGTGGTTATTAGGTTAATCCACACATTAGGAAATTACTGAAACATCGCTTAAGTAGAAACGGAATCAGGAAGGCCTAGGGTCTTTTTTTTAATTCCAGTCTTAAACCTCCAAACAAAAATATCTGAAATTAAACTATTTCTCCTGAGCAGTTATATTCTTAAATGTCTCTATAAAACCCACAAGGCCTACACGAAGTCCCTGATTTTTAGAGGTGATTTCAAGTGTCCATTAGTGTCCACTCTCCCACTCCCAAATCCAAAATAATGTTGGCCCCGATCCGGGCAGGACCTTCACGCACATTTTCCTGTGAAATCATTAGCTTCACATCAGCTTCCTACGTCCTATTTCCAGTAACTTCCCTTGATCAGCATGGCAAACGAGGAGAGTAACAAAAGGCATGTACATTTACTATGTCCCTCGCAGAGAACATAATAAAATCCTGGGAACAGGAACTGGCAGAGACAACCTGCCTGGCCCTGGCTCTCGCCACGATACAAAGGCACGGAGAGAGCAAGTGCGGTCTGCAACCCACACCTCACTCTGCAAGAGAGAAAGGACTTTCAATGCAATCAGACCCAACCCGCAACGCCCCCTTCCCACGTGGTCTTCTCCCTCTCCCGAGCCCAGAATCGGATTGGATAGGGGTCTGGAAGGAATCAGACCACGCTGGAGCTGGGCAGGAGGGGTGGCGGGCGAGCTCCAGGCAGAAACTCCAGCCCCTTCCTAGAGGAGTCCTGAACTGTACGCCTCCCAGTTCCGGGATCTGAATTCCCACCTCCCGAGACCCCAGACCTCTCCATGTCTCTAGGGAGGGGACCTCAAGGCCTCAGAGCTGCGGGAAGGGCTGGGCTGCCCGGCACCGGGTCTGGATAGTGTGGATCCCAGGCCGCGTGCGGGTGAGCGGAGGCTGGGAGGCGGCCCCCTGCCTGCCGCCGCCCCTCCCTTGGCCCCAGTTTCTCCAGGTCCCCGGTCACAGGTTCTGGGCCGGCCCTCAGCTCACCTCAGGGTGGCAACGTGTGCGGTCGGGCGATTCCGGAGCCCCTGCGTGGAGGAACCGCTGGGCGGGAGGAGACGCCGGCGGCTCCGGCGATGGCTGACAGGCGCGCAGCACCAGGCCGGCCCGGCACACGGAGAAGGGGCGGGGCTTCAGGGGCCTGACCCGCCCCCGCCCCGCCCCGCCCCGCCCCTGCCTCCCACCTCAGCCGGCGAGCTCCATGAGGTGACTACGTCCGGGGTTACTCCAGGCCGTTCACCTCCGACCCCGCTCCGGGCTGCGGCGCTGCCAGGGCCGCCGGGGGGAGAGGCGCGGGCCCGAGGGCTCAGCGGCAGCCAATGGGAGGGCGGCGCGGGGCGGAGCGATGTGAGGCGATGCCGATGGTCCGAGCGCGGATCTGCCATTCGGGGGCGAGCGGCTAGAGGGCGGGCGGGCCGCGGGCGGGCCCTGGGCAGTCGTGGCGCCCCTGGCCAGGCCTTCGCGGCCCCTTCTGCCACAGCCGGGTACGGGGCCAACCCCTCGGCTTCTCCTCCTGGCGGAGAGGGGAGTGGGGGAAGCGGTCCCGCATGCGCCTCGCATCAGGGACAGAGGCGTCCCAAGTGAGGGGCCAGGACTAGCCGGCCTGTAGAGGGGGGGAAAGGGAACCCAGAATTAAGGCGGGCTTGAATGGGGCAGGCGGTGTGCGGGCCCGTTTAATTGTCTGTTTAATCCTAACACATTAACAAGGGGTGGGCAATCGCGTCCACTACCTGTCCTCATCACGCTGGCTGGTTTCCAAGTCCGGGCGAGCTAAGTAACCCGATGCTGGAACTCCATAACCAGCCCCCCGTTTCGCTCCTCAGCCCCGAGACAGCCCACTCCGAAGGTGTTATACATGCTGGATCCTGGCGTGTTGAGGAGAAGCCTCAATAAACGAAGCTCAGTAAGAAGGGGAATGTACCAAAGAACCACCGTCTTCCGCCTGCCCTGAGCAAAATAGTTGCCACAGCGTTCCAGACTTTTCGGATTGGAGAATGCTTCCCGTCCTCCACTGTGGGCACGCCGAGCCTTTGAGAGGAAGCCAGTCGGTGTCTCTAGTTTTGCCAGTTACTTCATAGCAAGACTTTCATGGTAGCTGTGTGTTGAAAATTAATAATAACTGGAAGGGGTCCCAACACAATACAAACATTGCGTAGGGAAGAAACTTGGAGAAAATTGCACTTGAGAAGAACGGTGAACTCAGCCCTCCCAAGGAGGAATTTAATGAAGCATGCAGCGCACCTTTTTAATGCTTACAAACTTGTGAGGAAGGCCAGGAGAGGGGCAGAGGATGACAGTTGGGTAGGAAGAAGTTCTACGCCAGAGAGTAAAAAGTGAATAGGATAGAAATACATGCCCAGGTAAGAAGTTCTTGGCGGAAGCTGAGGCAGAAAGAGGGAAAGATTGGTCAACAAGGAACAATATTTATCTAGGAGCCCTCATAATCCCACTAAGTGGGGCTTCCCTAAGAATTTATCAACCCATTTTTAAAATAATAGGGTCAAGCACAGTGGCACGTACCTGGACTGTAGTCCCACCTACTCAGAAGGCTGAGGTGGGTGGATGGCTTGAGGCGAGGAGTTCAAGGCTATATGTAGTGTACTGTGCCTGCGCCTGTGAATAGCCACTGCACCCCAGCACTGGCAAGGTAAAAAGACCCCATCTCTAAATAAATAAGTTAATTAAATAACAGGGATTGGAAGCAGAGAACTTAGGAAAGAAGATGTGGACTTTACAGAACAGGGATTCATATTTCACAATAATTATATCACTAATGTATCAATCAGTTGGACAAATGTAGTGGGAGGAAAAAGATAATTGGGCAAGACTTCCTGGTTTAGTAAGATGTTTGATTTGACTCACCGAAAAAAATGGCCTGGGAAGAGGGAAGCCTTGCCTTTCCATAACAGCAGTCTCTGAAGCTGACATGAAGGGAGTGACTTTAAAAGAACTAAAAACCATGCGGTTGCCTCTTATTTTTCTTTTATCTTTCCTAGATCCTCTTAAGTAATAGGAATTCTTTCCCCAGGATTCTTTTTTTTTTTTTTTTTTGAGATGGAGTCTCGCTCTGTCGCCCAGGCTGGAGTGCCGTGGTGCAATCTCAGCTCACTGCAACCTCCGCCTCCCAGGTTCAAGCCATTCTCCTGCCTCGGCCTCCCGAATAGCTGGGACTCCAGGCACAAACCACCAAGTCCAGCTAATTTTTGTATTTTTAGTAGAGACAGGGTTTCACCATGTTGGCCAGGATGGTCTCGATCTCTTGACCTCGTGATCCGCCCACCTTGGCCTCCCAAAGTGCTGGCCACAAGTGTGAGCCACCACGCCAAGTCTCCCCAGGATTCTTAATGGTGTTGCTGTTTACCAGCTTTACGAGCTCTGCAAAACCAGGGATTTACCCTCAAAAACTGTCCTTAGGTGAAATTTCAGCCAGCGCCTGCATGTCCTGCTTTTGACCTCACTGATTATTTTAAATAATTGAGCTTTCTAAAGAACTGGCCAAAGAAAGTCCTAATAGAAGCTACAGTGAAAAAAAAAGTAATTAAGGAAGGATGAGTTACGATACCAAGGTCACTTACAGAGGATCTAATAATCTAATTGTTATCACCAAATGCTAAGACAGCTGGGCAGAGAATGAGCAAAGAGCTGTGTCTTTAAGACAGTACAACTGGAGTTTCGGCAACCCCTGAGTGTTATGGTGTTTGGTGCATGCCACAACCTGCCCATCCCTACTGTAGGTTCTTTAGAGCTGCTCCATGAGTTATTGCTACACAAGCTATTATGTCTGTAAGAGGCGGAGGAGGAGAACCAAAGGGTGGAGAGAACTTACTATATGAGACTAACAAATGGAAGAGAAGGATGAGTGGTAAATTTCTAGAAGCTGATACTAGAGGTCTGTTATGGGCTGAATTGTATCCCAAAATTCATATGTTGAAGTCCTAACCCCTAATACCTCAGAATGTGAGTATATTTGGAGACAAAGTCTTTATAGAGGTAATTAAATTAAAATGAGGTCATAAGGGTGGGCCCTAATCCAGTATGACTGTCCTCCTTATAAGACGAGGCGACGAGGACACAGACACACATATGAAGACATAGGGCATCCATGGCCATGTACAAGCCAAGGAGAAAATATCAGAAAAAAACTAACTGCTGACACCTTAATCTTGGACTTCTAGCCTTCAGAACTGAGGAAATGCATTTCTGTTGTTTAAGCCACCAGTTTGTGGTACTTCGCTATAACAGCCCTATAAAACGAATACAAAATCCCAAATATATGACTTCCAGGGTTTTCAAGGTGATGTAAAGGTATTAGGGACTCATCCTGAGCATCCAAGCTACCTTCCAACCTTAAAGTTGCTTTCTTATCTTCCTGTGGGTAAAGTCAGAAAAGTATGAGAGGTCCCTGTCTTCAAGGTGATTATAGTCTATTTAAGAAGACAAAACGAGCACATTAAAACAGAGTGTCTGTGTCACACTCTTTAGATGATAGCCATATGAATTTGTAATAGCCATAGATGAGAAAAGATAAATTCTCAAAAATTGATAAACCCAGATATATATAAACATTATATGCGCCACTGTCCAGACAGCTTCATTTGGCATTTTTCGGTCAAATATTTAGATTAGGGCATCGTTTCTCAAAGCATGTCCCACTGACCACCTGATGAAACAAACACTAGGGTGCGCCAGGCGCGGTGGCTCACGCCTGTAATCCCAGCACTTTGGGAGGCCGAGGCGGGTGGATCACGAGGTCAGGATATCGAGACCATCCTGGCTAACATGGTGAAACCCCGTTTCTACTAAAAACGCAAAAAATTAGCCAGATGTGGTGGCGGGCGCCTGTAGTCCCCGCTACTCCGGAGGCTGAGGCAGGAAAATGGCGCGAACCCGGGAGGCGGAGCTTGCAGTGAGCTGAGATCGCGCCACTGCACTCCAGCCTTGCGACAGAGGGAGACTCCGTCTCAAAAAAAAAAAAAACAAAACCACCAGGGTGCTTGTTAAAAATGCAGATTCCCAGCCCTTTTTTTTTTTTTTTTAATCACAACTACTCACTGCAGCCTCAACTCCTGGGCTCAAGCGATCCTGCCACCTCAGCCTCTCAAGTAGCTGGGACTACAGGGACATGCCACCACACCTGGTTGACTTTTTCTCTTTTTCTTTTTGTTTTTTGTTTTTTTTTTTTTTTGAGACGGTCTCGCTCTGTCACCCAGGCTGGAGTGCAGTGGCACGATCTCGGCTCACTGCAACCTCCACCTCCCGGGTTCAAGCGATTCTTCTGCCTCAGCCTCTCAAGTAGCTGGGATTACTGGCGCGTGCCACCATGCCCAGCTAATTTTTGTATTTTTAGGAGAGACGCGGCTTCACCATGTTGGTCAGGCTGGTCTTAAACTCCTGACCTCGTGATCCACCCACCTTGGCCTCCCAAAGTGCTGGGATTACAGGCGTGAGCCACTGGACCTGGCCGACTTTTTCTTTTTTTAAAGCATCCCTAATAATTAATCACCCTAAAGTTTGAGAACAGTCGTTTAAGATTTATCATTATTGTTCCCCTCTTTGTGTACCAGAGTCTCTGTTGAACAACAAGGCCTTCAATACCTGTCACTCTTAGGACAAGAAAGTCTCTCAAGTCAGGTTTGAGTTGAATCAAGGGAGGAAACAAAGTGCCTTAATAGAAAATAGAACCATGGGCTGGGTATGGTGGCTCACGCCTATAATCCCAGCACTTTGGGAGCACAAGGCAGGTGGATCACCCGAGGTCAGGAGTTCTAGACCAGCCTGGCCAACATAGTGAAACCCTGTCTCTACTAAAAATACAAAATTTGCGGCAGGGTATGGTGGCTCATGCCTGTAAACCCAGCACTTCGGGAGGACGAGGCGGGTGGATCACCTGAGATCAGGAGTTCAAGACTAGCCTGGCCAATATGGTGAAACCCTGTCTGTACTAAAAATACAAAAAATTAGCTGGGCATGGTGGCAGGCGCCTGTAATCCCAGCTACTCAGGAGGTGAGGCAGGAGAATTGTTTGAACCCAGGAGGCAGAGGTTGCAGTGAGCTGAGATCGTGCCACTGCACTCTAGCCTGGGTGACAGAGTGAGACTCTGTCCAAAACATAAAAATAAAAAATAAAAAAATTGCTGGGTATGGTGGCACGTGCCTGTAGTCTCAGCTACTTGGGAGACTGAGGCAGCAGAATCACTTGAACCCAGGAGACAGAGGTTGCAGTGAGCCAAGATTGCACCACTGTACTCCAGCCTGAGCAACAAAGCAAGACTCCATCTCAAAAAAAAGAAAAGAGTCCAGGCATGGTGGCTCACACCTGTAATCCCAACACTTTGGGAGGCCAAGACGGACAGATCACCTGAGGTCAGGAGTTCGAGACCAGGCTGGCCAACGTGGCAAAATCCCATGTCTAGTAAAAGTACAAAAATCAGCCTGGCATGGTGGCGGGCACCTATAATCCCAGCTACTTACGAGGCTGAGGCAGGAGAATCGCTTGAACCGGAGAGGCAGAGGTTGTAGTGAGCCAACAGGCCACTGCACTCCAGCCTGGGAGACAGAGAGAGACTCCGTCTCAAAAAAAAAAAAAAAAGAAAAAAGAAAAAGAAAAGAAAATAGAACCATGAAGAGCCCCCTGTCCTGGGGCTGTCTGAACATGAATCCAAATTCGTAGATAACAAGGTCAGTGATCAATCTTTAGGACAGAGAATAGAGGAATTATTGGGATATTATTTCCTGCTGACCACCAATAGTTATACTTTAATCTGGCTTCTGGCACTTGCCATGCTTATTCTTATCCTTATACCTTTGTTTATGGTGGCAGACTTGTCCAACTTTTCTCCTATTTTTCTGAATCTTTCTAGTCCTTGGAAGTCCCATTTTCTCCAAGATTTCTCTTACTTCTCCAGCTTTCACTGATCTCTCTCTCCTTTGAATTCTTGTAGCAATATGGTCATACCACACAGTTCAGAATTTTTTTTTTGAGACAGAGTCTCGCTCTGTCTCCCAGGCTGTAGTTCAATAGCGTGCTGTCAGATCACTGCAACCTCCGCCTCCCGGGTTCAAGTGATTCTCCTGCCTCAGCCTCCCGAGTAGCTGGAATCACAGGTATGTGCTACCATGCCCAGCCAATTTTTGTATTTCCGGCAGAGACAGGGTCTCACTATGTTGGCCAGGCTGGTCTCAAACACCTGACCTCAAATGATCCTCCCACCTCTGCCTCCCAAAATGCTGGGATTACAGGTGTGAGCCACCATGCCTGGCCCACAGTTCAGAATTTAATTAGGATATTTTTTTTTGTCTGCATACTGGTTTTAGCTCTCCAGTTAAATCCTGAAGGCAGAGACCATCTCTTATAGTTTGCTACCCCCTTTTATAGCTCTTCAAAGTAGGACTAGGTATTTCTATTAGTAAGCGCTTCATTGACTGAAATAAAGATTAGCTCTGTACCTGAGAGGCCACTCTGCTCCTGATGCCTGCTTATCCGTCTTCACGTTGTCTCTGAGAGGCAAAGCCTCCAGTGGGATATATAGCTGCTTTACAGATGGACAGAATTCATCAAGAAAGTCAGTGCCTTGCCCACAACTGTGGCTCCAGTTGTGATATAAAAGAAAAATAAGACACAAAGTCCTTATCTGAATACTATGTCTCTTTGCTCTTGTTAATCACTCCAGTTTATCCAGAATTAAGAGCCTGAAGGAACTTCATACCATAAGGTCAGAAAATGTCCTCAGGAAGGCCACTTCATAAGTCTGGTCCTAATGATGAAAGGTAGAATTTCACAGTGAAGGACAGCATGAATAGTAGAGACTCTCCACGATGTTTTCACATGGACACAGGGTTTTCACATGGCATTTCTGCTCTCACTCCTTCCTTATCCAATAGCAAACACTTCCAGTCTCTATACTTCAGCCAGTTACCAAATCTTAACTTCTTCCTCCATGACACCTCCAATATATATGTTTTTAAGATCCCTTTCTAAGTCCTACACACCTCACAACTAAAATACCTGGAGAAATTTTAAAGGGCTCTTTAAAAACAGGAAACTGGACAAGATGACTTGTTTGGATTTTGCCCAATTGTAGGATTCTGACATTTTATGTTGATCAGCTTTATAGCCTAGCCATCCCTGACTTCACTTTCCTCTAAAGCCATGACGGTGCTCCTGGTAAGTTGATTTCCTGCCCCATCCCTACCTTCTCTTTAGACTTCCCTAGTGTCTCCATCATTCCTATATCAGGTTCAGGTTTTTCCTGCTACATATTTAGGCCTCTACCTGTCTTCTACCTTCACTCTCTATTGTTGTTATTATATATGAAACACAATACATAATAAAATATAACATTAATAATTTTGTAGAGCCTTTATCGTCAAGAAAAATTGAGCCATCATTCAATTTCTTTTTATCCTTTTAATACCTTGTCTTAAAATTTTCCTGTATGTCATATCTTAGAGCAGAAGATTTCACAATGTCATGTCTTTTTTTTTTTTTTTGAGACGGAGTCTCACTCTGTCACCCAGGCTGGAGTGCAGTGGCACGATATCGGCTCACTGCAACCTCTGCCTCCCGGGTTCAAGCAATTCTCCTGCCTCAGCCTCCCAAGTAGCTGGGATTACAGGCACCTGCCACCACGCCTGGCTAATTTTTGTATATTTAGTAGAGACAGGGTTTCACCATTTTGGCCAGGCTGATTTTGAATTCCTAACCTTGTGATCCACCCGCCTTAGCCTCCCAAAGTGCTGGGATTACAGGTGTGAGCCACTGCACCTGGCCACAATGTCAAATCTTTTTAAAAAAAAAATCTCACCTCTGGGCCAGGTGTGGTGGCTCACGCCTGTAATCCCAGCACTTTGGGAGACCGAGGCAATAGGGTTACCTGAGGTCAGGAGTTTGAGACCAGCATGACCAACATAGAGAAACCCTGTCTCTACTAAAAGTACAAAAATTACCTGGGTGTTGTGGCAGGCACCTATAATCCCAGCTACTCAGGAGGCTGAGGCAGGAGAATCCGTTGAATCTGGGAGGCGGAGGTTGCAGTGAGCCAAGATCATGCCATTGCACTCCAGCCTGAGTGACAGAGCAAGACTGCGTCTCAGAAAAAAAAAAAACATCATCTCACCTCTGGTTAACTCCTAGACCTGCAGGTACAAAGTTATTTTCCAACACAAGTCTTGTTTATCAGTGGACCTATTGTGCTGATGTGCCCAATTTTCTTATTGGAAAAAGAAAAAAAAAAAAAAAAGAAAGAATAAAGACAACAAAAAATCCATGAAAAGGAAATGTAGCTTCAATCAATGAACAAGATGGCCATAATCAGTTGAATAACATGGTTTTGGGGGTGAATACAGGCAAGTAAAACTGAGAAGAACCGATTCTTGGTATTGGCAGTGTCAGTCTCAAGAGCGGCAGCAACTCTACCTTCTCTGTGCTCTGTATTATAAACAGCTTGAGCTCTTTAATCAGATAGGCTATGCTTTAAATCCTGACTGTCGCTAATTAGCTCTGTGGCCTTGAGGAACTGACACCTTTCTGAGCCTCAGTTTCCTTATCTATATTATATATATCTATCTTATATTCAGGATATAAAGCCTACCTTCTAAGGTGGTGTTTTGGATTAAATGATGTAACCAACATGTTAAGCTTCTGGCACAGAGCTTGTTAGATAGTAGGCACACAGAAAATATTACTTTCCCCTTTCTCTCCATGTTCCTTTCCTTTCATTTCCTATTAGTAATCAATACAGAACAGAGTGCTTTATGGATCCTCAATTGATTCAGAAATTGTGATTGCTGGGTGCAGTGGCTTATGCTTGTAATCCCAACACTTTGAGAGGCCAAGGTGGGTGGATCACCTGAGGTCAGGAGTTCAAGATGAACCTGGCCAACATGGTGAAACCCCGTCTCTACCAAAAATACAAAATTAGCCGGGTATGGTGGCACACACCTATAGTCCTAGCTACTTGGGAGGCTGAGAAAGGAGAATTGCTTGAACCCGGGAGGCGGAGGTTACAGTGAGCCGAGATCACACCACTGCACTCCAGCCTGGGAAAGACAGAGTGAGACTCCGTCTCAAACAAAAAAACAAACAAACAAACAAAAAATTGTGTCATTACTAAATTCACTGCCCCCTGCACCCACCTTGAGCAACAGAGTGGAGGCCCTATCTTAGCTGTGAGGGAGGCTGAGGAAGGAGAATCACTTGAACCCGGGGGGCGGAGGTTGCAGTGAGCCGTGTTTGCACCACTGCACTCCAGCCTGGGTGACAGAGCGAGACTCCGTCTCAAAAAATAAATAAATAAAAAATTCAGTGGCTGGGCACTGTGGTTCACGCCTATAATCCCAGCACTTTGGGAGGCCGAGGTGGGTGAATCACCTGAGGTCAGGAGTTCAAGACCAGCCTGGCCAACATGGTGAAACCCTGTCTCTACTAAAAATACAAAAATTAGCTGGGCGTGGTGGCGGGAACCTGTAATCCCAGCTACTAGGGAAGCTGAAGGAGGAGAATCACTTGATCCCAGGTGGTGGTGGTTGCAGTGAGCCAAAATTGCGCCATTGCACTCCAGCCTGGGTGACAAGAGCAAGACTCCATCTAAAAAAATAATAATAAAATGAAAATTCAGTTCACCAACACATCCGCCCCAATATTTCCAGGTTAATGGAGCATGTGATCAGGGACCTTGGGATATTATGAATCCTTTACCCTTACTTGGAAGGAACAAATGACTGTGGCCTGAGCTTCTGAGTACCAACCAAAGGGCTGGCACGTGTGAGTATGCCTGGCCCCACTCAGGCTTATTATTGCATCACACAGGAAAGATTCTTTGGCCCCTTTGGCAAGCATGTGTAATACTAGGAACCTGCATATATTACAAGTAGGAGTGTAATGAGGACAATCCCTTAGAAAACAGTTTGGCATTAATTGGTAAAGTTGTACATACCCTGCATACCCTATAACCAGCTTCTACTTCTGGATTTGTACCCTGGAGAAACTTTCAAAACTGCCCCAGAAACATTGCTCATTATGGCTACAAACTGGAAACAACACAAATGTCTCTCAACAGCAGAATGAATATATAAATTGTGATACATTCATACAATGAAATATTATAAAGCAATGAGAATGAACAGATGATTGCTACATGAAGTAATATGGATGGATTTTACCAACATAATGTTGAGCAAAAAATGTATGTTTCCTGCTACAAAAACAGGCAAAACAGGCAAAACAGGCAAAACAGTGGCTCATGCCTATAATTCTAGCACTTTGAGAGGCTAAAGCAGGAGGATCACTTGAGGCCAGGAGTTCGCGACCAGCCTGGGCAGCATAGGGAGACCCTATCTCACAAAAATTATAAACAATTTAGCTGGGCAAGTGATACACGCCTGTAGTCCCAGCTACTTGGGAGGCTGAGGTGGGAGGATTGCTTGAGCCCAGGAGTTGGAGGCTTCAGTGAGTCTTGATCACACAATTCCACTCCAGCCTGGGTGATATAGCAAGACCCTGTCAAAATAAAACAACAACAAAAAAATGGGCAAAACAAGCCAGGTGCATGCCCCTGTAGTCTCAGCTAGTCAGGAAGCTGAGATGGTAGGATCACTTGAGCCTAGGAGTTCAAATCTGGCCTGGGCAACACACAGAGAGAGAGAGAGAGACCCCATTTCTAGAAAAAAAAAAAAATAGGCAAAACTCATTTGTGATGGCAAGAATCTGGATAATACATTCTTTTTTTTTTTTTTTTTTGAGACGGAGTCTTGCTCTGTAACTGCAGGCTGGAGGGCAGTGGTGCAATCTTGGCTCACTGCAACCTCCGCCTCCCAGGTTCAAGCAATTCTCCTGCCTCAGCTTCCCGAGTAGCTGAGATTACAGGTGCGTACCACCACACCCATCTAATTTTTGTATTTTTAGTAGAGACGAGGTTTCACCATGTTGGCCGGGCTGGTCTCCAACTCCTGACCTCAGGTGATCTGCCCGCCTTGGCCTCCCAAAGTGCTGGGATTACAGGCGTGAGCCACTGCGCCTGGCCCCTCCTTTTTTTTTTTTTTTTTTTTTGAGACATAGTCTCACTCTGTCACCAAGGCTGGAGTGCAGTGGCCCAATCTCGGCTCTGCAACCTCTGCCTCCTGGGTTCAAGCGATTCTCCTGCCTCAGACTCCTGAGTAGCTGGACTACAGGCATGAGCCACCATGCCCATCTAATTTTTGTATATTTAGTAGAGACGGGGTTTCACCATGTTGGCCAGGCTGATCTTGAACTCCTGAGCTCAGGTGATCCACCTGCCTCAGCTTCCCAAAGTGCTGGGAATACAGGTGTGAGCCACAGTGTCCAGCTGATAATATTTACTTTTGATGGTGAGTAGTGACTGGGAGAACACATAAAAGAAATTTCCAGCCCAGACGCGGTGGCTCACGCCTGTAATCCTGGCACTTTGGGAGGCCGAGGCAGGCTGATTGCCTGAGCTCAGTAGTTCAAGACCAGCCTGGGCAACACGGTGAAAACTAGTCTCTACTAAAAAAAAAAAAAAAAAAAAAAAATTAGCCAGGCATGGTGGTGTGTGCCTGTAGTCTCAACTACTTGGGAGGCTGAGGCAGAAGAATTGCTTGAACCTGGGAGGTGGACATTGCAGTGAGCTGAGATTGTGCCACTGCACTCCAGCCTGGGTGACAGAGCCAGACTCTGTCTCCAAAAATAATATAAATAAATAAATAAATAAATAAATAAATAAATAAATAAAAATTGGGCCGGGTACGGTGACTCATCCCTGTAATCCCTGCACTTTGGGAGGCTGAGGTGGGCGGATCACCCTGAGGTCAGGAGTTCGAGACCAGGCCGGCCAACATGGCGAAACCCCGTCTCTACTAAAAATACAAAAATTAGCCGGACTTGGTGGCGCATGCCTGTAATCCCAGCTGCTTGGGAGGCTGAGGCAGGAGAATCGCCTGAACCTGGGAGGCAGAGGTTGTAGTGAACTGAGATTATGCCACCGCACTCCAGCTTGGGCAACAGAGCAAGACTCCATCTCAAAAAAAAAAAAAAATACATAGAGTTTGATTCCATTTATATAACATTCAAAAGTAAACAAAATATTTTTAGTGATACATATATAGAGAGTTCAATTTTTTTGTTTGTTTGTTTTTGAGATGGAATTTCACTCTTGTTGCCCAGGCTGGAGTGCAATGTCACGATCTCGGCTCACTGCAACCTCCACCTCCCGCGTTCAAGTGATTCTCCTGCCTCAGCCCCCCGAGTAGCTGGGATTACAGGCATCTGCCACCATGCCTGGCTAATTTTGTATTTTTAGTAGAGACAGGGTTTCTCCATGTTGGTCAGGCTTGTCTTGAACTCCTGACCTCAGGTGATCCACCTGACTCAGACTCCCAAAGTGCTGGGATACAGGCATGAGCCACCACGCCCGGCTGATAGTTCAATGATTTTACAAAACATGGAAAAATAAAGATTGGGAGGAGGAAAGAGACCGGAGGACCAGAGGCACAGACATGTAAAGAGCATCCATGATGCTGGCAATGTTCAATTTCTTAATTTGGGTGATGGTAACATATGTTCACCTTTTCAGTATTATTATTATTATTGAAAATATACTTATGTTCTATATACTCTCCTGTATATATGGTATATTCCACAATTAAAAAACAGCCGCGGCCAGGCCGAGTAGCTCACGCCTGTAATCCCAGCACTTTGGGAGGCTGAGGCGGGTGGATCACTTGAGGTCAGGAGTTTGAGACCAGCCTGACCAACATGGTGAAACCCCGTCTCTACTAAAAATACGAAAATTAGCCAGGCGTGGTGATGGGCGCTTGTAATCCCAGCTATTCAGGAGGCTGAGGCAGGAGAATGGCTTGAACCTGGGAGGCGGAGGTTGCAGTGAGCTGAGATCACGCCACCGTACTCCAGCCTGGGGGACACAGCAAGACTACGTCTCAAAAAAAAATAAAGAAAAAGAAATAAAGAAATAAAATGGCCATGCTGGTGGCTGATCCCTATGATCCCAGCACTTGGAGAGGCTGGGGTGGGAGGGCTGCTTGAGCCAGGAGTTCAAGATCAGCTTCGGCAACATACTGAGACCCTGCCTCCATTATTAAATTTTTTTAATTTAAAAACAAACCAAAACAAATGAACAAAATGGCATGCAGCCTTTAAAAAGCAGTAGCATAAGCCAGACGCAGTAGTTCACGCCTGTAATCCCAGCACTTTGGGAGGCCAAGGCAGGTGGATCACGAGGTCAGGAGATTGAGACCATCCTGGCTAACATGGTGAAACCCCATCTCTACTAAAAATACAAAAAATTAGCCAAGCGTGGTGGCGGGCACCTGTAGTCCCAGCTACTTGGGAGGCTGAGGCAGGAGAATGGTGTGAACCCAGGAGGCGGAGCTTGCAGCGAGCCAAGATTGCACCACTGCACTCCAGCCTGGGCGACAGAGCGAGACTCTGTCTCAAAAAAAAAAAAAAAAAGAGTAGCATAGTGTGCAGGTACAATAATTTTAAAGCTAGAAGAGGCCTTGTAAGCCATTTTGTCTAACCACCTCATTGCAGAAACCGAAATAGAGGCCAAGAGAAGACAAGTGACCTGTTCAAATTGATTTAGTCAATTAAAGAGCCTAGGGTAGGTCTCCTGGCTTCCTGTCAAGTGCTCCTTCTGCAGACCCATCCTGATTCATCCATTTGGTCCTAGTTCCTACTCTCTTCCAACGTCATATCTCTGAACTGCATATGTCATAAAACTCATAACTTTTTTCCTCCTAAATTTGATGTTTTTGTTGTGGGAAAAGGAGATCAGAAGAGATATACTCTGCTCCACTGATATTCCAAATGCTTAGAAAGTCAGTCAAAATATCTAGGAGTAGAGAAATAGTCTATTAGAAATAATAGAAACATGGATCTATTTGTCTACACTTGGATTTTTTTTTTTTGGTGGGGGAGGATGGAGTCTCACACTGTCACCCAGGCTGGAGTGCAGTGCTGCAATCTCGGCTCACTGCAACCTCCGCCTCCCAGGTTCAAGTGATTCTCTTGCCTCAGCCTCCCAAGTAGCTGGGACTATAGGCATGTGCCACGACGCCCAGATAATTTTTGTATTTTTGGTGGAGATGGGGTTTCACCATGTTGGCCAGGCTGGTCTTGAACTCCTGACCTCGTGATCCACCTGACTCAGCCTCCCAAAGTGCTGGGATTATGGGCGTGAGCCACAGTGCCCGGCCTACTCCTGGATATTTTGACTGCAGCTCTTCCACCGCTCTGTCCCCGACAGTATGGCCTACTCCAATATGCAGGCTGACTTTTTTTTTTTAATGGAGTCTTGCTCTGTCGCTTAGGATGGAGAGCAGTGGTGTGCTGTTGGCTCACCACAACCTCTGCTTCCTGAGTTCAAATGATTCTCCTGTCTCAGCCTCCCAAGTAGCTGGGATTAGAGATGTGCGCTACCACTCCTGGCTAATTTTGTATTTTTAGTAGAGACAGGGTTTCACCATGTTAGTCAAGCTGGTCTTGAACTCCTGACCTCAAGTGTCCACCCGCCTTGGCCTCCCAACGTGCTGGGATTACAGGTGTGAACTACCGTGCCTGGCCCAGGCTGACTTTAGAGTCTTTAAGTTACAAAAGAAAAGGGTAGGGTCTGCGAGGTGATCAAAGAAAACTTAGACTTCATCTTTGGCCAAGCACAAGGTCTCTTTTGGGAAAACTGAGCTCTTTTGCCACCTTGTGACACTGGCTGAGAACAGCAAGCCCTCAGATCAATTCCTACTCCTGCTCCAAGGTGGCAGCATTGTACCGTGGCATCTAGGAACTAATGTACAGAGAGTTTCAAATAGAGCAACAGGAGGGAAGGTGATAATACCTCAGGGGAGCAGAGAATCATGTCATCATGTTAAGGAAATAGTAAGCAAAAATCACAAAACCCAAGGAAGGCAATGGAGCCCCTCTGCCCTAACCACCTCCTCTGCTAAGAGAAGCAGGCAGCCAGAGGCAAGAGGGTGGGGAGGATGAATAAAGATTTGCTTGGACCAATAAAGATGTGAGGCATTTATGTTCCCTCTAGTCAGTGGCCTCATTTCTCTGCTTTCTTTCTCACAGCAAAATTTTTTAAAAAGTTTTCTAGTCTGGGTGCAGTGGCTCACACCTGTAACCCCAGCAATTTGGGAGGCCAAGGTGGGCAGATTGCTGGAGCTCAGGAGTTTGAGACCAACCTGGGCAACACAGTGAGACTGTGTCTCTACAAAACATAACCCATCTCCAAAATAAAACAAGACCAAAGAAGCTGTAGAGTTTGATAAAGATGGAGTAGATCTTTATTCTCTTTTTTTTCTTTTCTTTTTTTTTTTTTTGAGACGGAGTTTCACTCTTGTTGCCCAGGCTGGAGTGCAATGGTGCAATCTCGGCTCACTGCAACCTCCACCTCCCAGGTTCAAGCGATTCTCCTACCTCAGCCTCCTGAGTAGCTGGGATTACAAACATGCGCCACCATGCTCAGCTAATTTTTGTACTTTCAGTAGAGATGGAATTTCTCCATGTTGGTCAGGCTGGTCTCGAACTCCCGACCTCAGGTCATCCACCCGCCTCAGCCTCCCAAAGTGCTGGGATTACAGGCGTGAGCCACCGCGCCCGGCCCTTCATTCTCTTTTATGCTCCATCTATCTATGCCATGACAAAGTCTACAGATTATTACACTAGACACTAAAAAATACAAATTTGGAAAAATCTTCAACAACAGTTATCTGTCTAGGAAAACCTTCCCAAGCCACAGACAGTACCACTCACCTGCCGTATTTAGCTCTTCCTCACAACCTCTCAGCCCAATGGTCATCAGAATGTTGTCCACCAATACTCACTTCACTATTCAGGAGTGTGAAGATGTGCAAAACTCAATAGGTATGTCTGTGCTAATGTGAGTTTATGTATATAACTGTGGATTAATTCTAGAGATCATATGGTTCAGGGCCGGCTGGGGTGGCTCATGGCTGTAATCCCAGCACTTTGGGAGGCCGATGGGGGCAGATCACTTGAGGTCAGGAGTTCGAGACCAGCCTGGCCAACATGGTGAAACCTGTCTCTACTAAAAATATAAAAATTAGCCGGCAGGGTGGCACACACATTTAATCCCAGCTATTCAGGAGACTGAGGCAGGAGAATCACTTGAACCCAGGAGATGAAGGTTGCAGTGAGCCAAGATTATGCCACTGCACTCCAGCCTGGGCAACAGAACGAGACTCCATTTCACAAAAAAAAAGGCCAGGCACGGTGGCTCATGCCTGTAATCCCAGCACTTCGGGAGGCCGAGGCGGGTGGATCACGAGATCAGGAGATTAAGACCATCCTGTCTAACACGGTGAAACCCTGTCTCTACTAAAAATACAAAAACATTAGCCAGGCATGGTAGTGGGCGCCTGTAGTCCCACCTACTCAGGAGGCTGAGGCAGGAGAATGGTGTGAACCTGGGAGACAGAGCTTGCAGTGAGCCGAGATCATGTCACTGCACTCCAGCCTGGGCGACCGAGCAAGACTCTGCCTCAAAAAACAAAAAAAGAGATCATATGGTTCAGGACTCTCAATTTATAGAAGAGAACATTTAGATCTCAAGAAGTCAAGTAATTTTCTCAAGGTGATAGCTCATAACAGGGCCTGTACTAGAACTCAATTGTACTGACTCCTAGTCCTAGTTTCCTGCTCTATTTCTATAATTCCTGCTCTAGAAATTATATTCCTTACTAGAAATCTCCACATCTTTTCATGAAAGTATATAAATCTCTGTGCCTGTGTCAGTGAGCATGCATGTAAATGTCTACGTGTCTATCTGCAAGTATTTGTAAAGCATATCAATGGGCGTTTATGGCCTTCCTGCTCGAGAAACCTCTAGGTAATCTAGTTCTCTATGTCGGCACCGGCAGCGAAGTCAGAAGAACTCTGAGTGAATTATTAATAAGCAGAATTAGCCCTTTCTCCAATTAGATCTATTCCTGGGTCTTCAGGAAATGGGGCAAAATAATCAGGGTGGAATCAGAGTCTCTCAGGATCAAACTTGGTTCCAGCTGCGTGTGGTGAAAGCAACTAGAGGCAGAGCTATCAAGGGCTGTGTCCGATGAGCAGTGGTCTGTCTGCAATGAGCATGTGCTCAAGCTAACATGGATACCATCTTGGTCTTCAGCCTAATCATTGCATCCTATGATGCCAACAAGAAAGGTATGTAATTCTCTAGCCTAATCTCCTGGAAAATACAGAGAGAGGCCTAGAAAGAGTTTCGGGGTCTCTTCCACCAGATAGAGATGTAGCTGATATCCAGCAAGCAATACTTTCCAGAGTTAATCCCATGTATCCACTCACCTCTAAGAAGGACTGCAACTTATTCATTCCAGAGAGATAGCTGTCTGTTTCATGATGAGAGGTCTTCAGAGAATGTGATGCATTCTTATGTCTTATTCATGTAATTAACATTAAAAGTCCTTTCACTGTTGGATGGCTTTCTTTAGAGTTTCAGTATTGTCATCACCTAAGATTCCCAAATTCATACTGTTCATAAGATGTTGCCTTTTTTAAGTTGGTACATGTAAATAGCTAGATGGTGATATTCTTGGGTGGGGAGAGCTGAGGGAAAGGGTGATATTGGGTGGAATGGCATCATTTGCTGCTCTTTGGTAACTGCTTATTTAAAATATGAGTTTTCAAAGTTTCATAAACATTTCATCTCTAAAATTAGCTAATCAAGGCTGGGCACGGTGGCTCATGACTGTAATCCCAGCACTTTGGGAGACCAAAATTGGTGGATCACCTGAGGTCAGGAGTTCGAGACCAGCCTGGCCAACATGGCGAAACCCCATCTCTACTAAAAGTGCAAAAATTAGCCAGGCATGGTGGCATGCACCTGTAATCTCAGCTACTCGGGTGGCTGAGGCATAAGAATCACTTAAACCTGGGAGGTGAGGTTGCAATGAGCTGAGATCGTACCACTGAACTCCAGCCTAGGTAACAGAATGAGACTCTGTCTCAAAAAATAAAAAATTAAAATAAAAAAATAAAATTAGCTAATCAGAATTAAGACCAAATGGCACAAAGTGCAGCAGTAACGAATTTGACAAATTATAAAAATGTCACAACCCTTTGAATTATGTGCCAAAAAGCATAAATAACTAAGACCTATGGTTCTGTGGAAATCTATAGAGATACCAAGGTCAGACAATATAAATCTCCAAAAGCTTTATTTAATACAAGAAAGAAGATAGAATAGGAGGGAGAAGAGAAAATAAGCAGTATTTAAGGAAATGGGTTGGTTAGTCTTTCATTAACTTAGTAAATTTTCTTAACTCTATTTCACCTTTCTTTGTCCTAAGGGTAATGGATTGGTACTCAGTATTCTTTATACTAGGTCAACTACTACTTTGTATGTATTTGGCTGGGTGTTCTTTTTTGAGGGCTGGGCGTGGTGGCTCACACCTGTAATCCTAGCACTTTGGGAGGCCAAGGCAGGTGGATCACCTGAAGTAAGGAGTTTGAGACCAGCATAGCCAAAATGGCAAAACCCCATCTCTGCTAAAAATACAAAAATTAGCTGGGCATGGTGGTGCATGCCCGTAATCCCAGCTACTCGGGAGGCTGAGGCAGAAGAATCCCTTGAACCCAGGAGGCGAATGTTGCAATGAGCAGAGATCATGTCACTGCACTCCATCCTGGGCGACAGAGTGAGACTCCGTCTCAATAAATAAACAAACAAACAAACAAACAAACAAATAAATAAATAAATAAATAAAAGTAAAGTCTTTTTAGGGAGTGTTTGATCTCCCAAGTTGCAAGTTTTATGAGCAGGAACTGCATTCTTTCATATCTTCTCCATTGCCCAGAATTCTAAAAAGTAAGTACCAGTAAATTCTGATTCTCCCCAAACCTTCCCCGGTTCCCCTCCTCCCCCTCTGCTCACCCCCAGACCTCAGAGATAGCAGTTGCCGACTGGAACAGCTGCCTGGGATCTTCCCAAAGGACGTGAGAAGCATCAGAGAATTGCAAATGCAAGGTAGGGAATGGGTCCTTTCTGGAAAATGATATTGCCATTCCAAAAAATTTTTACCTTTAAAAGATATCTCATCTTCCCACTTCCTAGCCCATATCTCAAATATCCTATTTTAAGGATATGTATCCTCCCAGGAGGCTTTCTGGAAACCAATCTTTAAATTAACTGTCATTACCTAAGGCATGCTTATATTACTCAAATGGATGGAGATGAAAAAAGAGAAGGAGGCAGAACCTACCCCTCTCTGCATTAAAGAAAATCTATGAGCATTTCTCTGTGCTAAATTTACTGCTGTCACCAACCTTCATGGGAACCATGGCAGAAGAAAGGCAGGACTTGTATATTAGTACTATGAACACAAACTGAAGAAGTTAACTGAAAGGAGAGAAAGTACATCAGTGGAGTTTAGCAGGGGTCATGAATGGAAATGGGTTAGCTTGGCACTGTTCAGATTAAAAACCAGCTTTGGCCAGGCATGGTGGCTCACGCCTGTAATCCCAGCACTTTGGGAGGCCAAGGCAGGTGGATCACTTGAGCTTACGAGTTTGAGACTAGCCTGACCAACATAGTGAAACCCCATCTCTACTAAAGATACAAAAATTAGCTGGATGTGGTGGTGCACGCCTGTAACCCCAGCTACCTGGGAGGCTGAGGCAGGAGAATCACTTGAACCGGGGAGGCGGAGGTTGCAGTGAGCTGAGATTGCACCATTGCACTCCAGCCTGAGCAACAAGAGCAAAACTCTGGGTAACGAGAGCAAAACTCAGAGATCATGCCATTGCACTCTAGCCTGGACCACAAGAGCAAAAGCTTCAAGGTTGGGTGCGGTGGCTCATGTCTGTAATCCCAGCACTTTGGGAGGCCAAGGTGGGAGGATTGCTTGAGTCCAGGAGTTCGAGACCAGCTTGGGCAACATAGCAAGACCCTGTCTTTTAAAAAATTAAAAAATTAGCCGAGCATAGTGGCATACACCTGTAGTCCCATAGTCACAGCTACTCAGGAGGCTGAGGTGGGAGGATTGCTTGGAGATTGAGGGAGTTTGAGGCTGGAGTGAGCCATGATTGCAACACTGCACTCCAGCTTGGGTGACAGAGCAAGGCACTGTCTCAAAAAAACCAACCAAACAAAAACAAAACCAGCTCCATTTTTCTATCTGGTTCTTCTCCTTCCAGAAGCTCACACAGAAACCAAAAGGACAACATTCATTCAAAACCGGACTATAGCTACCCTGCAGTGCCTTGGCTCTGACAGCAAAGTAAAAGTCAACCTTGTATATTTGGAGAGAAGGCCAAAGGTCAAGCATATTTTGAAGAACCTGAGAATCATTGCTGCTCCCCGCAGAAACAGCTCTGCCTCCTCAAGCTGTCACCTAATCCCCACATCCAAGTTTCAGACTGGATCTCTTCTAAAAGGCAAAGGTGAGATTGGAAAAGAGGAAGGGGGCAGGCACTAACTTTTAGTTGACATCCTTGAAGGCAGCCAGAACTCAGTAGCAGGAAAAGCTACAAGAAAATGAATTATCCACTTTTTGATGGGGTTGTTTGTTTTTTTTCTTGTAAATTTGTTTGAGTTCATTGTAGATTCTGGATATTAGCCCTTTGTCAGATGAGTAGGTTGCGAAAATTTTCTCCCATCAAAAAGTGGGCAAAGGACATGAACAGACACTTCTCAAAAGAAGACATTTATGCAGCCAAAAAACACATGAAAAAATGCTCATGATCACTGGCCATCAGAGAAATGCAAATCAAAACCACAATGAGATACTATCTCACACCAGTTAGAATGGCAATCATTAAAAAGTCAGGAAACAACAGGTGCTGGAGAGGATGTGGAGAAATAGGAACACTTTTACACTGTTGGTGGGACTGTAAACTAGTTCAACCATTGTGGAAGTCAGTGTGGTGATTCCTCAGGGATCTAGAACTAGAAATACCATTTGACCCAGCCATCCCATTACTGGGTATATACCCAAAGGACTATAAATCATGCTGCTATAAAGACACATGCACACGTATGTTTATTGCTGCACTATTCACAATAGCAAAGACTTGGAACCAACCCAAATGTCCAACAATGATAGACTGGATTAAGAAAATGTGGCACATATACACCATGGAATACTATGCAGCCATAAAAAATGATGAGTTCATGTCCTTTGTAGGGACATGGATGAAACTGGAAACCATCATTCTCAGTAAACTATCGCAAGAACAAAAAACCAAACACCGCATATTCTCACTCATAGGTGGGAATTGAACAATGAGATCACATGGACACAGGAAGGGGAATATCACACTCTGGGGACTGTTGTGGGGTGGGGGGAGGGGGGAGGGATAGCATTGGGAGATATACCTAAGGCTAGATGACGAGTTAGTGGGTGCAGCACACCAGAATGGCACATGTATACATATGTAACTAACCTGCACAATGTGCACATGTACCCTAAAACTTAAAGTATAATAAAAAAAAAAATTAATAAAAAAAAAAAAAAAGAAAATGTGGCACATATACACCATGGAATACTATGCAGCCATAAAAAACAATGAGTTCATGTCCTTTGTAGGGACATGGCTGAAATTGGAAATCATCATTCTCAGTAAACTATCGCAAGAACAGAAAACCAAACACTGCATATTCTCACTCATAGGTGGGAATTGAACAATGAGATCACATGGACACAGGAAGGGGAACATCAGACTCTGGGGACTGTTGTGGGGTGGGGGGAGGGGGAGGGATAGCATTGGGAGATATACCTAATGCTAGATGACGAGTTAATGGGTGCAGCGCACCAGCATGGCACATGTATACATATGTAACTAACCTGCACAATGTGCGCATGTACCCTAAAACTTAAAGTATAATAATAAAAGAAAAAAAGAAGAAAATGAATTATCCTCCCCTTGGGCAAATCTACGTGCTCTCTGAGAGTTTTATAATCTCTAAGATCCCTTCTAGCCCTGATACTCTGTGATTTTCATATGATCTCCATTTCTGATGGGTCTTCTTTCGACAGTTTTTTAAAATTTCTTTTTTTTTGTTTTTGTTTTTGAGATGGTGTCTTGTTCTGTCACCCAGGTTGGAGTCCAGTGGTGCGATCTTGGCCCACTGCAACCTCTGCCTCCCAGGTTAAAGTGATTCTCCTGCCTCAGCCTCCCAAGTAGCTAGGATTACAGGTGTCTGCCACCATGGCTGGCTAATTTTTGTATTTTTAGTAGAGACGGGATTTCACCATGTTGGCCAGGCAGGTCCTGATCTCTGACCTCAAGTATCTGCCCGCCTTGGCCTCCCAAACTGCTGAGATTACAGGCGTGAGCCACCGTGCCTGGCCAGGTTTTTTTTTTTTCTTTTAATTTCATTTTGCATGCACACAGTAAAATATTCAAACAGTATAGATTTATAGTGAAAAGTAAGTCTCTCTCCTACTCCTGTCTCTCAATTCTCCAGTTCTCTATCCCTGATGGAACCACTATTATCAACTTATTATATTTCCTTCCGGAGATACTCTAAGAATGTATGAATGTGCATATTTTAAAAACATAAATGGTAACATACCATATACATTGTTCTGCCCCTTGCTTTTGCTTGTTTTTGTTTTTTGTTGTTATTGTTATTTTGTTGTTGTTGTTGTTTTCTTTGGAGATGGAGTCTCACTCTGTCACCCAGGCTGGAGTGCAGTGGCACGATCTCGTCTCACTGCAACCTCCTCCTCCCAGGTTCACGTGATTCTCCTGTCTCAGCTTTCCAATTAGCTGGGATTACAGGTGCCCACCACCACACCCAGTGAATTTCTGTATTTTTAGTAGAGACAAGGTTTCACCATGTTGGCCAGGCTAGTGTTGAACTCCTGACTTCAAGTGATTCACCCACCTCAGCCTCCCAAAGTGCAAGGATTACAAGCGTTAGCCACTGTGCCTGGCCAATCCCTTGCTTTTCCATTTAATAATATATCTTATAGGTCGTTCCATTTCAATACGTATATATTTACGCCATACTTTTTTTTTTATATTTGCCTCATTCTTTTTAACAGTTTTACATTATTCCATAGTATGTCTCTTCCATAGTTTTTTTTTTTTTGAGACAGAGTCTCGCTCCATTGCCCAGGCTGGAGTGCAGTGGTGCGATCTCAGCTCACTGCAAGCTCCGCCTCTCGGGTTCACGCCATTCTCCTGCCTCAGCCTCCGGAGTAGCTGGGACTACAGGCACTCGCCACCACACCCAGTTAATTTTTTGTATTTTTGGTAGAGATGGGGTTTCACCATGTTAGCCAGGATGGTCTTGATCTCCTGACCTTGTGATCTGGCCACCTTGGCCTCCCAAAGTGCTGGGATTACAGGCATGAGCCACTGCACCCGGCCGTGTCTCTTCTATATTCTACTAGCCCCCTATTGATATATATTTTGGTCGTTTCCAATCTTTTGCAAATACAAACAATTCCGAAAACAATGACCGTATATATTCTTCTTTTTTCTCTTTTTTCTTTTAATAAATTCTTTTCCCCTCTTTCACTATTACTCAGGATCTATATATATTCTTCTTGTATACCTGCAATTTATCAATAAGATTTATCAATTTATCAATAAGATTCCAAGAAGCAGGATTGTTGGATCAAAGGTTGATAGTTACTGCTAAATTACCCTCACTAGAGGTTGGTTCCATTGTGCATACCCACATTGGGGGAGAATGCCTATTCCCCCACAGCTGCTGGGCAGTGGTTCTTAACCTCAGCCTGAAGTTTCTCTCCTTCTGCCCTCCTTTCCTTTTCTCACCCTTTCTTTTTTTCATATAGTTTTTTTTTTCTTTAGTGTAGCCAGTTCCTCTTTATAAATTGGCAGTCCCCTAGATGCTATTGCTACATTACTGGAAAAATAAAATAAAACTTGCATTTTTAGAGAAATTGGGGATCCACAAGCAGAATAATGGAAAAAACTTTAAACTCTAGACTAAAACTGGGAAATAAGTGGATAGGCTCTCAGGATGTTACAGAAAAACTCTTAAAAACTCAAAAGCGTCAGGTGCGGTGGCTCACGCCTGTAACCCCAGCACTTTGGAAGGCCGAGGCAGGCGGATCATGAGGTCAAGAGATCAGGACCATCCTGGCCAACATGGTGAAACCTCGTCTCTACTAAAAATACAAAAATTAGCTGGGCATGGTGGCGTGTGCCTGTAGTCCTAGCTACTCGGGAGGCTGACACAGAAGAATAGCTTGAACCCAGGATGCAGAGGTTGCAGGGAGCTGAGATCACGCCACTGCACTCCAGCCTGGCGACAGAGCGAGACTCTGTCTCAAAAAACAAAACAAAACAAAACAAAATAAAAAAATTAGCCAGGCATGGAGGCACGCGCTTGTAGTCCCAGCTACTTGGGAGGCTGAGACAGAAGAATGACTTGAACCCGGGAGGCAGAGGTTGCAGTGAGCCACGATCACACCACTGCATTCCAGTCTGGGCAATAGAGCAAGACTCCATCTGAAAAAATAAACAAACTCAAAAGACTCTGGCAGGGTTTTGAACTTTAAATATTCATGCAAATTAATTAAATCCAATTGTTTCCCTCTTAACATGTGACACCTTGCTGTCCATGGCAGCTGTGTTGGGGAAAAGTGAACTTAAGTCATTTTGGAGTTTGGAGCACTCTGGGTGGAGTGAATATAGTGCTAGGCATTGTGAGACTTGGGGCAATTAAGGACATTAGCTCTTAGAAATTGGGACAAGGAAAACTGAGGGGTTAAGGGGGAGGAGAGATGCCAAAGATCAACCTGACCTAATTCAAAAATTTGCACTTGGTTAGCCTCCCAGAGAAAAAGAAACTCTTCCTCTTTCCTTCATAACATAGTAGTTGGTTCCCACATCTAGAATTTAAGCTAATACTCTGTACTATTTGAGCTATGCAAAAAGATTAAATGGATATTTGTAGATTAGTTTGGGGACCTAATCATCACTCATGATACATTTTTATGAAACCATAATGATGAATCCCAAAAAACCTATTTATTTATTTGAGACAGAGTCTCACTTTGTCCCCCAGGATGGGGTACAGTGGTGTGACCTCAGCTCACTGCAACCTCCGCCTCCCAGGTTCAAGCAATTCTCGTGCTTCAGCCTCTCGAGTAGCTGGGATTACAGCACCACCATGCCCAGCTAATTTTTTGTATTTTTAGTAGAGATAGGGTTTTGCCACTTTGGCCAGGCTGGTCTCAAGCTCCTGTCCTCAAGTGAGATCACTTGAGCCCAACTCAGCCTCCCAAAGTGCTAGGATTATAGGCGTGAGCCACCTCACTTGGTCCAAAACAACCAATTTATGTATGAACTTTTGAAACATAATCCCTTCTACAAGTTTGAAACTTCCTATTCTGAATTTAAATCTCCACTCAGTACCAGAAGTGATAAACCTCAAACAGGGTAGAAATAAAAATTAGAGCCGGGCGCGGTGTCTCATGCCTGTAATCCCAGCACTTTGGGAGCCCGAGGCGGGCAGAACATGAGGTCAGGAGTTTGAGACCAGCCTGGACAACATAGTGAAACCCCGTCTCTACTAAAAATACAAAAATTAGCCGGGTGTAGTGGTGTGCGCCTGTTGTCCCAGACAGTCTGCATAGGAGGATGTCCTGGAAATGGTCAGAAGACAGTTCATGAAAATGTCCTCAAGTAAAATAGAAATTTGGAACTGTAAGGGTGAGAATGTTCTGCAATACAAATGCTCATCAGAAGATGTGGGTCAACGTGGAATGTAGAAAAAGGTAAATGGAGACTATTTGTTATTATTTAAGAAATTCGGAAAAGGAAAAGACGGCTGTTATCAATATTTCAAAATTTCCTTCTGGTGGAGACAGATGACTCATTAGGTCATCTTTTTCCCCCTCTTTCAATCATAATATCATTCAGTTTGCAAAGTGTTTACACACATGCTTTCTCATTTTTATTTGTTTCTGATCTTCACAACACCCCTGTGAAATAGGTAGAGCAAGTATTATTTTACTATTACCATCTTACAGATTAAAAAAACAAAACACAGAGAACTTGTGGTGACTTGTCCAAAGTGAGATTTGTTTATTTTTATCTAATCTGACTTATAAACATGTAAGTTATCACTTCAAAGAACTGACTAGCACTATGCTGAAAATGTTCTTGTTTTTTCTTTTGAACTTGTTGACTTTATGTCTGTCTCTGCCAATGTCTGCCAACACTGTCTTCCTGATTAAACTGGAATCGGGGATTACCTCTTCCCCTATGATTTCGTGTACAGTGCCTGGTACTATGGCCACTGGCCTCTGAGGTAAAGAACTATCATTTTCTCATGGACTTAAGACATGGAAGAGTAATTTAGAAAAGTCAAGTAGAATTTATAGACCTTAATTTAATAAGCAATGATATGGGACCACTAAAAATAGAACAGAAACCACACTGTCTGAATTGGATTAGGTCAATTCTGGAGACGAGTGAGGTTATTTCCAGACTCCAGCTAGACTCTATCCATCTCCCATCACTTCCACTGCTGGTGTGAATCACATCATCTCTCATCTGGACTTTTGCAATGGCCTCCTAACAGGTTACCCTCCTTCTACCCTTGCCCACCCCAACCCATTCCCCACACAGTAGCCCAGAGATCCTTTGAAAGCAAGGCCAGGCTGGGCACAGTGGCTCATGTCTGTAACCCCAGCACTTTGGGAGGCCGAGGTGGGCAGATCACTTGAGGTCAGGAGTTTAAGACCAGCCTGGCCAGCATGGCGAAACCCCATCTCTACCAAAAAATACAAAAATTAGCCGGGTGCGATGGCGTGCACCTGTAGTCTCAGCTACTTGGGAGGCTGAGGCACGAGAATCATTTTAACCTGGGAGGCAGAGGTTGCAGTGAGCCGAGATCACACCATTGCACTCCAGCCTGGGTGACAGAAGGGGACCCTGTCTCAAAAAAAAAAAAAAAAAAATTGGCCGGGCGTGGTGGCTCACGCCTGTAATCCCAGCACTTTGGGAGGCCGAGGTGGGCGGATCACGAGGTCAGGAGATCGAGACCACGGTGAAACCCCATCTCTACTAAAAATACAAAAAATTAGCCAGGCGCAGTGGCGGGCGCCTGTAGTCCCAGCTACTCAGGAGGCTGAGGCAGGAGAATGGCGTGAACCCGGGAGGCGGAGCTTGCAGTGAGCCGAGATTGCACCACTGCACTCCAGCCTGGGTGACAGAGCGAGACTCCGTCTCAAAAAAAAAAAAAAAAAAAAAAAAAAATTGCTGAATGAATGAAATCAAGGAGTACATGAAGCTGGGTGGCTTTTCCTTTTTCCAGCTCCTCCTGCTTTCCCCAGTCCCCTCTCAGAGTAGTTGATCTAGATTCTACTAGACACACTTGCAGCAGTCATTAAGGCTAACTGTGATATTTCATGTTCTTCCTTGGACTTTGGAGCCATCTCTTTTTAAAGAAGGAAACTGTCAACAGTTTTTATGGCCTTCATCTTTATTATTATTATGGCCTAAATAATGATAGGCAATGATATCATTGGTATGACTCCTTCACTTTGATCCTATGTTAGTTAAAAGTCCCACGGGCATTTAATCCATATCTCTTATTAGTATCTCTATCCTCATTTACTCTTGGCATTATTTTGTGCTCACACCCTAAACCTATGGACAGACAGGTTAATGGGACCACAAATGGAAGTTTACTATCAGCTGGGTAGGGTTTCATCAGATAAAATCAAAGGCAGGATAAAGTTTTCCCCTAAAGTTTCATCTTTTCTACTTTGTTTTATAGCTTTTTTACCAGGGATCTCACAATGTAAAGTCTATCCAGTGATGGGGGCTTCATCAGAGACTTTTTCCACCACTGCCCATTCTATAACTCCTGGGAATAAAGAAGGAGAGAAAACTACAAGTACCGGTAATTTTTCTAGCTTTGAAATGACAAAGTACAGAATAAGTAGGAGTAAAATGAGAACAGAAAAGAAACATTTTTAGCCCCAACGTTAGTCTGGATCTACTGATATTTTTCTTGAGGTTGAGAAGTTACTGAATGTACATTGAAAAATCATTCAATTTTTTATTTAAAAAAATTAGCTTCTCTAGGCCGGGTGCTGTGGCTCATGTCTGTAATCCTAGCACTTTGGGAGGCCGAGGTGGGCGGATCATCTGTGGTCAGGAGTTCAAGACCAGCCTGACCAGCATGGTGAAACCCCGTCTCTACTAAAAATACAAAAATTAGCTGGACTTGGTGGCAGGTACCTGTAACCCCAGCTACTTGAGAGGCTGAGAAAGAAGAATCGCTTGAACCCAAGAGGTGGAGGCTGCAGTGAGCCGAGATTGTCCCACTGCACTCCAGCAGGGGCGACAGAGTGAGACTTTGTCTCAACAACAACAACAAAATTAGCTTCTCTATAAAGGTCCCAGAAATGTTTGTAATTTGACACCATCAATGATCATTTATCTCCACGCAAATGAGCTCACCCTGTCGCCAGAATTAGGGACAGAAAAAACTGTATTTCTGTAGTAGGTAATTCTAGCCACTGTATGTATAGATGGACAATATTTAAACACTAAGCAATTATAAGAGTGATGACACCAACCAAGTGCTTTTCTTTTTCTTTTTTTTTTTGAGACAGGGTCTTGTGTTGCCCAGACTGGAGTGCAGCAGTGCAAACATGGCTCACTGCAGCCTTGACCTCTGGGGCTCAAGTGATCCCCCCACCTCAGCCTCCTGAGTAGCTGGGACTACAGGTGTGTGCCACCATGTTCAGCTAATTTTTAAATTTTTGTAGAGACAGGGTCTCACCACATTGTCCAAGCTGGTCTCAGACTCCTGGGCTCAAGCGACCCTACCGCCTCAGCCTCTCAAACTGCTGGGATTACAGGCATTGCCCACCACGCCCGTCCCCAAGAGCATATATTTGTTTTGATATGGAGTCTCACTCTGTCACCCAGGCCGGAGTGCAGCGATGTGATCTCAGCTCACCACAACCTCCCCATCCTGGGTTCAAGCAATTCTCCTGCCTCAGCCTCCTGAGTAGCTGAGATTACAGGCATGCACCACCACGCCCGGCTAATTTTTGTATTTTTAGCAGAGACAGGGTTTCACTATGTTTGCCAGGCTGGTCTCGAACTCCTGACTTTGTGATCCGCCTGCCTCAGCCTCCCAAAGTGATGGGATTACAGGTGTGAGCCACTGCGCCGGGCCTCCAACAGCATACTTTCATCTTCACTGTTTTTCTGGTTTTTGTTCTTTAAGATGGAGTGTCACTCTGTCCCCCAGGCTGGAGTGCAGTAGCGCAGTCTCAGCTTACTGCAACCTCTGCCTCCCGGATCCAAGAAATTCTCCTTCCTCAGCCTCCTGAGTAGCTGGGACAACAGGCATGCACCACCATGCCTGGCTAATTTTTGTATTTTTAGTAGAGATGGGTTTCACCATGTTGGCCAGGCTGGTCTCAAACTCCTGACCTCAAGTGATCTACCCACCTCAGCCTCCCAAAGTGCTGGGATTACAGGCATGAGCCACCGCACACAGCCTTCTTCACTGTTTTTTAGCAACAGTCCTCCTTAAATTGGCCAGGACTAAAATTCTGTAAGATTCCAATTTGGGTTACATCCTAGTTTCTACCAGAGGAAAAATGTGATATTAGTAATAATGCACATTAGGTCCAGGTGAGTTGGCTCACACCTGTAATATTCCAGCACTTTGGGAGGCCAAGACTGTAGGATCACTTGAGGCCAGGAGTTCAAGCTCAGCGGGAAATATAATGAGACTCTGTCTGTACAAAAAATTTTTAAAAATTAGCCGGGCATGGTGGCGTTCGCCTGTGGTCTGAGCTACTCAGGAGGCTAAGGTGGGAGGATGGTTTGAGCCTGGGAGATTGAGGCTGAAGTGAGCTGAGATTGTGCCACTGCATGCCAGTCTTGAGTGCCAGAGTGAGAAAAAAATGCATATTAGCCATTTGCCGCCAGATTGAGCTTCTGACCCAGAAGCAGTGCTAATTTTTACATTTCTTCCTCTTATATTCTATGAAAGCCAGGAGAAACATAGGAAAGGCGATTTTCTAATCCCATAAAATGTGTCAGAGCAAAATGGTAGGAACCCTGATAAAGCTGACAGTAAAAGAAGTTTAGAGCTCCATGTGTACCCGAGATTTTTCTTCCTGCGAGCAGTGTAAGAATCAGCCCTATGTGATTATGGAAAATCCCCAATTCCAGGGAAGGTGACTCAGTGGGAAGAGAGTGCAAAAGAAGTTAGAGCAGAGCCCATGATGCTCAGCTCACCCTCACCCCCTCCAGCCCTGAGTTTGAATTGGAAATTCTGCCTCTGCCTCTGGGTTAGTCTGGGCCTCTAATAGTCTTGTGAGCCAGAAAAACTTCAGGTCAAAGGATCAATCTCTTTCCTCTCTCAAATTTTCTTTTCTCCCTCTTCCACTCCCCTCTCTCCTTTAGACACAGATGAGAACCTAGAGAAGAGACAGAAATGGAGTATTGTGGTCAAAATTCTGATTGCTGTCACCCTGTTGCTCAGTGGAGTTGCCATTATAGTATTTGTAATTTTTGAAGTCCCATGTCCTGTAAGTTTGCTGTTGTATTGAATCCTTGAACTTGACCCATAAAGACTTTCTTCTGTTCCAGAGGCAGCTTGGCATAAGGAGAAAAGCATAGACTTTGGAATTTGAGGAGATGTGCCACTCACACTCACTAGCTGAGTGGTGTTGGGAAAGTTGCTTGACTGTTCTAACCTCAGTGGCCTCATGTGTAAAATAAGTCTCATGATATTTGCCTCTCATGGTAGTTATAAAGATTGAGATTCTGTGTGAAAGGCACCTGGCACACAGGTGCTCACTAAATGCAGTTCCTTTCCTCTGCTGTACTTAGACATTTTCTAGGAAGGATAGGTCCAATAGGACTGAATATTTTATTTAGAAGAGATGACTTCCTTTAAGTTGCCCAACAAGAGGTTTGGAAGAAAACCAAATGCTTACCAGCCACTTGATGTTAATACCAGTCATTTTCTCCCTTCAGTGTCAATGCCTAGGAGCCAGGGAGCTGTGCCAATGCCAGTGGTTGTGGAGATGGCAAAAGAAGGGAGGCCAGCCACCTGGGACAGCTGAATCCAAGCCTGACTCTCAGCCCCAGAAGGAAAGTGTTCTCTGTGTGGTTTATGTCATTTGCTTAAAGAAGGTGGGGTAGGGGCCGGGTGTGGTGGCTCACACCTCTATTCCCAGCACTTTGAGAGGCTGAGGCAGGTGGATCACCTGAGGTGATCGAGACCAGCCTGACCAACGTGATGAAACCCTGTCTCTACTAAAAATACAAAAATTAGCCAGGTGGCACATGCCTGTACTCCCAGCTACTCGGAAGGCTGAGGCAGGAGAATCGCTTGAACCTGGGAGGTGGAGGTTGCAGTGAGCCAAGATTGTGCCATTGTACTCCAGCCTGGGCAACAGAGTAAGACTCTGTCTCAAAAAAAAAAAAGAAAAACAGAAAATGGGGTTAATATATAAGTGCTAGGAGATTCGTCCCTAAGAGGACTGTGAAAAAAATTTTTTTTAATGTGCTGGGAACAGGGAGCTGCTTCAGTTATGAAGCAAATGTGGGCAATCCTTCTTACGTCAGGAAATAGGTAGGATTTTATCCTACTGTTTTCCTAACATCAGTCCAGACATGATACAATAGGGTGCTTATTGAATACACATACCTCTGGGCCCCATATAAACTGAATCAGATCATTTAGATTGGAGTCAAGAATCTTACTTTTAAGATTTTTAAGGCCAGGCCTGATTCATCATGCCTGCAATCCCAGTGCTTTGGGAGGCAGAGGCAGAGGCAGGAGACTTGCTAGAGTCCAGGAGTTTGAGACCAGCCTAGGCAACATAGCGAGACACTGTCTCTATAAAAAAAAAAGTATATATATATATACACATATTATATATAAATATATATAATAATATATAATTATATATATATAAATTATATATAATAATATATAATTATATATATAATTATATATTATAATATATAATTTATATATATATAATTATATATAATAATATATAATTATATATATATAAATATATATATATAAATGGCCAGCTGGGCCGGGCACGGTGGCTCACGCCTGTAATCCTAGCACATTGGGAGGCCGAGGCAGGTGGATCACGAGGTCAAGAGATTGAGACCATCCTAGCCAAAATGGTGAAACCCTGTCTCTACTAAAAATACAAAAATTGGCGGGGCATGGTGGTGTGCACCCATAGTCCCAGCTACTCGGGACGCTGAGGCAGGAGAATTGCTTGAACCCAGGAGACAGAGGTTGTGGTGAGCCGAGATTGCGCCACTGCATTCCAGCCTGGGTGACAGAGCAAGACTCTGTCTCAAAAAGAGAGAGAAAAAAAAAAAGCCAGTTGGTGGCATGTGCCTGAAGCCCTAGCTTCTTGGGAGGCTGAGGTGGGAGGACCACTTGGGCTCAGGAATTGAAGTCTGCAATGAGCTATGATCGAGCCACTGCACTCCAGCCTGGGAAAAAGGGTGAGACTCTGTCTCAAAAAAAAAAAAAAAAAATTATCATTTCTCCTGAACATTGGAAGAAATAGGCCTGAAGGGACTACAAAGTCTAGTCCAGAATAGAATTAGAGATAACCAGGTAGCTGCAACTGTGATTGAACTTCTATGAACACAATAAGCTACTAAATGATAAAGGAATAAAAATAGGGCCAGGCGTGGTGGCTCATGCCTGTAATCCTAGCACTTTGGGAGGCCGAGGTGGATGGATCATGAGGTCAGGAGTTCGAGACCAGCCTGACCAATATGGTGAAACTGTCTCAACTAAAAATACAAAAAATTAGCCAGGCATGGTGGCACGCACCAGTAATCCCAGCTACTCAGGAGGCTGAGGCAGGATAATCGCTTGAACCCGGGAGGCACAGGCTGCGGTGAGCTGAGATCACACCACTGCACTGCAGCCTCGGTGACAGAGCGAGACTCTGTCTCAAAAAAAAATAGTACTAAGATAGCAATCTTATATACATTATCTCATTTGAGCCTTACAGAAATCCTGGAAAGTAGCCAGGGCAAGTATCTACATTTTACTCATACTTAAGTTGAGGCTTGAAGAGGTTATGTGACTTCCCAAGGTTACACAGCTGTTAGAAACAGAACTATGATCCAGATCTTTTAATTACTTTGCTAGTGGGTTATAGGTTCCAAGCAATTATTGGTTCTCATACCTATGTACACCTTGATCATACTTTCTCAGTGTAATTATCGATTAACAAAGAGGCAAAATGAAGTGCACTTGGAATTACATGGGGTTTTGTACTTAGCCAGCCCTTTTCTTGGTACATGAAGAAGTATACACTTGCATCCTTTTTTAACTTTCATATTTCCTTTCAATCTCTAGGTTGGACAAGATGCTGCCAATTCATCAAACCCAAAGAAAGCTGCAGAGATCACTGTTATCCGCCAGACATACTTCTGAAAAGTTCTGCTCTATCTCAAAGACTGAATGATACTACACAGTCCTCTCCCTATTAATATGGGCACATTCTTGCCAATTTCACACTCGTATCTTCAGCAGGGACATTACAATCAAACACCAATTCCTGGTTAATGAAGGGAGAGTGTGGTCTTAGCAGAGTTACCCTCATGCCCCTATCTGAGCCACAACCTTCTGTAATTCACTTCATACATCCATCTAAATGGATACCTTTCTATCCCCTCAAACGAGAACAAAAAGTATTCCCTGCAAGCACTATGAATGGACCTTACTGCTCTCTTTGACAGAAGACTCAAACACAGCCTCTAAGAAACAAGGCAGCTGTTAGTGTGACACAGCTTCCAGCTCCTCTGTTATCTTCACAGCTGACTTCACACTCACTGGCCCTCAATAGCTTAGAGTGGGACTCCTGATCTCCCTGGTTGACGTTTATAAGGTTTTGTAATTTAGCTTCTGGTACTACATGTATCTATCCACACACTGCTGAAGGGAACTTGACCCTACGCATTCCAAAAGCCTTCCTCATAAGTTATCCCCAAGGGGTTCAGGGACTACAGACCATTAGCACCCAAGTGAAGTCTTCTGACGATCCAGAATTCCTAAGGTGGCTCTGATATTATATCATACTTTAATAGAGAGTTGCATACCTTTTGGACAAAGATTCCAGAGCAAAATAATTATGATAATGCTGTTTCTCACAGGAGAATAGCTATGAGTCAAATCTAACCTGCTTAAATAAGAGTTTGGTGAGAAAGTGAAACCACCTGATCTTGAATCAATGTTGAGGTGAAAAAGGAAATGTCAGGAGGGATAAGACAGGGTGAGGCCCTGCTTCTTTTCCTAAGAGTCTGAAACCATTCCATTTCATTTTGGTGAAATGTGTCTGTTTCTAAGAAATTCTGTTTTCTTAGTTCTCTGGTTAAAAAAAAAAATACAGAAACTGTATCCTTCTTTCTTTCACTTCAAGTGCTGTCCAAAAAGTGATTATCAAAACAATACCAACAGGGGAAAATCTCACCCTAAGGCTCGATTTAATATTCAAGTCCAGCCTGAAAGAGAACACATATAAAGCATGGATAATGAGGATATGTTTCAAAGAAGCTCCAAAGAACCTCTAGGGCCAGGCATGGTGGCTCACGCCTGTAATCCCGGCACTTTGGGAGGCCAAGGTGGGTGGATCACCTGAGGTAAGGAGTTTGAGACCAGCCTGGCCAACATGGTGAAACCCGTCTCTACTAAACATACAAAAATTAGCCGGGCATGGTGGAGGGCACCTATAATCTCAGCTACTGGGGAGGCTGAGGCAGGAGAATCGCTTGAACCCAGGAGGTGGAGGTTGCAGTGAGCCCCGAGATCTCACCATTGCACTCTAGCCTGAGTGACAGGAGCAAAACTCCATCTCAAAAAAAAAAAAGAAAAAAAAAAGAACCTCTAAATGTCCATAGAGCATACCTTGAAAATATAGTAGAGAGGAAAGAGCACTGAGGTTGGCATTTGGATGAATGAGTATATTATTTGCATCCTGCCACTGATCCACAATGTTGCCTCAAGTTTATTTTGCCATCTGTGACTTAGTTTGACAATAAAATAGGAAGAAAAAAAATGCCTGCTCTTTCCCAAGACCACTGGTGAGGATGATTAAAAGCATTATATACTTAGAAGCTCTTGGTCCAGAACTAATGCCTACATGCATCCTCACCCTTCCCAGCCTCACCCATCACTGAATGTCCCTTAATCCTGAAACATGAGATGTCCCGGGAGATAAAACCTATGGCAAAATCTGCGCTCATCAACTCTTCTACAAGAGTATAATTGGAGGCCGGGCACGGTGGCTCAAGCCTGTAATCCTAGCACCTTGGGAGGCCGAGGTGGGCAGATGGCTTGAGGCCAGGAGTTTGAGACCAGCCTGGACAACATGGTGAAACCCGTCTCTACTAAAAATACAAAAATTAGGCAGGCATGCTGGTGCACACCTGTAACCTCAGCTACTCCAGAGGCTGAGGCACAAGAATTGCTTGAACTTGAGATTGAACCATTGCACTCCAGCCTGGGTGACAGAGCGAGACTGTCTCAAAGAAAAAAAAAGAGTATAATTTGGGTAACATTTGTACTGACTTTATAGAAATTCACAGACAGAATCAAAATTATTTTGCTTTGGGGACAATTTGTTTCCCCTGACAAAGCATAGACCCCTCTGAGGATTTTCTGACTCCCTAATCCATTAATAACTTCAAGTCCTATATTCCCTTACCAGTGAAGATCTGTAAAAACAGAGATGGGAGAGATGGCAGAGGAGAAAGGAGAACTCCTGTGTGGGCTTTGGGATGTGGATCTGCAGATCACTTCAGAGCTGGGCACCATTTCTAGTGTCACCATTATAGACCAAGTTATACAAAACTTGATAAAACACTGTTTCTGTGGAAGTGCCAATTATTCCTGTGGAATTATTTGCTGTTTCTTTTCTTTTTCTTTTTCTTTTTTTTTTTTGAGATGGAGTTTCGCTCTGTTGCCCAGGCTGGAGTGCAATGGCACAATCTCAGCTCACTGCAACCTCTGCTTCCCGGGTTCAAACTATTCTCGTGCCTCAGCCTCCCCAGTAGCTGGGATTACAGGCATGCGCCACCACACCCAGCTAATTTTTGTATTTTTAGTAGAGATGGGGTTTCACAATATTGGTCAGGCTGGTCTCCAACTCCTGACCTCAAGTGATCCACCCGCGTCGGGCTCACAAAGTGCTGGGGTAAAAAGTCCAGGCGTGAGCCACCGTGCCTAGCCTTATTTGCTGTTTCTATTGCAAGTTCTTCCTTATTAAGCTACCACACTTTGTTTTCATAATTATTAAAGTGCATTCTCGGCCGTGCGCGGTGCCTCACGCCTGTAATCCCAGCACTTTGGGAGGCCGAGGCAGGCGGATCACGAGGTCAGGAGATCGAGACCATCCTGGCTAACACGGCGAAACACTATCTCTACTAAAAAAAAAAAAAAAAAAAAACAGAAAAAATTAGCCGGGTGTGGTGGCAGGCATCTGTAGTCCCAGCTACTCGGGAGGCTGAGGCAGGAGAATGGCGTGAACCCGGGAGGCGGAGCTTGCAATGAGCCGAGATTGTGCCACTGCACTCCAGCCTGGGCGACACAGCAAGACTCTGTCTCAAAAAATATGTATATATATATAATATATAATAAAATAAATAAAGTACATTCTCATTATAAAAGCTTTTAGAAAATACTCAAAAGTATAAAGAATAAAAGTAATACCTAATCTCTCTTCCCAGAGATAATCATTAACACTGGTTAATATGTAATCAGTGGTTAATATATCTCTTTATGGACATTATAAATATATACACACATATAATAAAAAGACACATACAAAACTTCATATTCTTCACACCACTTTAAATCTGTCTCTTTGGCTGGGTGCAGTGGCTCATGCCTGTAATCCTTGCACTTTGGGAGGCCAAGGCAGGTGGATCATTTGAGTCAGGAGTTTGAGACCAGCCTGGTCAACATGGTGAAACACCATCTTTACTAAAAATACAAAAAATTAGTTGGGTGTGGTGGCAGGGGCCTGTAATCCCAGCTACTCGGGAGGCTAAGGCAGGAGAATCACTTGAACCCAGGAGACTGAGGTTGCGGTGAGCTGAGATCATGTCACTGCACTCTAGCCTGGGTGACAAAGCAAGACTCCATCTCAAAAAAAAAAAAAAAATCTGTCTCTTCTTCTTGGCTAATATATTACTACTACATTTCAAGAAGTTGTGTTTATTTTCAAGTTTTAGAGGTGACTAGAAGCTGTTCCACCTTTTTTTAAATTTTAATTTTTTGAGATGGAGTTTCGCTCTTGTTGCCCAGGCTGGAGTGCAATGGCGTGATCTCGGCTCACCACAACCTCCGCCTCCCGGGTTCAAACCAATTCTCCTGCCTCAGCCTCCCAAGTAGCTGGGATTACAGGCATGCACCACCATGCTCGGCTAATTTTTGTATTTTTAGTAGAGACGAGGTTTCACCATGTTGGTCAGGCTGGTCTCGAACTCCCGACCTCAGGTGATCTGCCCATCTCAGCCTCCCAAAGTGCTGGGATTATAGGCGCGAGCCACCGCGCCTAGCCTGTTCCACCTTTTTAAAGGGTTGATGTCACCCCAATACTTTTTGATAGGCCCAAAAATTAAGATAGGTAGTTGCTTAGGGCAAAGAAGGTACATTCACAAAAACCTCCAATTTAAACTTTTTAAGTTATTGCTGAATGACATTAAGTAAACAGCCATATTTGCGTGTGTATTAAAAGCATTACTTTGTTAAACAGAAACACTTAAAATATACAACAGCCAGGCACGGTAGCTCACGCCTGTAATCCCAGCACTTTGGAGGGCGGAGTCGGGTGGATCATCTGGGGTCAGGAGTTCGAGGCCAGCCTGGCCAAGATGGTGAAACCCTGTCTCTACTAAAAATACAAAAATTAGCTGGGTGTGGTGGCACATGCCTGTAATCCCAGCTACTCGGGAGGCTGAGGCAGGAGAATCGCTTGAACCCAGGAGGCAGAGGTTGCAGTGAGCTGAGATGGTGACACTGCACTCCAGTCTGGGTGACAGAGTGAGACTCCATCTCAAAAAAAAAAAAAAAGATAAATATAAATAAAATATAAAACATATTTTGTATCTCTGTTTTGCCATTTCTTCATTTTTTAGATAAACCCATAATCTCAAAAATCAAAGTGACCTGGGACTTTGGATCTCTGAAAGGCCTGAACAAGCCATTAACATCCTTCCTTTTCTGTACTCCCAGGCTAGTGCAACGGTGGTTTCAGGAGTGGTACCGGCCTTAACCATTATTTCCTCATATCTCCTACCCCCTCCTATTAATATTTTGGATGCTTTCTAATCACTGCCCAGCAGATTCTGACCTAGAGCACTTTTCCTATGTCTATGTCCATAACTAGCCATTTTCCAAGGAAGAGTTGCTGCATGTACTTATGACTAAAGGCCAGAAGAAATCTTTTTATTTTTTGTTTGCCCTGGACAGGTTGAGAGTCCTATGATCCCTTACTCCCCATCCCACTGATACTCCACTCCCACTTTCAAAAAGTATTCCATTTTCTGAGTTGACACAATGGCCCTCAGGTTGCCTTCAATTACTTATCTTCCTTATTATTATTAGTAGTAGTAGTAGTATTATACTTTAAATTCTAGAGTACATGTGCACAATGTCCAGGTTTATTACATATGTATACATGTGCCATGTTGGTTTGCTGCACCCATTAACTCGTCATTTACATTAGGTATTTCTCCTAATGCTATCCCTCCCCCATCCCCCCACCCCACGACAGGCGCTTGTGTGTGATGTTCCCAGCCCTGTGTCCAAGTGTTCTCATTGTTCAATTTCCACCTATGAGTGAGAACATGCGATGTTTGGTTTTCTGTCCTTGCGATATTTGCTCAGAGTGATGGTTTCCAGCTTCATCCATGTCCCTACAAAGGACATGAACTCATCCTTTCTTATGGCTGCATAGTATTCCATAGTGTATATGTGCCACATTTTCTTAATCCAGTCAATTACTTATCTTCTTATATGTACTTACTGGTTCTTCTGCTTGAAGCCCAGTATCTGTGTTAATTTGTATATCTCTATATTACTTTGTATCAACAAAGCACCATGTTCATAGCAGATACTAAAAATATTTGTTGATAATGTCACACCACCAAATGGATAAGCTAAGGGTAGCATAGCTGACTTTCTAGAAGAGAATGAAGTAAGCTTTATTTTTATATCGAAGTTGCTATCAGTTACCAGGGAGATGCAAACCAGTAAAGGGTCATACTATAATTGTTGCTAACACTTGAATTCATCTCTTTAGACTTATTTTCCCTCATATTTCATTATCTGTTCCTTTTTCTCTTCCTCTTCATTATTACAACACTTTTCTTTTGTCTTTCCTTATTCAATGACCTGATTTGTCAGTGATCAAATTCTAAAAATTTCCCTCAATCTGAACTTCTAGTGAACTTCGATCCATGTTTATACTGAAATTTCAGATCCGAAAAGTCTTTCCTTTACCCCACCCTCCTTCACTTGGTGCAGTGTAGCAACAGGTGCACCTTGGACCGTAATTGAGGAACTTTCACTGGACTCTTGTGAATTTGCACCATCCAGTGGCTGAAATTGCTAACTGCATCCTCTGAAAAAAGGCAGTGGGCACAAATAAAAAAATTTAAAATGGGGGCCGGGCGCGGTGACTCACACCTGTAATCCCAGCACTTTGGGAGGCCGAGGCAGGTGGATCAGAAGGTCAAGAGATTGAGACCATCCTGGCTAACACTGTGAAACCCCGTCTCTACTAAAAATACAAAAAATTAGCTGGGCGTGGTGGCGCGCGCCTGTACTCCCAGCTACTCAGGAGCCTGAGGCAGGAGAATCACTTGAACCAGGGAGGCGGAGGTTGCAGTGAGCCGAGATCGCACCACTGCACTCCAGCCTGGGTGACAGAGCGAGACTCTGTCTCAAAAAAAACAAAAAACAAAAAACAAAAAACAGTCTGGCCTCCTCTTCTAGCTGCTGTGGTATCACTTTTTTTTTTGAAACGAAGTTTCGCTCTTGTTGCCCAGGCTGGAACGCAACGGTTCAATCTCAGCTCACTGCAACCTCCGCCTCCTGGGTTCAAGTGATTCTCCTGCCTCAGCCTCCCGAGTAGCTGGGATTACAGACATGCGCCACCATGCCCTGCTAATTTTGTATTTTTAGTAGAGATGTGGTTTCTCCATATTGGTCAGGCTGTCTCGAACTCCTGACCTCAGGTGATCCGCCCACCTTGGCCTCCAAAAGTGCTGGGATAATGGGATTACAGGCGTGAGCCACCATGCCTGGACTTTTTTTTTTTTTTTTTTTTTTGAGACAGAGTCTGGCACTGTTGCCCAGGCTGGAGTGCAGTGGCACAATCTCGGCTCACTGCAACCTCCACCTCCCAGGTTCAAGTGATTCTCCTGTCTCAGCCTCCTGAGTAGCTGGGATTACAGGTGCCCGCCACCATGCCCAGCTAATTTTTTGTATTTTTAGTAGAGACGGGGTTTCACCGTGCTGGCCAAGCTGGTCTCGAACTCCTTATCTTGTGATTCGCCTGCCTCGGCCTCCCAAAGTTCTGAGATTACAGACATGAGCCACCGCGGCCAGCCTGTGGTATCACTTTTTAACTCCTCTAACTCCCTCCCTCTGTTCTAGAAAGAAAAGAATTTGATTCGCATTTCCATGCTTTCAATGAAATCCTTTCACTCCAATGAACTCATTCTTCCTGGTAGATTAATTTTAAGCCTTTTATCTCTAGCTATAGATAATAATAATAGTTAATATTCGACGCACATTTACTATGTAAGAATTAACGTCTTTGCCTTCTACTAAAGTAATGTTAGGAAAACAAGTGGGTTTAGGGAGCATATCATTGGCCTGAACTACCATATCCTCAGAATCTGTCTCCCCATACACTCTCTTGCCTCAGTTTAATCTGCATACAATTCTCCACATTGTAACCAGTTTTTCAAAATACAGATTTGATCTTGTTACTCTTTTGCTAAAAAACTTTTAGTGAATTCCCACTGCTATCAGGATAAAGTACAAAACCCTCAAGACGACTGCCAAGGCCCTAGATAATCTGCCTCTCTCCAGTCTCCTCTGCCCCACTCTTCCCCTTCTCTAGCTTCAGTGGCAATGGACTAGCTCCTTTCCTGCCTCAAGTCCCATGCTGTTCTGTCTGCCTGGAATATTGTTTCTACTCTCTCATCCTCTTTCCCCTTCACTACTATTAGCCGGTTTAACTTTCCACTCTTCCTTCAGATATTGGCTCAATAGTCACCTCCTCAGTCTGACCTTCTAAACTCCATCAGATTCCTCTATACTGTTTTATAGTGTAAATTTCCTTCGTGGTATTCATCTGTTGGTAATTATGTGTTAATTATGTGTTTTGGATTCAAAAGCCAAGGGAGGCTGGGTGCTGTGGCTCACGCCCGTAATCCCAGCACTTTGGGAGGCCGAGGCAGGTGGATCACTTGAGGTCAGGAGTTCGAGACCAGCTTAGCCAACATGGTGAAACCTCGTCTCTACTAAAAATACAAAAATTAGCCAGGCATTGTGGCGAGCACCTGTAATCCCAGCTACTCAGGAGGCTGAGGCAGGAGAATCGCTTGAACCTGGGAGGCGGAGGTTGCAGTGACCCGAGATGGCGCCACTGCACTCCAGCCTGGGTGACAGAGGGAGTCTCCGTCTAAAAAAATGGAAAAAAGCCAAGGGGGACATTCAGGTCAGAGTTAAATAGATGAGGGAGTGAGCAAGAGATTGATGGAAAATTGGAAGCCACAGGAGAAGACAAGATTGCTTGAACTCATTGAATGGAAAAACACAAAAGAAGGAAGAGTGAAGAACAGAAACTTGGATGACAACAGGTAAGACAGAGAAGAGCCCATTAATCGAGAAAGGGAGAAGTAGATTTAAGAGAAAGAAGTAGCAGTAAAGGTGGGAGGCCGATCATCTGAGGTCAGGAGTTAAGAGACCAGCCTGACCAATATGGTGAAACTCTTGTCTCTACTAAAAATACAAAAATTAGCCGGGTGTGCTGGCGCATGCCTGTAATCCCAGCTACTTAGGGGACTGAGGCAGAAGAATTGCTTGAACCCGGGAGGCAGAGGTTGCAGTGAGCCGGGACGGCACCACTGCACTCCAGCCCGGGCAACAAGAGGGAGACTCCATCTCAAAAAAAGAAATTAGAATAACAGGAGTTAGTTTTAAAATTTAAATATTAGATGGCATTAGTCTGATAAGTATCTCTATAATATAGTGGAGTATAATGGGGTAATAATGCCTGAAATGCACTGGCCAAGGCTGTCTTCCTTGAATGGGCACTAAGTCAGCCCCAGCCCTCCCATTACTGTTCCATTACTGACTAACCTCTCTCTTTTTCAGGTTGATTCATTCTCCCTTTGGATATGCTATATATATTCTGTATTTTTCAGAGCCATTCTGTCTCCTAAACTAACTTTACATATCTCTGCTGTGATCCATTACCTTCTGAGACGGTATAGTGTCAGGGATTGTGGTAGTAGTCTGAATCTCCACTATGCTGCCTACTTACATTCTCTTAAGTATCAGTCTCTGCATCAGTAAAATGGGAGTAACATCACCTCCCATAGAGGGTTTCTTAGGGATTAAATGACAGAATATATACAGAAAGCCTTGAATAGTAGCTATTTTCAGTACCAAGGGAAACCCTGCTGTGTCATTTTGAATAGTGTGTTTGTCAGTGCATGATTAAGTAGTAAAGGATTTCAGATAAACTGTTGTCTTTGGCATGATTATAGAATCTAGAAAATTAATAAAATAGGCAGGCAAACGCTTTATGTGTTTGGCTGTGTAAAAATAACCAATTACAGTCATTTATGTAAACAATTTAACGTGTAGGGCCTAATTATCATGCAACACCATAACAATTACATATACTATTAAATATGCATCAGATTAACCTTGTTGTTAAGTTTTGATTACAATAAAAGTACTTTGTACTCTAAGGAACAGTCTTATAGTTAATTGCTAATAACGCATAAGTTTGTTCACTATTTGCATTAATTAAATGAGACATAGCTCCTGAGTTTGCTCTCCATTTGAGGCAAGGCTGGATCCTCCATCCTATATTGCAACTACACATTTGTCCTGCGACCTGTGAGATAACATACACTTTCCTTAGTATTCTATAGTGAGGAAAATGCTGAAGAAACTGCCAGTAAAAAAAATTCTGTTTAATTGGCTGTTGTTCCTGAAACCTACAGGTTTCCAGTAGATAAGAGTTTTTGATTTAAACAATGAAAAATTATATGCTGAGCACTAGTTAACCTATGTAGAACAACTTCTAAATAAGCCCCAGGATCATCCTGTGGAGCACTTCTATAAATAAAATTATATTTGACTCCCATCATGAACAAGGTAGTAGTATACATACATATATCATCCCACCCCCCCCCCACCTTTTTTTTTTAGACTGAGTCTCCCTCTGTCCCCCAGGCTAGAGTGGGGAACAGAGTGATCATGCCTTACTGCAACCTCTGCCTCCCGGATTCAAGTGATTCTCATGCCTCAGCCTCCCGGGTAGCTGGGATTACAGGTGCATGCCACCATGCCCAGCTAGTTTTTGTATTTTTAGTAGAGACAGGGTTTCACCATGTTGGCTAGGCTACTCTCGAACTACTGACTTCAAGTGACCCACCCACATCAGCCTCTCAAAGTGCTGGGATTACAGGCGTGAGCTACTGCATCGGGCTTTCATCATATCCTTATGAAAGGCTTATGAATTAGACATTATTATTTTCATTTTACATAGGAGGAGAAAGGAGATGCAGGAAGATAATAACTTCCCTAAATTCTTTTTTTTTTTTAGATGGAGTTTCACTCTTGTTGCCCAGGCTGGAGTGCAATGGTGGGATCTTGGCTCACGGCAACCTCTGCCTCCTGGGTTCAAGCGATTCTCCTGCCTCAGCCTCCCAAGTAGTTGGGATTATAAGCATGCACCACCATGCCCGGCTAATTTTTTATATTTTTAGTAGAGATGGGGTTTCACCATGTTGGCTAGGCTGGTCTCGAACTCCTGATCTCAAGTGATCCGCCCGCCTCAGCCTCCCAAAGTGCTGGGATTATAGGCGTGAGCCACCGCACCAGGCCCTAAATTCTTAAAGGTGATAAGGAGTGGAGACAGAATTCAAATTCAGGAAAGTTTCAAAGTCCATGCTTGCTTTTTCAATTATATTAAACAATGCCAAGTTCCTTGCATATTCCAAGCATTTATTGGGCACCTGTTGGTTGCACAACAGTATAGACTGCCTGTCACCAAATGATGCAAAATAATTTAGGAGCCTGTTTTGACAGTCACAAGATGGAGGTCCTGTACATTAGGCAGAAAAGTATGCAGCTAGGCAGCCTAGTAGGCATTTTAGAATTGTCTGATAAACCGAGCCACTTAGCAACAATATATTTCTAGTTCACCTAATTTTTTGGGTTCTACCCAAAGGCTGGTGACTCATGAGACAGATATTCCGCACTCTGTGTACATGAGAAAGAAGTCAGTAAGGTGAGGAAGAAGCAGAAGAGATGGGTAACGAAGGCCTGGATTCACGAAAACTGTTTAATGGCCATGGCATTATGAAAATCCTGATACCAGCCAACTCTTGAGTGTTAAATAATGAGAGTCAGTTTATTAGTTATATTTGGACAGATCTGGTTTTTTGCTTTATTTTTATAAATAATGTTCTAAGAAATATATTTTATTTAATTTACTTATGGCATATTTAAACATTTTTTGGCAAATAAAAATTGTGTATATTCATGATGTACAACATGTGTTGATAGACGTACTCATTGTGGAATGGCTAAATCAAGCTAATTAACAAATCCATTACCTCAAATATATACCCATTACCGCAAATACTTATTTTTTTGTGTGGTAAGAACAACTAAAATCTACTCTCTTAGCAATTTTCAAGCATATATATATATATTTTTTTGTTTGTTTGTTTGTTTTTGTTTTTGAGACAGGGTCTTGCTCTGTTGCCCAGGCTGGAGTGCAGTGATGCAATCTTGGCTCACTGCAACCTCTGCCTCCCGGGTTCAAGTGATTCTCATGCCTCAGCCTCCTGAGTAGTTGGGATTACAGGCATGCACCACCACGCCTGGCTAATTTTTGTATTTTTAGTAGAGATGGGGTTTCACCATGTGGGCCAGGCTGGTCTCAAACCCCTGACCTCAGATGACCCACCCGCCTCAGCCTCCCAAAGTGCTGGGATTACAGGTGTGAGCCACAGTGCCTGGCCTCAAGTATATATTTTTAACTATAGTCACCATATAGTATAATAGATCTCCTGCACTTATTCCTGCTGTCCAACTGAAATTTTGTATCCTTTGGCCAAAATCTTCCAATTCTTTCTCTCTCATCCCCTGGTAACCACCATTCTGCTACTTCTACAAGCTTGACTTTTTTAGATGCCACACATAAGTGAGATTAAGCAGTATTTGTCTTTCTGTGCCTGGCTTATTTCACTTAGCATAATGTCCTCCAGGTCCATCTATGTTGCTGCAAATGACAGGATTTCCTTATTTTTTAAGGCTGAACAGTATTCCATTGTTTGTGTGTGTGTGTGTGTGTGTGTGTGTGTGTGTGTGTGTGTGTGTGTGTGTGTGTGTATCTATATCTCACATTTTCTTTATTCATTCATCCATTGGTGTACATGTAGGCTGTTTCCATGTCTTGGCTATGGTGAATAATGCTGCAATGGATATGGGAGTACAGATACCTTGACATGCAGATACCATTTCCTTTGGATATATACCCAGAAGTGGATTATTGGATCATATGGTAGTTCCATTTAAAAATTTTTAAGGAACCTCCATACTATTTTCCAAAATGGCTGTACTAATTTACATTCCCACTGACAGTGTACAGGGTTTTTCTCCACATCCTTGCCAATGCTTATCTCGCTTTTTGATAATAATCATTCTGACAGGTGTGAGGTGATATCTCATGGTAGTTTTAATTCACATTTCCCTGATGATTAGTGATGTTGAACATTTTTTTCACATACCAGTTAGCTATTTGCATGTCTTTTTCTTTTTTGAGACAGAGTCTTGCTGTTGCCCAGGCTGGAGGGCAACGGTGCAATCTTGGCTCACTGCAACCTCCGCCTCCTGGGTTCAAGTGATTCTCCTGCCTCAGCCTCCTGAGTAGCTGGGAATACAAGCGCCCGCCACCACGCCCAGCTAATTTTTGTTTTTTTAGTAGAGACAGGGTTTCACCAGGTTGGCCCGGCTGGTCTCGAACTCCTGACCTCAGGTGATCCACCCGCCTCGGCCTCCCATGCTACTTGCATGTCTTCTTTTGAGCAATGTCTTTTCAGGCCCTTGTCCACTTATCTGATGTAGGGGTCGTGAATATTTTCTCCCATTCCGTAGGTTGTCTCTTTACCTTTTTTTTTTTTTTCCAGACGAGGTCTCACTCTGTTGCCCAGGCTGGAGTAAAGTGGCACGATCACGTGTCACTACAGCCTCAACTGTCTGAGCTCAAGTGATTCTCCTACCTCAGCCTCCCAAGTAGCTGGGACCACAGGCGTGTGCTATCATGCCCAGCTAATTTTTTTATTTTTTTGTAGGGTTGAACTCTCACTAAGTCACCCAGTTTAGTCTCGAACTCCTGAGCCCAAGCAATCTTCCCACCTAGGACTGTCAAAGTGTTGGGATTACAGGCATGAGCCACTGCACCAGGCCAGAAACTCTACGTTTGATTCTAACCACAGCAGCTAAGCAGCTGAGGACAAACTGTTGGGATATTTTGGTCTCAGTCAATGGCAGCCAGGTTACCAACCCTGACAAGATACAAGTTTTCTTCGTTGGGTTCCTGGTACAAAAGTCAACCTTTTCAGTTAGTTATGAATGAAAGGGCATGAAGATTGTGCTATTAGTTTATCCTGAAGGTCAATCTTCAAAAATACTGGTTCAACATGGATTTGGATATTATTAATATAAATTTATGGCTTAAAGAGGACAAAAGGTGTTTTTTCGGGTTCCTTTAAGAGATATTTAGTGAGGGAACAAGGCACTTAGTCATCTTTGCTATGACAGGTTAAATACAAGGTGTACTGGGAACATGTAAGAGGGTGACTTAACTCAGCCATTGGGGGGTCAGGAGAAGTGTTCCTAAGGAAGTGATGTCTAAGTGAGGTAGGCAGTACCTTGGCAAAAAAAACCTTGAAGTTAAGAGTGCATATGAGAAATGAAGGTATGTCCACCTGGCTGGCAAATGGAGTCTAAGATAGGGCAGTGATGATAAAGATATAGGAAGACGCTAGATCTGGAAGGGCCTTCTAAAAAGAATGACAATATAAATTTATTGTACAAAAGGAGACACTACTGAGAGTGAAACCAGGCAATATTAATACTTAGGTAGGGACAACAGATATAAACCAGGCTATTCTCAGCAAATCAGAAATTATGGTCACGCTACTTGTAAGTCACATTCAGGTGCTTGGACTTTCAGTGAAAGCATAGAGTATGTATCTTCTACATTTTGCCTAAGTGACTTCATTCTTTTTTTTTTTGAGACAGAGTCTTGCTCTGTTGCCCAGGCTGGAGTACAGTGGCACGATCTCAGCTCACTGCAAGCTCCGCCTCCCGGGTTCACGCCATTCTTCTTCCTCAGCCTCCTGAGTAGCTGGGACTACAGGCGCCCACCACCACGCCCGGCTAATTTTTTGTATTTTTAGTTGAGATGGGGTTTCACCGTGTTAGCCAGGATGGTCTCGATCTCCTGACCTCGTGATCCGCCCGCCTCAGCCTCCCAAAGTGCTGGGATTACAGGCGTGAGCCACTGCACCCAGCCAGTAACTTCATTTTTACTTTTGCCTTTACTTGCTCATTTCACAAGTATTTGAGGATACACTTCAGAGCACTGAGGTTATAAAGACAACAGTGTCTGTCCTCAAGGTCTGTCTAGGTAAGACACACAGCCAAATAAACAATTCTAATACAGTTATACAGTTTTGGTTCTGACGCTTCCAATGAGCTGTAGACTTGTATTTGTCATTTCCAGTCAGAATGCAAAACACAGATCCAAAACAGAACTTTCAATTTCTCCTCCAAATCTATTCTTCCTTCAGCTGGTCATGTAAGTGATGCCACTATCACATCCACTTAAGACAAAAACCCAGAGGAGTGCTTCCTTAATCAGTAATCAGTGTTACCCTTCTTCTCACTGTGCATTTTAATTTTGCCACATCTTTTTTTTTTTTTTTGATACAGTGTCTCACTCTGTCACCTAGGCTGGAGTGCAGTGGTGTGATACTGGGTCAATGCAGCCTCAACCCTCTGGGCTCAAGCGATCCTCTCACCTCAGCCTCCTAAGTAGCTGGGACTACAGGCATGCGCCACTACACCTGGCTAATTTTTGCAATTTTTGTAGAGACGAAGTTTCACCATGTTGCCCAGTTCTCGTGCCTCCTTGAACTCCTGAACTCAAGTGATCTGCCTACCTTGGCTTCCCAAAATGCAGGGATCCCAGGTGTGAGGCACCGTGTCCTGCCCTCTCCACATCTTTCTTAAGCACACTGACTAAATTGGTCTAAGTAGAGCCTAACATCAACTGAAGGGAGAGGGTAATTTCCAGGTAGTTGAATGCTATGATTTTTGTTTTTTTGTTTTTGAGACAGACTCTTGCTCTGTTGAACAGGCTGGAGGGCAGTGGTGCGATTTCAGCTCACTGCAACCTCCACCTCCAGGGTTCAACCAATTCTTGCGCCTCCCAAGAAGCTGGGATTACAGGCATGCGCCACCACACCCAGCTAATTGTTGCATTTTTAGCAGAGACAGGTTTTCGCCATGTTGCCCAGGCTGATCTTGAACTACTGGCCTCAAATGATCCATCTGCCTTAGCCTCCCAAACTGCTGGGATTACAGGAATGAGCCACTGTGCCTGGCCCCTGAATGCTATGTTTTTAACGACTAGATCTCAGTATTATGTGGGACTCATTTTTCTACAGTATTACAACACTGATTACTGATATTCATTGTTGACAATCATGACATCCAGATCTGGATATTTGCCTTAGCCAGTCTCAAAATTTGAGTTTCAATGACAAAGACACAGATATGTCCTAAATGACTGACCCCACTTCCACTATGTGAAGTTGAGAGTGGTTGTAAAGCTGTACAGCTATAGGTGAAACACTAATGTTAATCAACTATCTGTTGAACAACTACCGTGTAAAAGGACAATTTATGCCTTAGAGAGCAATTTAAAATTTTTTTAGAGTTGGGGGTCTCGATACGTTGCCTAGGCTGGTCTCAAACTTGGGCTCAATCCATCCTCCTGCCTCAGTCTCTCGAGTAGCTGGGATTACAGGTACACACCACTTCACCAGGCAAAGGGCAATTTTAATATTTCTACCATCCACTCTCCACACAGCTGCCACAGTGATCCTTTTTTTTTTTTTTGAGATGCAGTTTCACTCTGTTGCCCAGGCTTGAGTGTAGTGGCACAATCTTGGCTCACTGCAACCTCCACCTCCCAGGTTCAAGTGATTCTCCTACCTCAGCCTCCTGAGTAGCTGGGATTACAGGCGCCCGTCACCATGCCCAGCTAATTTTTTTTGTATTTTTAGTAGAGATGAGGTTTCACCATGTTGACCAGGCTGGTCTCGAACTTCTAACCTCAAGTGATCCGCCTGCCTCGGCCTCCCAATGTGATGGGATTACAGGTGTGAGCCACCACTCCCAGCCCACAGTGATCCTTTTACAGCAAAGCTACTCCTTTGCTCTCAACCCTTCATCATATTCTGTCACTTCCCAATAAAATCCAAACCTTACCAGATGATACATGATCTGCCTATGATTTCCATCTTTCTCTCATTTGCTGTGCTCCAGCCACACTGGTCTTGCCCTTTTTCCATGCCAAACAAATCCCCATTTCAGGGCCACTGCACTTGCTGCTTCTCTTCTAGGATAGTTTCCCTCTAGAAGTCCATGTAGCTCCTTCTCTCATTAAATGATCAGATATTTATGTGCCTCCTTAGCTAAGAGGCCTTCCTTATCTACCCTAACTAAAAGAGAATCCCCACATCACTCCTTTTATCCTGATTTATTTTTCCTTAAAACTTGCCACATTACTGGGCATTATCTATTATTTAGTAATGTGTATATTGCTTATTGACAGTCTTCCCTACTATAATATGAGCTCCATGAGGCAGAGACTTTGTTTTGTTCACTGCTGAATTCCCAGCACCTACAACAAGCCTATTCACTAAACATTTGTTGAATTAATCTTCAGGATACATCAAATGTAAAATATCCTATCATATATTTATTGATGTGATGCATAGGAAAATGTCTGGAAGGGTACATACCAAAATGTTAATTATTTATTTAACCTGGTGGGAGGTGGTTTTTCTTTCCTTTTCTTTTCTTTTTGAGACAGAGTTTCGCTCTTGTTGCCCAGGCTGGAGTGGAATGGCAAGATCTTGGCTCATTGCAACCTCTGCCCCCAGGGTTCAAGCGATTCTACTGCCTCAGCCTCCGGAGTAGCTGGGATTACAGGTGCCTGTAATCCCGCGTAATTTTTTTTACACCCGCGTAATTTTTTGTATTTTTAGTAGAGACGGGATTTCACCATGTTGGTCAGGCTGGTCTAGAACTCCAGACCCTGTGATCCGCCCGCCTCGGCCTGCCAAAGTGCTGGAATTACAGGCGTGAGCCACCGCGCCTTGCAGGGCTTTTTTTTTTTTTTTTTTAGAATGAACTTGTATTATGCATATACCAAAAAAGAATGAAAGGGTTCACACAGGCATAAAGTGTAAGTGAATTCTAAAAAAAGGTTGGGCAAATTTATCAAAGGCAGACTTCTAAATAGATGTAACAGTTATATAGTTCAGATAAACCATGGTTTGAATTCCCTTCCCCACTACTTCCTAGCAATGTGATCCCAAGTTATTTATGTCAGTGCCTAGATTTCTTCACCTGGAAAATAGGGATAACAACAGGTGCCTACCTCACAAGTTTTAAATGAGACCGTATGTGTAACCTGCTTTGTGCAATGTCTGGCATGCAATAAGTACTCGACAAATGGTAGCTATTAGAATCATCATTAACAGCAGTAATAAGAGATCTTGGGACATACCTAGCCCTCAAGATTGACATCAGAGTAGACCACCACATCCTCTCATCATTGCGCCTCAATTTGGGCCTCTGAAGCCCAAAGAGGGGATGGTTCTTTCCAAAGAAGACAATTTCGACGTTCCAGAAGCATCTGATTGAAACGCACCCTCTTCACCCCTTAAAATCAGTCTGGTTCATCCACGAGCAGCCCTTCGGGGCCCTGACTGGAGAGGCAGCCACGGCTCGCCGTCCCTGGGCCCAGTTCCCTCAGCCTCAATTTCCCTTGCTGCAACAGGGGTGGAGGTGGGAACGTTATCCCCAAACCCAGGCAGTCCCGGCTCGGCCCGCCTCACCGCACTCCGGAGGGGACCAAACAGCCCCACGCGCCAGGAAGCCTCAGGCAACGGGCCACGCGCCACACGGGCAAAGTGATTACTGGTCGGATCAAAAGTCAGGCAAGCGGCTCGGCCCCATCCTCCCAGTCCTCGGGCACGGGGACAGCAGCGGGCGCGCGGCGGGGACCGGGAAAAGGCCAAGTGGGCGGTGGCGGGCGCTCAGCACCGGGTGGGGGCCTCCACGGCCCAGGGGCGGAGGCGGCGGGCGCGCGGCACGCGGCGCGCTCGCCACTGCGCCGCCCGGGGGCGCGCACGCAAAGCCCGGAGGCGCGCGCGACCGGCGGCTCTTTGGCGCGGATTAGGGGGTCTCGGCGAGGTGAGGCGCCAGGCAGCGCTGGGCGGGCGGGTGGCGGGGCGCGAGCCCCTCTAGCGGGACTAGGGAGAAGCGGGGGCCACGAGGTGCGGCGGGGGAGGAGGCGCGGGCTGCGGGCCGCGGGCCCCGGCGGCGGGCTTGACGCGGCAGGCTGGCGGGCCGGCGGGCTGGCCGCGGCGGGCCTCGCCGCTCTGTTGGGGAGGGTGGTGTGGGGCCGGGCCTGACCCCGGGGGACCGCCCCGCGTCTGGGCGGTGCCCCAGTGCCCCGGCCTCGCCATTTCCCGCTCAGCCCTGGAGCGCGTAGCTCTACCAAGAATGGCCACTGTGCCTGATGCCCCTGACCAGCGTTGCCCATTTGAATTTCCTAGCAGGCCCCCCAAAGTAGGTATTTCGGTACCCTGTTAGAGCTGAGGCGCAGGTAAAATGACTAGCCCAGGCCGGTCCCACCCCGTAAGGATTTGAACGTTGGCTCCACAACTCGGGAGCCTGCGCCTTTCCTCCTCCCAACGTGGACTCCTGCCCGGCGAAGTGCCTCACTTCCTTCTCCCGGTAACTGATTCGAATTTGGTGATTGTTAGTTTGGAGCTAGCGCCAGTGTTTCCACGGAAGTTGGTGTCAGAATGTGGTCTCTTGTGAAAGGAGGAGAAAGAAGATTCTGCAGACTGCAATATTGTGCTTTTTTGCCTTTTTTTTTTTTTTTTTCTCCTAGGCTGTACTGCAGTGCAGTGGCACGATCGCGGCTCACTGCAATCTCCGCCTCCCAGGCTCAAGCGATTCTCGTGCCTGAGGCGCGGGCCACCACGCCCAGCTAATATTTGTATTTTCAGCAGAGGTGGGGTTTCACCATGTTGGCCGGGCTGGTCTCGAACTCCTGACCTCAAGTGATCCTTCCGCCTCGGCCTCCCAAAGTGCTGGGATTACAGGCGTGAGCCACCACGCCCAGCCCTACTATTTTTTTATTTTTTGAGATGGAGTTTCTTTCGCCCAGGCTGGAGTGCAATGGCGCCATCTCAACACACTGCAACCTCTGCCTCCCGGGTTCAAGTGATTCTTCTGCCTCAGCCTCCCGAGTACCTGGGATTACAGGCGCCCGCCACCACACCTGCCTATTTTTTGTATTTTTAGTAGAGATGGGGTTTCGCTGTGTTGGCCAGGCTGATCTCGAGCTCCTGACTTCAGGTTATCTGCCCACCTGGGACTCCCGAAGTGCTGAGATTACAGGCGTGAGCCACTGCACCCGGCCTCCTACTGTGCTTTTTCGAGTGTTGATCAGTCCCTATTGACTGTGCATCCTTTACTGGACGTCTGTTTTTGTTTTTGTTTTTTGAGAGGGAGTTTCACACTTGTTGCTCAGGCCAAGTGCAACGGCGCGTTCTCAGCCCACTGCAACCTCCACCTCCCGGGTTCAAGCAGTTCTCTTGCCTCAGCCTCCCAAGTAGCTGGATTACAGGCATACGCCACCACGTCCAGCTAATTTTGTATTTTTAGTAGAGACAGGGTTTCTACATGTTGGTCAGGCTGATCTCGAACTCCCGACTTCAGGTGATCTGCCCGCCTCGGCCTGCTAAAGTGCTGGGATTACAGGCGTGAGCCACTGCGTCCAGCCTTGATATCTGTATTTGAAATGACACAGCTATCCCTTGTAAGACACTGCGCAAGTAACATACTCTTTCAGAGCTTGCTTTTGAAAAAGCAGCTTGCCCCAGAAGTGTGGGAGTGAGGATTCAAACAATCTCCACACCTTGGTACCCATGGGTACCTAGCAAATGGAAAAAGTTCAGTAAATTTGGCTGTTATTTGATTGTTGCGTTCATAATATACCCTTGCTAGACTCATTTTTCTTCAGAGCTCAACTTGTCCTGAGAGGACAGCAAAGGGAGACCTACCCCACCCCAAAAAGGGAAAGTTCTTTGCTGGCAGCGTTAGCGGAAATGTTGCCCACACTTAGTGATGAATTATTCTCCAAGCTAAAAATTACCAGGGTGAAAAAAATCACTTCAGAAAAGCTAAAGATAAATTAACCTTTTGTAGAATTAACATTTATTAGTCCACTACTATGTGTTTATTGTATTCCTCCTGTATGCTTGGCATTTTAAAAGCATACAAATATGTATCCGATATAGTCTCTGCTTTCACTTATTTATTTATTATTTATTTTTGAGACAAGATCTTGCACTGTCGCCCAGGCTGGAGTGCAGTGGCACAATCTCGGCTCACTGCAACCTCCACCTGCCGGGTTCAAGCAACTCTCATGCCTCAGCCTCCCGAGTAGCTGGGATTATAGGCGCCCGCCACCACGCCAAGCAAATTTTTTTTGTATTTTTGGTAGAGACGGGGTTCTCACTATGTTGCCCAGGCTGGTCTGAAACTCCTGACCTCTGGAGATTCACCTGCCTCAGTCTCCCAAAGTGCTGGAGTTACAGACATGAGCTACCACACCCAGCCTGCTTTCACTTAATTTAGAAGTGGGGGAAAATATACATTCAGAAGTAATACTCACAAAGTAGAATGTGAAAAATGCCAGATAAAAAGCTGTGAGTGGGCCGGGCGCGGTGGCTCATGCCTGTAATCCCAGCACTTGGGGAGGCTGAGGTGGGCAGATCGCCTGAGGTCAGGAGTTCGAGACCAGCCTGGCCAACATGGTGAAACCCCGTCTCTACTAAAAATACAAAAATTAGCCAGGCCTGGTGGCCCGCGCCTGTAATCCCAGCTAATTGGGAGGCTGAGGCAGGAGAATCGCTTGAACCCGGGAGGCGGAAGTTGCAGTGAGCTGAGATCGTGCCATTGCATTCCAGCCTAGGCAACGAGAGCGAGACTTAGTCTCAAAAAAAAAACAAAAACAAAAACAAAAAGCTGTGAGTGTACAGAAGAAGGATTATTTTTTGACTTAGTGTAAAATATTATTTTATTTCTGCTTCAAAGAAGATACTTTGGGCCAGGCATGGTGGCTCACACTTGTAATCCCAGCACTCCAGCACTTTTGGAGGCCAAGGTGGGCGGATCACTTGAGGCCAAGAGTTCGAGACCAGCCTGGCCAACCCTGTCTCTCCTAAAAAAATGGTGGTGGCACATGCTTGTAATCCCAGCTTCTCAGGAGGCTGAGGCACAAGACACGAGAATCAAAAATGAGAACCAAATGGAGAATGAGAATCCCCTGAACCTGGGAGGCAGAGGTTGCAGTGAGTACTGCAGCCTGGGCAACAGAGCCAGACTGTGTCTCCAAAAAAAAAAGAAAAAGAGACTTAGTCTGTCCTCCAAGCTGGAGTGCAGTGGTGGCTCACTGCATCCTCGACCTCCTAGGCCCAAGCGTTCCACCTCATCCTCCTGAGTAGCTGGAACCATAAGCATGGGCCACTGTACCCGGCTAACTTTTTTTTTTTTTTTTTAAGAGATGGGGTCTCCCTATGTTGCCCAGGCTGGTCTTGAACTCCTGGGTCCCAGTAATCCTCCCACGTCAGCCTCCCAGAGTGCTGGGATTACAGGCATGAGCCACTGTGCCTGGCCCTGTTACGTACTTGTTGAAAGAGTGAGGAACAAATGTATGTTGTAATAGATAGGATTTTTTGGTTTCCAGTTACAGAAACTCGTTCAGTCTTATGATTAAAGTTGAGTTTATTAAAGTTTATTAAAGAGAGAGAAATGAGAGAAGAGTTAAACAGTTGAGCCACCTGGGGCTACGGATTTCAACAGCCAGAGCACATGGACTGAATTCTTTGAATGAATTCTAGTGAATAACTAAGCTCCAACTGCCTTCTGTCCTTTCATGTCTTACTCAAGATCCAGATTTCTGGAAGAAGAGACCTGGTTGCTTTAGCTTTTGTCAGGGGTGGGGAATGGGATATTGTGATTGGCAGCCCCACCAGTACCACATGAAATGTGGGAGGGTCAGTTTCCCAAATAAAGATGGCAGCTAAGGAGAGAAATGATGCTGAGTAGAGAAAGCCAACAGTTGTTTATTAGAAATATGTAGCATTTGCCCCTGCCACCCTCAGTGCCCCATAGACCCAGATCCTTCCTCATAAAAAAGAAAAATATGTAGCATTTATAGAGGACCAGGTACCATGCTACATTACTTATATGGATTATGATATTTGATTATGACATTTAATTCTCACAACTTTGGAAGGTAGGCACTGTTATACCCACTACAGAGGAAGAAACAGGTTTTCAGAGGTGGAATAATTTTTCAACATTACAAAGCTAAGATGTGGCAGAGCTGAGTATGTTGCATATCTTCTCTTTATCTTGTCCTTTTGAATGATCTTCTGATCCATGTGCCACTTTTGTTTGTTCCTAGGGAGTCATCAAGCTTTGGTGTATGTGTTGGCCGGTTCTGAAGTCTTGAAGAAGCTCTGCTGAGGAAGACCAAAGCAGCACTCGTTGCCAATTAGGGAATGGACCGTTTGGGTTCCTTTAGCAGTAAGTACAGTGGGAACAAGTCTCAGGTGACTTATTATTATTATTTTTTTGAGATGGACTCTCCCTCTGTTGCCCATGCTAGAGTGCAGTGGCATGATCTCAGCTCACTGCCATCTCTGCCTCCTAGGTTCAAGTGATTCTCATTCCACAGCCTCCCGAGTAGCTAGGACTACAGGTGTGCATCACCAGGCCCAGACAATTTTTGTATTTTTAGTGGAGGTGGGGTTTCGCCATCTTGACCAGGCTGGTCTTGAACTTCTGGCCTCAAGTGGTCCACCTGTCTTGGCCTCCCAAAGTGCTGGGATTACAGGCGTGAGCCACCATGCCTGGCATACATAATTTCAAAAATTAAAAATAATAATGCCCTAACTATAATAAAAGAGATAAATACAAGAGAAGTAATCTATGGTAAAACAATGCAATTTATAATAAAGCAATATGTATTTCAATATGTTTAGACATGATTACAATAGAAGACATGATTTAAGTACTAGATACTTGAACCCATATGTTGAATCACTGTGCATATACAAATGCAGAATGATTCAAGTGTGTCATGTTGGTGACTAAGAAACACCACAAGCTAGAATAACTAAATGTTCTGAACAAAACAAAATACATTGTCCTCTAGACTTATATACAATTGCCTTTCTGGAAATTTCAGTGCATATTAAAATTGTCAAAAATACTTTGCTTTATATATAACATGGAATTAGATTCTAGGTCATATGAGATTTTTCATTCACTTGAATGTCTGGTGGGACATTTGAAAGTTGCACAGGACACACAAAAAAGTCAATTTTTATTAGAATGTATTGAGCATTGTAGGATGTCTAGAATCCCTGTTTTAGGGGCCTGCAGAATGCCAGTGGGGCTCTGGTCATTGTGGCAACAAAAAGGTACCTCCTCAGATTTCCAAATGTCTCCCTAGGGGGGAGTTGAGTACAATTAGGTTATATAATATAATTGATACAATGGAATGTTATTTGTCCATTAGAAAGAACAAGGAAGGTCAATGTGTATTGTCATGAAAACATGTCCGCATTATGTTGTCAAGTTAAAAAACATGTATGATATTCCACTTTTTCTTTTTCTTTTTTTTTTTTTGAGACGGAGTTTCGCTGTTGTCACCCAGGCTGGAGTGCAGTGGCGTGATCTCGGCTCACTGCAACCTCCCTCTCCTGTGTTCAAGTGATTCTCCTGCCTCAGCCTCGTGAGTAGCTGGGATTAGGCGCCCACCACCACATCCAGCTAATTTTTTATTTTTAGTAGAGGTGGGGTTTCACCATGTTGGCCAGTCTGGTCTTAAACTCCTAACCTCTAGTGAGCCACCCGGCTCAGCCTCCCAAAGTGCTGGGATTACAGGTATGAGCCACCGTGCCTGGCTATTTTTTCTTTTTATTATTTTTGGTAGAAGCAGGGTCTCGCAGTATTGCCCAGGGTGGTCTTGACTTCCTAAGCTGAAGCGATCATCCTGCCTTTTCCTCCCAAAGTGCTGGGGTTACAGGCATGACCCACAGAGCCCAGCCTCTACTTTTGTTGAATATATGTACTATATTATATAGAAGAAAGGTTGGAAAAATATTTTTCAAAATGCTAATTGTGGATGACATACTTTACAGTTTTATTTTAGTCTGGAATGTTAAGAACTTACTTTTACAAAGTAATTGCTTTTTTTTTTTTTTCTTTTTGAGAGAGGGTCTTGCTTTCTTACCCAGGCTGGAGTGCAGTGGCATGCTCAAGGCTTACTGCAGACTCGATCTCGGCTCAAGTGATCCTCCTACTTCAGGCCTCTGTATAGCTGGGACCACCAAGCATGCACCACTGCACCTGCCTAATTTTGTGGGGTTTTTTTTTGTAGAGACATGGTTTCACCATGTTCCCCAGGCTGGTCTCAAACTCCTGAGCTCAAGTGATCCACCCACCTTGGTCTCCCAGAGTGCTGGAATTACATGCATGAGCCACCGTCGCCCATGCAGTAATTGCTTCTTGACATAAGGATTTAAAAAATCACTTTGGGCCTGCAATCCTAGCACTTTGGGAGGCTACGCCAGGTGGATTGCTTGAATCCAGGAGTTCAAGACCAGCCTGGGCAACATGGGAAAACCCCCCCCTCTACTGAAAGTACAAAATTTAGCTGGGTGTAGTGCACATACATGTAATCCCAGCTACTTAGGAGGCTGAGGCATGAGAATTGCTTGAACGTGGGAGGCTGAGGTTTCAGTGAGCTGAGATCAAGCCATTGCACTGCAGCCTGGGTAACCAGAGTGAGACACTGTCTCAAAAAAAAAAAAAAAAAAAAAAGACCACTTTTCAGGAGTTCGAGACCAGCCTGGCCAATATGGTGAAACCCTGTCTCTACTAAAAATATAAAAAATTAGCTGGTCGTGGTGGTGTGCACTTGTAGTCCCAGCTACTCGGGAGGCTGAGGGAGAAGAATCACCTGAATCCAGGAGGTGGAGGTTGCAGTGAGCTGAGATCGCGCCACCGCACTTCAGCCTGGGCGACAGAGCAAGACTCCGTCTCAAAAAAAAAAAACTACTTTGCTCAGTGGCTGATGCCTTTTTAAAAAATAGGATAGTTGGAGGAAAGAGAGAAGCAAGCTTATATCTAACAGGAAGTGAGGAAGAGGGTAACTTGGTAGAAGTTGGCACCTGTCACTTAATATACAATAATTTTTGGCTCAGTGCAGTGGCTCACTCCTGTAATCACAGTACTTTGGGAGGCTGGGGCAGAAGGATCACTTGAGGCTGGGAGTTTGAGACCAGCCTGAGCAACATAGCAAGATTTGTTCTTCTGCATTAAAATTTAAAATGGGGGAAATGGAGTAGCTGCGCAGTTTCATATATTGAATTTGAAGCTACTGCCAGGAGTACATTTTTTTCTTTCATCATTTTCTTCTGTGTCTTTTTTTTTTTTTTTTGAGATGGAGTTTCGCTCTTGTCACCCAGGCTGGAGTGCAATGGCGTGATCTCAGCTTACTGCAACCTCTGCCTCCCGGGTTCAAACGATTCTCCTGCCTCAGCCTCCTGAGTAGCTGAGATTACAGGTGCCCACCACCACACCTGGCTAATTTTTGTATTTTTAGTGGAGATGGGGTTTCGCCATGCTGGTCAGGTTCGTCTTGAACTCCTGAGCTCAAGTGATCAACCCGCCTCAGCCTCCCAAAGTGCTGGGATTATAGGTTTGAGCCACCGCGCCCACTCTCTATATCTTCTTAAAAACAAATAAAGAGAACAGTGATCTTCACTTGGAAGAGGGAAAGGTATCTTGAAGAATGTTTCTTGGACTTTAGGGAGGCAAATACTATTACAGAATGTGAGAAATCCTGTTCCAGGCTGAACAAATTAAATTCCTTCATCTACCTTCAAAGCTTTTCTTCTCTTAGATTCTTGTGATTGATCATAGAGAACAATTTTGCTAGGTTGCCGTGACTCCAGAGGCCGAATTTGGGGCAACCAGGGACACATATATCTGCATTTTTATGAGTTTTGAGAGTTTGGATTGTACTCCTTGTCTTCATAGTTTGGAGACATACCACTGTCATTGGAGTAGAAGATCTGCTGTGTTATGTACTTACCATGGGAGAAAGGGAGGAAGCTTCCTGGGTTTCAATTCCCACTCAGAGCCAGGTGTGGTGGCTCATGCCTATAAGTCCACCACTTTGGGAAGCTGAGGCAGGAGGACTTCTTAAGACCAGTGTGGGCAACACAGTGAGACCCTGTCTCTACAAAAATTAAAAATTTAGCCAGGCGCAGTGGTGCAAGTCTGTCCCTCCTCTTGGGAGGCTGAGGTGGGAGGATCACCTGAGCCTGGGGAGACTGAAGCCACAGTGAGCCGTGATCTCACCACTGCACTCCAGCCTGGGCGACAGACTAAGACCCTGTCTCAAGAAGACTCTGTCTCAAGAAGACCCTGTCTCAAGAAAAAAAAGAAAAATCCAAACTCAAATATAAAATAGTATATTCCAAAATATGTATTTAGAAGAGACATGTATTTAGAGGCTAGCTGAGTGTGATGGCTCATACCTGTAATCCCAACACTTTAGGAAGCTGAGGCAGCTCAAATTCCTGGGACCGTTTGAGCCCAGGAATTCAAGACCAGCCTAGGCAGCATAGTGAAACTCTGTCTGTACAGAAAATAAATTTTAAAACCAGGTGTGGTGGCTTGTGCCTGTAGTCCCTGCTAGTTAGGAGGCTGAGGTGGGAGGCTCATTTGAGCCTGGGAGGTTGAGGCTACGTTGAGGCATGATCGTGCAACCACACTTCAGCCTAGGTGACAGAGTGAGACCCTATCTCAAAAAAATAAATAAAGGAGTTTTCTCTTATTTGCCCCAACTTTTTATTATGAAAAATTTTAAACTTAAATAGAAAAGTCAGAAGAACAGTACAGTGATGATGATGTGTTTTTTTATTTTTTTATTTTTTTTTGGAGACGGAGTCTCTCTCTGTTGCCCAGACTGGAGTGCAGTGGCGTGATCTCGGATCACTGCAACCTCCGCCTCCCGGGTTCAAGCAGTTCTTCTGCCTCAGCCTCCTGTGTAGCTGGGACTACAGGTGCATACCGCCATGCTTGGCTAAATTTTTTTTTTTTTTTTTTGAGACGGAGTCTTACTCTGTCGCCCAGGCTGGAGTGCAGTGGCGCGATCTCGACTCACTGCAACCTCTGCCTTCTGGGTTCAAGTGATTCCTCTGCCTCAGCCTCCTGAGTAGCTGGGGTTACAGGTGTGCACCACCACACCTGGCTAATTTTTGTGTTTTTAGTAGAGATGGGGTTTCACCATCTTGGCCAGGCTGGTCTTGAACTCCTCACCTCATGATCCACCCGCCTCGGCCCCCCAAAGTGCTGGGATTACAGGCATGAGCCACCGTGCCCAGCCAATTTTTTTGTAGTTTTAGTAGAGACAGGGTTTCACTGTGTTGCCCAGGCTGGTCTCAAACTCGTAAGAGCAGGCAATCTGCCTGCGTCAGCCTCCCAAAGTGCTAGGATTACAGGCGTGAGCCACCATGCCCAGCTGATTATTATTATTATTATTTGAGGCAGGGTCTAGCTCTGTCGCCCAGGCTGGAGTGCAGTGGCACAATCTTGGCTCACGGCAACCTTTGCCTTCCGGGTTCAAGTGATTCTGTGCCTCAACTTCCCAAGTAGCTGGGATTATAGGCTGTGCCCCCATCCCTGGCTGTTTGTATTTTTAGTAGAGACAGGGTTTCGCCAGGTTGGCAAGGCTGGTCTCAAACTTCTGGCCTCAGGTGATGCACCCACCTTGGCCTCCCAAAGTGCTGGAATTACAGGGTAAGCTAATGTGGCCGGCCTACAGTGATTATTTATATGCTTGCTACCTAGATTCAGCAATTGTTAACATTTTGTCAGATTTTCTTTATATTGTATGTGCAGGTATGTGTCCATTTTATGCTCCTGGAAAAATAAGTTTGGGATATTATGAAACTTCCAGTTAAAAATGTGTTTGTGACTGGGCATGGTAGCTCATACCTGTAATTCCAGAGCTTTGAGAGGCCAAGGCAGGAACATTCTTTGAACCTAAAAGTTCAAGACCAGCCTGGGCAACATGGTGAGACATCGTCTCTACAAAAAATTAACCAGGTGTGGTGGCATGTGCCTGTAGTCCTAACTACTTGGGAGACTGAGGCAGGAGGATTGCTTGAGCCCAGGAGTTTCAGGTTACAGTGAGCTATTGTCAAGCCATTGCACTCCAGCCTGGGTGGCAGAGCAAGACCCTGTCTCTAAAAATATATAAATAAATGAACAAACAAACATATGCTTGTAAATTTCTCTGCAGGGTTCATATCTACGTAAATGCTGTGTGAAAAGGAACAATGCTGCCCTGAAGTTAAAAGGATCATAATTTTTGCTTTTTTTTATTTGTAATGAGCTCGTCTTGTCTCCATGAACTTTTCAGCTCAGCTCACTACTTGTGTGGTCATTTGGGGATTTTCACCTTTTTGCACTTAAGATAACCATAAGGTGGTCTGAAATGTGCATTTGTTTTCTGTTTGTTCTAGATGATCCCTCTGATAAGCCACCTTGCCGAGGCTGCTCCTCCTACCTCATGGAGCCTTATATCAAGTGTGCTGAATGTGGGCCACCTGCTTTTTTCCTCTGCTTGCAGGTAACTCACTAATGCTGGCTTCTTCTAGCCTAGTTTTATGCTATTTTTTATGATGTAGTATTTCGGAGATTACTGTCAACTGCTAAGGAGATCTATATCTTATTAAATCTATTCCTTCCACTTTTTCTTTTTCTTTCTTTTTTTTTTTTTGTTTTGAGATGGAGTCTCACTCAGTCGCCCAGGCTGGAGTACAGTGGTGTGATCTCTGCTCACTGCAATCTCCACCTCTTAGGTTCAAGCGATTCTCCTGCCTCAGCCTCCTGAGTAGCTGAGATTACAGGCACACACCATTACGCCCAGCTGATTTTTGTATTTTTAGTAGAGACGGGGTTTCTCCACGTTGGTCAGGCTGGTCTTGAACTCCAGACCTCAGGTGATCTGCCTGCCTCGGTCTCCCAAAGTGCTGGGATTACAGGGTGTGAGCCACCGTGCCCAGCTATTTTTTTCTTTTTTTTCTTTTCCACGACAGAGTCTTGCTCTATCACCCAGGCTGGAGTGCAGTGGCGTGATCTCGGTTCACTGCAAGCTCTGCCTCTCGGATTCAAGGGATTCTCCTGCTTCAATCTCCTGAGTAGCTGTGGTTACAGGTGCATGCCACCATTCCCAGCTAATTTTTTGTATTTTTGGTAGAGATGGGGTTTTCTCATGTTGGCCAGGCTGGTCTCAAACTCCTGACCTCAGGTGATCCTCCTGCCTCAGCCCCCAAAGTGCTGGGATTACAGGCGTGAGCTACCACGCCCGGCCATAACACCGTTTTTTTAAGTTAATTTAAAGTATTGAAATTACAGGAAACATAACTGGAAGATTATTCCTTTTGATGACACTGTTTATTGTCTTGTTGAAGACTGATCTCTGTACAGATGACAAGGGAAGAAACAATTTTTGTGGGTGATAATGGTAATAATAATACTAATTATAAGTACTTGCTCTGTCCCAGGCACCACTTTGAGTACTTTACATGAATTAACCCTTAAATCATCACTATAATCCTATGAAGTACCTATGATTAGTATCCCCATTTTATAGATGAAGAAATTTAGGGTAAGAGAGGTTAAGTAACTTGTTCAAGGTCACACAGCAAATACCATATTTTATCAGATCTAAGACACCATTGATTATAAGAAGCACCTCAATTTCAGAAATGTTAAAATGTAAAACTGGCTGATGAAAGTTGTGATGTACTTTCGATTATAAGATGAATCTTGATTTCAGAGTTTTTTAATTTTTTTGAGACAGGGTTTCACTGTGTCCTCTAGGCTGGAGTGCAGTGGCATGATCATGGCTCAATGCCACCTCTATCTTCCAGGCTTAAGTGATCCTTCCACCTCAGCTTCCCAAGTATCTGGGACTACGTGCTTGTGCCACCATGTCCAGCTAATTTTTTTTTTTTTTTTTTTTTTCTGTGGAGAAAGGGTCTCGCCTTGTTGCTCAGGCTGGTCTGGAACTCTTGAGCTCAAGCAATCCTATCGCCTCAGCCTCCCAGAATGCTAGGATTACTCCAGGCCTACTTCAGGGACTTTTTATTTTTCTTTAAAAAAAAATAAAGAATTTTTTTTAGAGATGGGGTCTTGCTCTGCTCTTCAGCCTGGAGTGCAGTGGTATAATCATAGCTCACTGCAGCCTCGACCTCCTGGGCTCAATGATCCTCCTCCCTCAGCCTGCCCTGAGTAACTAGGTCTATGGGCACAAGCCACAATGCCCAGCCCAGAGTTTAAAATATGAAAAAATATTTATCTTAGAATGGCTGAAATACGGTTATAGAGCCAGGATTCAAATTTAGGCTATATGATTGTGATTCCAGGGCATATGCTCTCCTCAAAGAGTTGTCTTAGAAAAAAGTATTTTTTTCAGACTTGTTTTTTCTCCATGAGGGCCACTGAAAAGCTGTGATCATGATTCCACCATTCTATTGCAGCTGCAGACAAGATTAAATGAATCCTTAAAAAATTGTTTTCCGGGCTCGGTGGCTCACGCCTGTAATCCCAGCACTTTGGGAGGCCAAGAAAGGTGAATCACAAGATCAGGAGTTCGAGGCCAGCCTGGCCAAGGTGGTGAAATCCCGTCTCTAGTGTTGTGCCGGCTGCCTGTAATCCCAGCTACTCGAGAGGCTGAAGCAGGAGAATCAACTTGAACCTGGGAGGCAGAGGTTGCAGTGAGCTGAGATGGCGCCACTCTAGCCTGGGTGAAAGAGCAAGACTGTCTCAAAAAAACAAAAACAAAAACAAAAACAAAAAAAAAACTTGTCAGGAAGTGGTGTGGTGGCCCACACCTGTAATCTTAGCACTTTGGGAGACTGAGGTACAAGGATCCCTTAAGCCTAGGAGTTCAAGGCTGCAGTGAGCTATGATGGTGCCACTGCACTTAGGCCTGGGTGACAGAACGAGACCCTGTCTCCAAAAATAAAATTTTGAAAACCCAAACTTGTCAGAAGAATAACACAAACCTCCTCTGTCCTTTAAGAAAGTAGCTTTTGCTAATTTAATTTTTCTTTCTTTGCAGTGTTTCACTCGAGGCTTTGAGTACAAGAAACATCAAAGCGATCATACTTATGAAATAATGGTAATGATGAAGTTGCTGGGAATTTCTGTTCACTTTTTTTAAGAATTAGACTGGGAAGTAGTTTTTCTTTTCTTCCATTTTTCTTTAAGCTCTCTTGGACTTCAGGGAATTAGTTTTCTTAATCTCTGAGTATCTTCACCTTTTCTCCCCTTCGGAAATAGGTAATTGTTATCCAATAAGTTTTTTAGGGTTTTGTGGATCTATCAAGGTATTTAAGCACAAAAATAGTTTTATATACTCAGATTTTTGTTTGAAATTTGGAAATTATTCAAAGGAAATACTTTTGATATGAGGATAACGGGTATGTTGCTTTTTAAACTCATTGATAAACATAGCCAATGTGTTGTCACTGTGTGCTCATGGTATTTTTATGTGGTTCATGTGGACAGTGGTGTTTTTGTTGAGCAGTTCATTCCCTTGCCTTGGGGAAATTAGTTACCTTCTGAGAGTCAGGTTGTAAAGTGAACACAGCAAATGAGTTAATACATAAAATCACTGAAGAGGCAGACTGGTTTATAAGCTTGAATAAAACTTGGCTATAGATTAATTGTAATGCCACCTTTAAAGAAGGAATAAGAGTGTTCATAGTGTCCTTCCAAGCCCTGGCCATGGGAGTGGGTGGTTTAATAAGCCAAAGTGAATATCCAGTCTGCTTGACGGGTATATATACCTTTGTCAAGATAGTTTTGTTGGCCAGGCACAGTAACTCACGCCTGTAATCCTAGCACTTCCAGAGGCCAGGTTGGGCAGATCACTTGAGGTCAGGAGTTCAAGACCAGCCTAGCCAATATAAGGTGAAACCCTGTCTCTATTAAGAATACAAAAATTAGCTGGGTGTGGTGATGTGCACCTGTAGTCTCAGCTACTGGGGCGTCTGAGGCAGGAGAATCGCTTGAATCCAGGAGGCAGAGGTTGCAGTGAGCCAAGATCGCACCACTGCACTCCAGCCTGGGCGACAGAGTGAGACTCCGTCTCAAAAAAAAAAAAGATAGTTTTGTCAGTTATCAGAGCATATTAAGCATATAACTAAATCTCCTACTTCAAGCAGTTTTCTGACATTTGGCCCCCATGCAGTTTTTCTTACAGGAAAGGATCCTGGCAGGCTTGACAGTTAAAATTTCACATAGTAGATTAATCTATATTAGTTTTCTATCGATGCTACAACAAATTACCAAAAATTAGATATCTTAAGACAACACAAATTTGTCTCACAGTTCTGTGGATCAGAAGATCATTAGGCTCAGCTGGTTTGCTCCAGGTTCCATAAGGCTGAAATGAAGATGTTGGCCAGCCTGGGCTCTCACCTGGAGGCCCTGGGGTAGAATCCACTTCTAGGTTCTTTCAGGTTGTTGGCAGAATTCACTGCCTTAAGGTTTTAGGAAGGATGCCACTGTTTTGATCAGGGCATGTTCTCCGTTTCCACAGGCTGTCTGCATTCCCTGGCTCTGGGCCCCCTTTCTCCATCCTCAAAGCCAAGAGCACAGGAAGTCCTTGAGGTTGTTGATGAAATCCAGGGAATCTCTATGACCTCTCCTACTGCCTTATCTTTCCTGTGCTGAATCTTTATGAGTAATTCTTCTGCTTTCCTCTTCTACTTTGAGACAGGGTCTCACTCTATCATCCAGGCTAAAGAGCAGTGGCACAATCACAGCTCACTGTAGCCTCGACCTCCCAGGCTTAAGCTATCCTTCTATCTCAGCCTCCTGACTAGCTGGGACTATAGGCACAAGCCACCATGCCTGGCTAATTTTAAAATTTTTTTTGTAGGCCAGGCTTGGTGGCTCATGCCTGTAATCCCAGCACTTTGGGAGGCCGAGGCGGGTGGATCACAAGGTCAGGAGATCAAGACCATCCTGGCTAACATGGTGAAACCCCATCTCTACTAAAAACACAAAAAATTAGCCAGGTGTGGTGGTGGGTGCCTGTAGTCCCAGCTACTCGGGAGGCTGAGGCAGGAGAATGATGTGAACCCGGGAGGCAGAGCTTGTATTGAGCCGAGATTGTGCCACTGCACTCCAGCCTGGGCAACAGAGTGAGACTCCGTCTCAAAAAAAAAAAAAAAAAAGAAAAAAAAAGAAAATTTTGTAGACAGGGGTCTAGGGGTCTTTCTATGTTATTCAGGCGTCTAGGGGTCTTTCTATGTTATTCAGGCTGGTCTCAAACTCCTGGGCCCAAGTGATCCTCCCACCTCAACTCTCAACCTCCTAAAGTGCTGGGATTACAGGTGTGAGCCACCACAGCAGGCACCTCAACTATGTATAAGGACTCATGTGGATTACATTGGGCCTATCTGGGTAATCCAGGATAGTCTCTCTACTTTAAGGTCAGCTGATTAGTAACCTTTATTCCATCTGTAAAGTCCTTTCCCAGCAGTACCTCGCTAGTGTTTGATGGACTAGTCAGAAGACAGGAATCTTAGGATGAGGGGAACATCTTTATTTTTATTTTATTTATTTATTGAAAAAAAAATAGAGACAGGGTTTCTCCATGTTGCCCAGGCAGGTCTCGAACTCAGGGGTTCAAGTGATCCTTCCACCTAGGCCTCCCAAAGTGCTGGAATTATAGACATGAGCCACCATGCCCAGCCAGAGAACATCTTTAGAATTGGGCCTCCTACAGCACTGTAGTATATTTACTTCAGTCTCTTAAAAGTTTAGAAAGGGTGAGTCAGCATCTCTGAGCCTGACTATTGGTGGAGTCCTATTAAAATGAGTTTCTGGGCTTATAATATTCAGGGTCAGATTCTAGGCCACAATGAATTAATCAAAGAACCAGTTAGAGTTCTTGGGAGCCAACTAACTAGCCTTCCTCTATCCATCTCTAAACAATTTCAGTCTTTTAATGGCTTCAGTAATTGTAAGACTTGGAATAAATTTTTTCCCCCTTTAATTGCAAAAATGAAGGGTTAGGAGACTGTTCAAAGTAGCTGTGGATTTGAGTTAATTTCACCAAGGTTATCAGGTCTTCAGAAAGCTGGTTTATTTTTCCCAAATTAATGCGAGAATACCTAGAGTCAGAATACAAATTTATTCATTCACATTGTGAAATAACTCCTTAAGGGATAATTCAGTATAGCTTGGGTAGGTTGGTAGTCATGCTTATTCACTGTAGGAAAGCTGACCATGAGCTTTCTTTAGCTATTCTGGCATCATGTCTTCTTCATAATGCTGAAAGCACTGACTAAGTTTCACTCCACATCACTTCATTCTGATTACATCATCCTTTTCTCACGTATTCAACACCCATACAATCACATTTCAGAGTACTGTCCTTTACTTTGGGGAGCTTTTGGGGGTTACTAATACTTCCTTTTTGTGGCCCACCTTATTTATTCCCGGTGAATCTTTCCTTCTATAGGCATGATGACCAAATTTTAGCTTTCTACACAAAACTTGATTTTTTGCCTCAGATAACTTTAAATGGTTTTCAGTACTTTTGTCATGTCACAGAGCTGTATTTTTGGGAGTTACTCATGCTGTGGTAGGTGGTGTGTTAACCAGGATTTCTGAATTCTATGCCTATTTTTGTCTTGTAATTCTTAGAACTTTGAACAAGTCAAGGCAGCTCTTTCTGCCACACCCTTTTATACCAGTGATTCTTAAACTTCAGTACATAAGAATTGCCTGGGAGCTTCTTATAAATGTAGATTTCTAGACTCTTCTGTGAGAGATTGTGGTTCAGAAGTGCTGAGGTTTGGTCCAGGAGTTGAATAATATTAATTAAACTTTTTGTAAAACTGCTTTGTGCCTTCTTCGGTGTGTCTGTGATGTAGAAAGTTTTTATTGTTTATCTCACAGTAAAGTTGGTTGAGAAACAGTATTCTAAAATACAGTTTTACAAATGACAGTCTCTTCAGCTAATGTGTGTGTTGTCATATTTACATGTCTTTTGGTACTTGCTGAATTGAGAGTGATTATGAATTTAGTATAGATATAGACTCTGAAATTTCTCTGTTGGATTTCATAATACCTCATGTGCTAGACATATTCGTAGTACGTGCTCAGATGAAAATGTGTTGCTTATTGGTAGTGTAATCTCACAAATCATGACTTTTTTTTGTCGTTAACAAAAGGTATAACAAGTTCTAAGTGCCTGTGTAATCTGAAGACCTCCTGTGTGGTCTTCAGATTATTTTTTTTTTTACTTGTTATTATAGAAAAGTTCAGATATATGCAAGAGAGAATGATGTTTGGTTATCTATTGCTATGTAACAGCTACCTCAAAACCTCATGCTTAAAAATGACCATTTTATTATCTCCCACAGTTTTGTGGGTCAGGCATTCAGATTAGGCACAGTGAAGGTGGCTCTTGGCTCCACATGATGTACTTAGGCTGAAAGTCCCAAGAGGGTTATGAATTTAGTATAGACATAGACTCCAAAATTTCTCTCTTGGATCTCATAATACCTCATGTGCTAGGCATATTCATAGTACGTGCTCAGATGAAAATGTGGTTGTCATTGTAACCAACTACCACATAATGGTAATAAATTTCCGTTTACCCATCACTAACTCTTAAAATTATTGACTCGTGGCCAATCTTACTTTATCTAAACCATCACCTTTTCTTTTATCTTTTCTTTTTTTTTTTTTTGAGACAGAGTCTTGCCCTGTCGCCCAGGCTGGAGTCCAATGGGTTGATTTCGGCTCACTGCAACCTCTGACTCCTGGGTCCAAGCGATTCTCCCGCCTCAGCCTCCTGAGTAGCTCAGATTACAGGCACACACCACCGTGCCCGGCTAATTTTTGTAGAGACAGGGTTTCACCATGTTGTCCAGGCTGGTCTTGAACTCCTGACCTCAGGTGATCTGCCCACCTCGGCCACCCAAAGTGCTGGGATGACAAGCGTGAGCTACTGCACCCGGCCTAAACCATCACCTTTCTAGATTATTTTGAAGCAAGTATCCTAGACAGTATATCATTTCATCTTTCAGTATTTCATTAGGTCTCTACGTAATTTGAGTCACTTTTCACATTCCCCGTCATTTCATAAAGGCTTAATATCTAAAACCCTGCTGCCTTTTTTACCCTTGAAACAATCACTGTTCTGATTTTTTTTTTATCAGCGTAGATTGGTTTTGCATATTCTAGAACTGCATATATATGGAATCATACTGTATGTACACTTCTGTTGTTTCTGGTTTCTTTCACTCAGCTTTTTTTTTTTTTTTTTTTTTTTGTGACAGTCTGGCTCTATTGCCCAGGCTGGAGTGCAATTGCACAATCTCGGCTCACTGCAACCTCCGCCTTCTGGGTTCAAGCAGTTCTCCTGCCTCAGCCTCCCAAGTAGCTGGGATTATAGGTGTCCACCACCACGCCCGGCTAATTTTGTATTTTTAGTAGAGATGGGGTTTCACCATGTTGGCCAGATTGGTCTCGAACCCCTGACCTCAGGTGATCCACCTGCCTTGGCCTCCCAGAGTGCTGGGATTACAGGTGTGAGCCACCGCGCCTGGACTCACTCAGCATGCTTTTGAGTTTTATTCATGTTGTGTATGTTACTGGTACATTTGCTACTAATCATTTCTGTTAATTACTGAGTAATATTCTGTTGTACGAACATAATACAGTTTTTTATCCATTCTCCCTTTGATGGACACCTGGGCCTTGCCCAGGTTTAGGCTATTGTGAATAAAGCTGCAATGAGTATTCTTATATAAAGCTTTCCATGTACATATGTTTTCACTGTTTTTTGGATAAATACCTAGGAGTGAAATTGCTGGGTCATAGAGTAAATGATTGTTTAACTTTTAAATAAATGATTGGCAAGTTTTCCAAAGCATTTGTATCATTTTACACCTCTGTTGACAATATATGAGAGTTCTGATTGCTTCATGTGCTTGCCAACTTTTGGCATTGTCAGTTTCATTCATTTTAGCTATTTTAGTCAGTGTAGTGTGGTATTACAATTTTTTTTTTTTTTTTTTTTACTTTTTGCAGTTTGTTTAATTCAGATACAAATAAGATTCACACATTTCAATTTTCCAATTGGTTGCCTTTTACGTATTTTCTATTCTGTATGGGTTTTCCTTCCCTTTCTCTCATTTCTTTTTTTTTTGTCTAATTTTAGATTAATTATTTTTTAAATTTTCTTCTTAAATATATAGAGAAATAGAAATAGAGTTTTGCCATGTTGTCCAGGGTGGTCTTAAACTCCTGGACTCAAGGGATCCTCCCACCTTGGCCTCCCAAAGTACTAGGATTACAGGTGTGAGCCACCGTGCCCAGCCATTTTTGGGTTTACCGAAGTTGCAAATGTAGTACAGAGAGTTCCCATATATCCTTCATCCTGCTTCCCCAAATGTTAACATCTTACATTATAGTACATTTGTCAAAATTGAGAAATGAACGTTGGCCGGGTGCGGTGGCTCCTTCCTGTAATCCCAGCACTTTGAGAGGCTGCGGTAGGAGAATTGTTTGAGTCCAGGAGTTTGAGACCAGCCTGGGCAATCTAGAAAGACCCCATTGCTGCAGAAAAATTTAAAAATTAGGTGGGTGTGGTTGCACATGCTTATATTCTTAGCTACTTGTATGGTGGAGGCAGGAGGATTGCTTGAGTTCGGGAGTTTGAAGCTACAGTGAGCCATGATCACACCAGTGCACTCCAGCCTGGTCAACCCACAAGACCCCGTCTCAAAGAGAAAAAAGGGCTGAGCTTGGTGCCTCATGCCTGTAATCCCAGCATTTTGGGAGGCCGAGGTGGGCAGATTACTTGAGGTCGGGAGTTCAAGACCAGCCTGGCCAACATGGTGAAACCCTATCTCTACTAAAAATACAAAAAATTAGCCAGGTACAGTTGTGTGTGCCTGTAATCCCAGATGTTCTGGAGGCTGAGGCAGGAGAGTCGCTTGAACCCAGGAGGTGGAGGTTGCGGTGAGCCGAGATCATGCCACTGCACTCCAGCCTGGGCTATGGAGCAAGACTTGGTCTCAAAAAAAAAAAGGCGGGGGGGAAGAAATGAACATTACTACAATACTAGTAACTATAGATTTTATTCAGATTTCTCCAGATTTTCCACAAATGTCCTTTTCTGTTGCAGGATCCAATTGGGGATCCCACATTGCATTTAGTCATAATGTTTTCTCCAATCTGTGACAGTTTCTTAGATTTTCCTTGTTCATGACCTTGACAGGTCGAAGTGTATTTTGTGCAGTGTCTCTCAATTTTGTCTTCATAGGTTTGATCTTTCATCATGATTAGATTTGGATTATAGATGTTTAGGTGGAAGATCACAGAGGTGAATTGCCTTCTCATTTTATCATATCAGACGATACATAATTTAACACTGGTGATGTTGAAAAATGAGCAGCCAGCCACAGGAGATGCATGAGGCAGGGTGTATGTGGGAAGGGGTACGGAGCTTTCCTGTCCTCTCTGGGTACACCGCCCTCCACCTCCATGTGTTCAGCAGCCCAGAAGCTCCTCGCTCTCATTTCTTATTATTCATTTGATTTTTAAAAGCTGGATTGTTTGTCTTACAGATGTTAGTACAGTTTGGATTCTGTTGACTAATGTGTTCCTCTCTCTTCTGTGTTTCCTATAAATTAGTAGTTACATTTAATGACTACTTCAGATTCATTTAGGACAATTGTCTGGATCTGCTAATTTACCAAGGATTGCAAAACATTAATCTTTTAATTCTATCACTCATTTTAATTTATGAGTTAGAAATTTCTCATTATTGTGTGGTCCCTTGGAGTAACGTTTATACAGGAAAGGAAACAGAAATGATGATTACTTCCCTTTATTTACTAGTTTTGAGAATATGCATTGGTTCCCTAGCATCCTCTACATATTTAAAATATTTGATGTTTCAATCCTTTGTGGTTATTATCCTTATTGATGCTCAAAATATTCCATTTTTAGTTAACAGGAGTCTCTGGAAGTTGACTTCTGAATTTTTTTGACATGACCTTTATAGTCTTTAAGAGCTTCTTTGCTGCCAGGCACGGTGGCTCATGCCTATAATCCCAGCACTTTGGGAGGCCCAGGCGGGCAGATCACCTGAGGTCGGGAGTTCGAGACCAGCCTGACCAACATGGAGAAACCCCGTCTCTACTAAAAATACAAAATTAGCCGGGTGTGGTGGCACATGCTTGTAATCCCAGCTACTCATTGCTACTGGGTTGGTCATTTTTCCTAGACCTTTTCAGTGAACAATGTTAGGAAATTATTTTTCTTTTAAGATACAACACATGAGTTCATAATAAAACTTTCAATTTAAACACGAGACTACAAGAGTTTTGTTTGTTTGTTTGTTTTCTGTTTGTTTGTTTGTTTGTTTGTTTTTGAAACGGAGTCTCTCTCCGTCCGGCAGGCTGGAGTGCAGTGGCGCCATCTCGGCTCACTGCAAGCTCCACCTCCCGGGTTCTCGCCATTCTCCTGCCTCAGCCTCCCGAGCAGCTGGGACTACAGGCACCTGCCACCACACCCGGCTAATTTTTTGTATTTTTAGTAGAGACGGGGTTTCACTGTGTTAGCCAAGATTGTCTCGATCTCCTGACCTCGTGATCTGCCCGCCTTGGCCTCTCAAAGTGCTGGGATTACAGGCATGAGCCACGGCGCCTGGCCTGTTTTTGGTTTTTATGAGACAGAGTCTCTTGCCCAGGCTGGAGAGCAGTGGTGCAATCTCAACTCACTGCAGACTCTACCTCCCGGGTTCAAGCGATCCTCCTGCCTCAGCCTGCCAAGTAGCTGGAACCACAGGTGCGTGCCACAATGCCCAGCTAATTTTTGTAGTTTTTGTAGAGACAGGGTTTTGCCATGTTGCCCAGGCTGGTCTCAAACTCCTGAGCTCAAGCAATCCACCCACCCAGGTCTCCCAAAGTGCTGGGACTACAGGTGCATGCCAACACTCCCAGCTAATTTTTGTAGTTTCTGTAGAGATGGGGTTTCACTATGTTGCCCAGGCTGGTCTCAAACTCCTGAGCCCAAAAAATCCACCCACCCAGGCCTCCCAGAATGCTGGGATTGCAGGCATGAGCCACCATGCCTGGCCAACTACGAGGTTTTTACATAACCTCACAGATCTTACAGCTATATCTTTTTTTTTTCCCAAGCCAAAAATTACACTTCCCAATGACACTAACCAACGTAATTATTTATTTGCTTTACATCATAACATATACACATACACTAATCTCAAAATAACTGTCAATACTAAAGAAACAATTTAAGATTTGGCAGTTTCTTTTGTTTTTAAGGTATATCCTACTTAGAGATATTTAGTCAAATTAAGTGTTTCAAAATCACTTGAAATAGTTCCTTTCTGTGTGATTATGCCTTCAAATTGATTTCTGAGTTCGTTGTATTTTGCATTTTATTCTTAAGATTTTGAAGTTTATTTTTATTTTTATTTTTTGAGACGGAGTCTTGCTTGTTGCCCACGCTGGGGTTCAGTGCTATGATCTCGGCTCACTGCAGCCTCCACCTTCCAGTTCAAGCGATTCTCCTGCCTCAGCCTCCCGAGTAGCTGGGACTACAGGTGCGTGCCACCATGTCCGGCTAATTTTTGTATTTTTGGTAGAGACGAGGTTTCATCATGTTGGCCAGCCTTGTCTTGAACTCCTGACCTCAAGAGATCCACCTGCCTTGGCCTCCCAAAGTGTTGGGATTACAGGTGTGAGCCACTGAGGCCAGCCTAAAGTTTAATATTATACTCTTTATGTTTCAAAGTTAATCTACAAGCAAGGAATATTCAGAGACGTCTAGCTTCTGGATAGACGTCTCTACCCTGTTCTCTTTCTTCCTCCCCATAGTAACCTTTTTTTTTTTTAAAGTGTGTTTTATTCTTCCATTTAAAAAAATACATATATATTTGTCTTTTCCTCTTTCTTAGCTAAATGGGAGCATACTAAAATATTTATCTCTACCTCTGTGTCAAGTTTAAAAATATATGTATATCTGCATGAATTGCTTGGCATTTATAGGTGATATGGAGGCCCTTCTAGCTAATGGTGGAAACGGGTGGGAGAGGTGGACAACTAATAAGAATGTACCCTGGGTATCTCTCATCATTCGGCTGTAAACTATTACTACAGTTGAGGTTCCTAGATTCCATTTATTTTTAATTTTTTTTTGAAACGGAGTCTTGCTCTGTCACCCAGGCTGGAGTGCAGTGGCGCGATCTCGGCTCACTGCAAGCTCTGCCTCCCGGGTTCATGCCATCCTCTTGCCTCAGCCTCCCAAGTAGCTGGGACTACAGGCGCTCACCACCAGGCCCGGCTAATTTTTTATATTTTTAGTAGAGACGGGGTTTCACTGTGTTAGCCAGGATGGTCTCGATCTCCTGACCTCGTGATCCGCCCTCCTTGGCCTCCCAAAGTGCTGGGATTACAGGCGTGAGCCACTGTGCCCGGCCTATTTTTGATTTTTGAGACAGAGTCTTGTTGTGACGCCCAGGCTGAAGTGCGGTGGTGCGATCTCAGCTCACTGCAACCTCTGCTTCTGCAGTTCAAGTGACTCTCCTGCCTCAGCCTCCTGAGTAGCTGGGACTACAGGCGTGTGCCACCATGCCCAGCTCATTTTTGTGTTTTTAGTAGAGACGGAGTTTCACCATATTGGCCAGGCTGGTCTCGAACTCCTGACCTCAAGTGATCCGCCCGCCTCCGCCTTCCAAAGTGCTGGGAGTATAGGCGTGAGCCACCGTGCCTGGCCCCTAGATTCCATTTGTATCTCTGTTCTTAAGCAAAACTTTTTTCTCCTTAGACTTCAGATTTTCCTGTCCTTGATCCCAGCTGGACTGCTCAAGAAGAAATGGCCCTTTTAGAAGCTGTGATGGACTGTGGCTTTGGAAATTGGTAAGAGCTTGGTGTTAAGAGTTGTCCTGCCCTAGTGGACTCAGAGAAGAAGCTGTTGTTGAAGAGTAAAGGAAGGAACCTCAGGAAGAGAAAGTATATGTTGCTTTCCTATCAACCCATGATTTAGAGGCAAGTTAGTCCCCTCTGTACATTATTTTTCCAGTGTCGAAATGTGTCACAAGGATATGGGATGTTTAGCGGTCCATGACTGAGCAGCTTTAAAAGGCCACTTTGGATGTATCAACAGTGGGAAGATTGATTATTATTCCTTTCTGAATAGTAGGGAAGTTTAGTTTCGTTAGTTATTACTCCCTTCTGATTTTATGAATTTTTGTTAGTTGTAGATGCCCTAGTCATTTAAGTGAATCAGACTTTAGCTAGATGGTCATACGTAAGATTCAAGTTTCACAGACTTCCTGATAGCATTCTCTGTTTTTAGTTTTCAAACACCTACCTGCCTTAGTCCAAAACCGGCGGAATTGAATAGCACTTATTGCTGTTGACCTAGGGGCAGCACCACTTAATACTACCACTTTCGTTTTTATCTTTTGGGAACACTTTCATATGGATGCTTTTATTTTATGAACTAGATAGCAGAGGCATTATTGAATATATTTTGTTCACAAATTATCTGAAGCCTAGGGGGTTGAAATGATTTCTTGTGATTACATAGCTTATTACTGAAGGACTCTTAATTAGGTCCTCCCTGTCCTGACTTACTAGTGTATATAACCTTTCTAGGTGTTCATCAGAATAAACTCTGCTGCCTCCCTTATGTCCAGGGACCTGAAGAAGGAGACCTGAATTTAGTTCACATTTTGCTTGTATTCATTCATTCAGTATTTATTAAGCATCATAAAATACTGTGTACAATGAGAAATACCAAAGGAGGTAGAAAAGTAATCACTTGTGAGGAGTTTGCTAGTCATCTTTGGCCTAGTTTTTCATTTTTTGCTTACCATTCTCTCTAAAATAGTCTAGACCTCTCTGTCCTCCTTCCCTCTTAACAAAGAACGTAAAAAAGACATAGCTTCTCTATCCACTGTGGGTAAGGCACTAAGTTTGGCAGTGAGTGGGCTAGAGCTAAGAATTATGAGATGCATCCTGTCTTCAGAAAGCTTATAGTTTAGCAGGGGACTTAAAATATCTATACAAGTGATTGAAGTACACAAAACAGCACAGTGATGCCTTAGGGGAGGTCAAGTGAAATGCTGTGAAAAAGAGACCTTGAGGAAAGGACTTCCACCTCTACCTCTCCATTACCTTGGCTCAAGTCAGGGATTTTTTTTTATTGAGACAGTCTCACTTTATCACCCAGGCTGAAATGCAGTGGTGTGATCACAGTCACTATAACCCTGAACTCCTGGGCTCAAGGGATCTTCCCTCCTCAGACTCCCAAGTAGTTGGAACAACAGGTGTGCGCCACCATACTCAGCTGATTTTTAAATTTTATTATTATTATTATTATTATTTGGAGACAGGATCTTGCTCTGTCGCCCAGGGTGGAGTACAGGGGCATGAGCTCGACTCATTTCAGCTTCAACCTTCCAGGCTCAAGTGATCCTCCCACCTCAGGCTCCCGAGTAGCTGGGACTACCGGCGTGTGCAACCACCCCTGGCTAATCTTTGTATTTTTTGTTGAGATAGGATTTTACTGTGTTGCCCAGGCTGGTCTCGAACTCCTGAGTTCAAGCCATCCTCCCACCTTGGCCTCCCAAAGTGCTGGAATAACAGATGTGCGCCACCATGCCTGGCCAGATTCTTAAGCAAGTTTCTTAATTATTTTGGGCCTCATTTTGCCTTCTTTGAAATTGAGATAGTAACAATATCCATACCACAAATTTAATACTAGGTTTAACTTAAATTCTGTTGTGAATGTTTCTAGCTCAGTGCCTGGCATCTCATAGCAGCTCTAGTAAAGAAATGTTTACGTTAAGTGTTTGGTAAACTGTAAAATATTATGCAAAATAAAACTATATTTGTGTATATTTTGAATGTTCTGAAGTCACTTCTTATTATGTACAGCAATTATTTCTGTAGGGCCTAGCTCACAGGAAAATTTACAAATTTTCCAGTCATCTTTATTTATTTATTTTTTATTATTTTTTTTTTGAGATGGAGTTTCGCTCTTGTTGCCAGACTGGAGTGCAATGGCGCGATCTCTGCTCACCGCAACCTTTGCCTCCTGGGTTCAAGCAATTCTCCTGCCTCAGCCTCCCAAGTAGCTGGGATTACAGGCATGCATGCACCACCACGCCTGGCTAATTTCGTATTTTTAGTAGAGACAGGGTTTCTCCATGTTGATCAGGCTGGTCTCTAACTCCCAACCTCAGGTGATCCAGCTACCTCCCAAAGTGTTGGGATTACAGGTGTGAGCCACTGCGCCTGGCCTCAGTCATCTTTCTTTAAGTGGAAAAGAAAGGACTTTTTAGTCATTATTTCTGTGTTTTAGACTAGCAAGATATGGAACACCAGATTACACCAATCTAGGCTTATATTTATGTCATTTTTCTGCTGATATCTTTTTGATATCAATTTGGAAATATCAGAGTATATTATATGGATGTGACTTAAAATATGAAAAGAGCAAATGATGCTTTTACTATTATGTGTAAATACAAGTACCACTTCTCTCTTTTTCCCACAATCCTCTAGGCAGGATGTAGCCAATCAAATGTGCACCAAGACCAAGGAGGAGTGTGAGAAGCACTATATGAAGCATTTCATCAATAACCCTCTGTTTGCATCTACCCTGCTGAACCTGAAACAAGCAGAGGAAGCAAAAACTGCTGACACAGCCATTCCATTTCACTGTAAGTGCCTCCCTATCTTGATAAGAGATACTTAGCTCATCCTTGGGCCCTGTTTCAGTAGCAGATAAAGAGTGATTTGATGACTTGGACAGCTAATGATATCACAGAAGATAGGAGGAGTTAGTATGGCAGCTATTGAGAGTCAGGATCGACCCGGCATGGTGGCTTGTGCCTGTAATCCCAGCACCTTGGGAGGCCGAGGCGGGTAAGTCACTTGAGGCCAGGAGTTCAAGACCAGCCTGGCCAACATGGCGAAACCCTGTCTCAACTAAAAGTATAAAGATTAGCTGGACGTGGTGGCAGACACCTGTAATCCCAGCTACTGGGGAGGCCAAGGCAGGAGAATCACTTGAACCAGGTAGGTGGAGATTGCAGTGAGCCAAGATCACATCACTGCACTCCAGCCTGGGTGACAGAGTGAGACTTCATCTCTTAAAAAAAAAAAAAAAAAGAGTCAGGATTATAATGTGGCAAAGAAGGAACATACTCTAAGGGTCAGAGTTCTATACAGGACATCAAGGTGCTTGAAGCCAATGTGTAGTTCCACCTACCTTGAGTCGTTTGAACATATCAGTTAACTTAGTGCTTTCCTTTGTAAAATAAGATGTCAAAAAGGGAAAACCTTTTCTATGCTGTTATGAGTGCAAGTTTTTTTTCAATCCCTTTGGAGAGCTTATGATTATACATATGAGTTGCTTAGAGAATACAGTATTTGACTCATTATTAATTGCGTCGGTGTCAAGCCCAAGAATCAGTTCGTTATTTTTGTTCACTTGGTTGTGTCAGTGATAGCGAACTTTTTAATCTCATGTGCGTGTGGGACCAGTGGGTCTCTTAATAAAATATAACCAAAAACATGATGAATTATAAATGACCATCTTTCCTGAATGACTCTCAGGGCACAAGTAAAGAGATATGAATGTTTTCCCTTCCCTTTTCTCTTTCCTCATACTCTCTAGAAACAGTTTTATAGCTGACTAACTTAAAGGCTGGTAATACCTCCTTTTTTTTTTTTTTTTTTTTTTTTGAGACAGAGTCTAGCTGTGTCTCCCAGGCTGGAGTGCAGTGGCACAACCTCGGCTCACTGCAACCTCCACCTCCAGGGTTCAAACGATTCTCGTGCCTCAGCCTCCTGAGTAGCTGGTACCACAGGTGTGTGCCACCACACCTGGCTAATTTTTTGTATTTTTAGTAGAGACAAGGTTTTGCTGTGTTGGCGAGGCTGGTCTCGAACTCCTGACCTTAGATGATCTGCCCACCTCGGCCTCCCAAAGTGTTGGGATTACAGGTGTGAGCCACCGTGCCTGGTTGATACCTCCTATTTGGATAGCACTTTGGTGTTAGCACTTTGTTCTCAAATCCATTAGACCATTTGTTTCCTAACAGCAACCCAGTGAGATAGGCAGAGCAAGTGCTTTTGTTTTACATTCGAGAAGACCGATGCAGAAAGGTTAGTTTGTGCAGGGTCATGGGACTAGTGTGTGTTGGAGCTAGGACTTAATTTCAGCTAACTTCCAATTCCAGTGTTTGTTTTTTTCCCGTCTTTTTTTTTTTTTGCCTCTCAGTTGGATGAGTTTTGTAAATTGAAGTTCATCCTAAGGGATAAGGAAGCCGAAGCCAACGGCAAATATTTAGGTTCTGTAATATTAAAAGAAAAAAGTCATGATTTCGTTTCATTTTAGGAAAGCAGAAATCAGAAGAAATTTCCCCATATTTACTTAAAGGATTGCCTGAGTCTTGGTTTTTCTTTTTAAAAACCCTCTTTTCATAATACTTTATCTTTTTCACATTTCCTTTTATAAAAACCATTTTAAATTTTGTTTATTCTTGGACTATTATGTCATTTTTTCATGCCAATATTGTATTAGTTAACTCAGAAACCTTCTAAATTCTTCCAGCTACAGATGACCCTCCCCGACCTACCTTTGACTCCTTGCTTTCTCGGGACATGGCCGGGTACATGCCAGCTCGAGCAGATTTCATTGAGGTAGGATAAATGTGTTGTTAGCACAAAGTAGGAAAAATTTGTTTTTGTTTCTCATGAGCCTTCTGTCTCACCCATAGATTCCATACCACTAAAAGGAGATTTTTCAAGGCACTATAATTTGTAGGACCTTTAGGCAGCCACATTTTCTTAGGTTTGAGTGCCTTTTCTCATTTGTAAACATTTTCACATATGGAACAATAAAAATTCTTTAAACAAACAACCTATTTCTGGCCAGGCACAGTGGCTTACACCTGTAATCCCAGCACTTTGGGAGCTGAGAATGGAGGATCGCTTGAGTCCAGGTGTTCGCGACTAGCCTGGGCAATGTAGTGAGACCCTGTCTCTACAAAAAATAAAAAATTAGCTGGGTGTGGTGGTGCATGCCTGTAGTCCCAACTACTTGGCAGGCTGATACGGGAGGATCACTTGAGCCTGGGAGGTTAAGGCTGCAGCGAGTGGTGATCATTCCACTAAACTGCACCCTAGACAACAGAGTAAGACCCTGTCTCCAAAAAACAAAAAAACCCCAGCAAACCCACTTCTTAAGTTGCATCAGTGCTGGCTTCCACTTCCTTAGGTATGAAATTCCTATAGTCTGGTTCTTTTTTTATTTTTTGAGACAGAGTTTTTGCTCTTGTTGCCCAGGCTGGAGTGCAATGGCATGGTCTCGGCCCATTGCAACCTCCACTTCCTGGGTTCAAGCGATTCTCCTGTCTCAGCCTCCCAAGTAGCTGAGACTACAGGTTCCTGCCACCATGCCTGGCTAATTTTTGTATTTTTAGTAGAGATAGGGTTTCACCATGTTGGCGAGGCTGGTCTCAAACTCCTGACCTCAGGCAATCCACCAGCCTCGGCGTCCCAAAGTGCTAGGATTACAGGCGTGAGCCACTGCACCCGGCCTGTAGTCTGGTTCTTATTGTACATCTAGGGGCTTTCAAGATTGTACTGTATCAGGGGTTGACAAACTTATTCTATTAAAGGCCAGATAGTAAATATTTTAGGTTTAGTATGCTATGAAGTTTCTATTGTAACTATACTTTGTCATTGTGCTAAAGCAGCATGGGATAATATAAGAACAAATGAATACGCCTGTGTTCCAGTAAAACTTTATGTACAAAAACAGACAGTAGGCTGAATAGTAGTTTACTGATTCCTGTACTATATCCACAAGTATATAAAGAATGATGAATGTGTATAAAAACTATATGTTCCTTGCTCAGCTATGGAATTAAAAGACATGTGAATGTAGCCACAAGTCTCTTGATTTATCATCTAATTCACAACTTGAAAGATAGTTTGGCCAAATGCGGTAGCTTACAACACCTGTAAATCCCAGCACTTTGGGAGGCTGAGGCAGGCGGATTGCTTGAGCTCAGGAGTTTGAGACCAGCCTGGGCAACATGGCAAAACGCTGTTTCTTCAACAACAACAACAAAAAAAACCCGAAACCAAAAATTAACTTGAGTGTGATGGCACATGCCTGTAGACCCAGCTGCTTGAGAGGCTGAGGCAAGAGGATCACTTGAGCCTGGGGGTTCGAGGCTGCAGTGAGCCAAGATCACACCACTGCACTCCAGCCTGAGTGACAGAGTGAGACCCTGTTTCCAAAAAAAAAAAAAAAAAAAAGAATGAAGTGACTTTATTTATTTATTTCAGAGACAGGCTCTTGCTCTGTTTCCCAGGCAGTCTTGAACTCCTGGTCTCAAGTGATTTTTCCACCTAAATCTCCTGAGTAGCTGGGATTATAGGTGCATGCTACTGTGCCCAGCTCAGACTAATTTTAGTTTTTAGAGCAGTATGTTTAGCTTCATTCCTAAACTCATAACTATTCCAATTTTTTGTTGTCACTACTGCTTGTAAGCCTCTTAGATTTTTCCCATGACTTCCTATTACCTGTGCCAGTATTGTGGCCTTTTGCCCTATTTAGACTTTTTAAACAACTGTTTGCTTGTGTTTTTTCTGTTTACTTCTAAAGCATGGCTGCTGTAAAGACACTAATCAAAGCCGATGGGTTTGGGGTGGGGATTTTTTTGTTCCCCTAAACAGGAATTTGACAATTATGCAGAATGGGACTTGAGAGACATTGATTTTGTTGAAGATGACTCGGACATTTTACATGGTAACAGTTTATTTTGTCAAATGTTTATCGAGCGCCAACTGTGTGATGACACTGTCTTGGGTGCTAGGAATTGAAGGATGAATAGAACATGTCCCCTGCCCTTATGGAATTCAAAAATCTAGTGGTTAAGTTGCTAAACTTACTGTGTTGTTGGATTTTGACCACAGTGAATAAGACTTGTGATGAGGGTAAAAATATTGATTATATAATAGTAGTAGGAAATATCTGTTGGACTGTGTGATTTTACTTTTATCTGAGGTAAGTCTACACTAAGGTAATTGGTTAAATGGCCCTCACTTGCATTCTTAGAAGGAAGGGAATCAGTCTGAATTCTTGGGACTTCATTAGCAACTGCTAACACTAAATGTTCACTATATTTTGTTACCCGAAATTTCCCCTAGCAAGGAAAAAGAATGGAAATTCCTCAAGAGTTTTTAGGCCCAAATGGGGAATTTCTTGTTTCTCAGGACTGTTGAATTTTCAACACTGCTGGATTCTTTTTTATGTTTGTTTTTGAGACGGAGTCTCACTCTGTTGCACAGGCTGGAGTGCAGTGGCGCGATCTCGGCTCACTGCAACCTCTGTCTCCCAGGTTCAAGCGATTCTCCTGCCTCAGCCTCCCAAGTAGCTGGGATTACAGGTATTTGCCACCATGCCCAGCTAATTTTTTTTTTATTAGAGATGGGGTTTCGCCATGTTGGCCGGGCTGGTCTGCAACTCCTAACCTCAAGTGATCTGCCCGCCTCAGCTTCCCAAAGTGCTGGGATTACAGGCGTGAACCACCACGCCTGCCCCAGCATTGCTGAATTCTAATCATTGATTAGCCCTCTAAGGGTTTATGTTAACTTTTCCTAAAACTTACGTGGTGAATGCCAAAGAGCTGTTAAGAGTAGATAGTTAGACTTTGAGTCCCTTTTTTCCTTCTTTCCATTTTCAGTGAACTACATACTAATATATACTAATACTACATAATACCCAATACTTTTTTTTTTAAATTTTAGTTCAGAATTGAATATGATACAGTAGATCAGTAATTCTCTATTGGAATCTGTATTTCCCAAAGAGCATCTTCATGATTTCTGTTAAATTTACATTCCAGGCAGGAAAGACAAGTAGAGTATACTTGTTAAATTATAAATCAAGTTTTCATATTGCATGGACTGGTACACTGTCCCTAGAAGGGGAACTTGATTCTTTTCTCTCCATAGAAGAGCTACCTGGATATTTGTTATACCAGATCTAAGATAAAGAAATAGTCTTCCTAAAAATTTTACCTTAAGAAATTTTTCTCTACACATTTCTTGAGCGGTGGGTTTTTTTTTTGGGGTTTTTTTTTTTTTGGCAAAATTTTATTCCTCCTTTTCTCCCACACAACTTTAAGGAAAGTCAAAGTGACGCAGATTGAACTAAAAGAGGAAAGCTTGAAAGCAAACTACTTTAGCGTTAACTAAATCCATTGTATTTGTTCAGTCTTCCATGTCAGTCTCGTCAATCCCAGTGACTCATGTTATCTTTTCTCACCTCTTGTGGTGTTCCCTTTGAAGGTAGTATGCAGACTGCCATTCATAGACACCAGCTTTAATTAAAATGGTATTGTTTTCTGGCTTGTATCTTTCTTATAGAACGCCAGACTACTCTGCGCAAAAGGGGCAGCTTCATAAATATCATTCTTTTAGATTCTGCTCAAAAATACCAAATTTTTGGCTGGGCATGGTGGGTCACACCTATAATCCTAGCACTTTGGGAGGCCGAGGCTGGCTGATCACTTGAGGCCGAGAGTTCAAGACCAGCCTGGGCAACACAGTGAGACCCTGTCTCTAAAAAAGAAACCTTTGAAACAAATTTTTAAAATATTATTATTGTTTTTCCTCCTCCTCCTCCCTGCTTTTTATTTTTACCTATATATTTATTTTTTACAGAATTTTGAAGTCAACATCTATAGTATTAATAATGGCTTGACTTGGTGAATCACTTCTCTAGAGCCTAATCCAAGGTCTTCATTCATACTTCTCAACATTATTAAGAAAACTGTAGTAATGGTCGGTGTTTAATTTCATTCTTCATTCTTCATGGGAGCAGGACTTGTAGTTCCTTCTGGTTCACTTGGGGTCCTTTTTGTAATTAAGTGGGGATAAAAAGAAACAGAAGCAACTGATTGATCAGCAATTTATAGTTCAGTTAGCTTTTCAAACCCATAACATACTTTAGGTATTTGTACTCTCCCTGAAGTTTCTATAGCCCTGTAAATTATTGATTTTCATTTGAGCTATAACTGGAACTTATGTTATTAATCTTTATACATAGTAGCTTTAACACAACATAAATAATAATTCTTTCCCTCTGCCCCATAGTAAACTGTAAGATGTTTAGATGAGTGCTTTTATTTTTTATTTTTTTTTGTGACAGACTCTCACCTTGTTACCCAGGCTGGAGCTCAGTGGCGTGATCTTGGCTCACTGCAACTTCTGCCTCCCAGGCTCAAGCGATTCTCGTGCCTCAGCCTCTGGCATAGCTGGGATTAGCGCCACCATGCCCAGCTAATTTTTATATTTTTAGTAGAGACAGGGTTTTGCCATGTTTGCAAGGCTGGTCTCAAACTCTTGGCCTCAACTGATCTGCCCACCTCTGCCTCCCAAAGTGCTGGGATTACAGGGGTTAGCCACCGCGTCCGGCCCTAAATGAATGCTTTTAAAAAGATGATAACACTTCAGATTTGGGTATGCTTGGCTCACACCTGTAATCCTAACACTTTGGGAGGCCAAAGTGGGAGGATTTCTTGAGCCCAGGAGTTCAAGGTCAGCCTGGACAACAAAGTGAGACCCCCACCTCTAAAAAATAAAAAAGGTGATAACAGTTTAAAGAAGCTTGTCAGCACTACAGACCAAAGGAATGACTTGCTCATGCCACAGAGAGGTATTTTGTTTACAGCTTTGAGTCTTTACAGCAGCTCCTGTGGCAGCATGACCCATGTCCCGGGGCATATTGTCCCTGAGCTGTCACTCGCAGAACACTCAGTGAAGTGCACTAGGAGCCCATGGAAAGTCAGGAAGGAATGAAAAGGGGCTTTATAAGCACACCTGGAACAGTTAGAGGGGCACAGATTTTGTGGAAATCAGGACACTGATTCAGCCTCTGGCTTGCTTCTGAGTCATGGTATAATCATGAGTAAGTGCTTGGAATCTTGCTTGCTGTTTCTTTATGTCCTCTGCCATTAAAGAAGAGGTGACACTGATTAGTCAGAGTGTAAATGTCTCTAATGAAACATGGTACATAATTCAGATTTGTGTTGTTACCATTCCATTATACCATTATGCTCTTAATATTACTGAGCATTAACAACATTATTTTTATGGTTCCTCATTTAGAACTACTGGAAGGTTGCAGACTTTTGGCTGGGTTTTGTATTTAGAACCTATCCAGAATATTGGCTGATGCCACCAAGACCTTTTCCTCACCCACACAAAGATTTCTGCCTTGAATCATGGAATTTGTTTAATAAATTTGGTTTGCATGGTTCATTATAGAGACCTGGGACACAATGGAGGGATAATTGTATTGCAGCCATACCAGAAGGCTTTCAGAATGTATTTCAAATGTATACTGCAAGTGAAGCAGTATCCAAGGAAAAATAAGGAAGTTCCGTGATCCCTAATTGGTACTTACTCATATTTTATTGAAATAAGCAGAAATGTTTGGTTCAGAAAGAGAGATAGAGAAGACTCATATCTTAGAACTGTCTTGTCTCATGTATGTTGTGAGATCTCAATGCACATGCTTAGTGTAGTTCCTTCTTGCTGCCATCTCTTTCCCCATCTCCTTTCATTTGTAAAAATTCTTCCTAAATTTTTAGAGTACTCTTTCCCTGAGTTTCTCAGGATCCTAAAGTCCTGGTTGTAATGTCTTCTAAGTCATTGTTGCCCCATAACCCAGGCAAGCAAGAGATATCATGAGCTCCTCCTATGTGTTGGGTCTGTGTTTCCAGTACTTCTCAGGGTTGCACCTTAGTACAGTTCACAGTTTCTTCTCCCTCTGTTCTGGAAAGGTAATTTTAGAAAGTTTTCTCTCCTAGGCTTGGATCTGTGGACCCCTTCACCTCCCACTGTATTTTTCAAATTGTATTTCTTTGGCACATATTATTAGCCTTTAAATCCTTTAACAATTAGTAGAGCAGAGGTCCAGCCTGGTCTCTGTATATTCACCTACTGGCAGTTCCTTTCACTTATAGTGATTTCACTGTTTTTTTTTTTTATTTTTTTTGAGACGGAGTCTCGCTCTATCGCCCCGGCTGGAGTGCAGTGGCACGATCTTGGCTCACTGCAAGCTCCGCCTCCCGGGTTCACGCTATTCTCCTGCCTCAGCCTCCCGAGTAGCTGGGAATACAGGCACCCGCCACCACGCCTGGCTAATTTTTTGTATTTTTTAGTAGAGACGGGGTTTCACCATGTTAGCCAGGATGGTCTCGATCTCCTGACCTCGTGGTCCACCCGCCTAAGCCTCCCAAAGTGCTGGGATTACAGGTGTGAGCCACTGCGCCCGGCCTGATTTCACTGTTTTATACATAGGATATTTTAGACATGAATACTATCAGTGATAATTGCTAATACATATAGCATTTACTATTAGTTACCATTCTAAGCCCTTCATATATATTAAGTCATTTAATCCTCAAAACCTTATGAGTTGCATATTATTATTATCCTCATTTTTGTGGATGAGGACATTGAAGCAAAGAAAGGTTAGATAACTTGCCTGAGATCATACAGCCAGCAAGAGGTAGAGTCATCCCCAAGTCTGTGTTCTTAATATTGTACAATACTTAACTGTCTTTACAATCTTGATTTTTTTTTTTTTTTTTTTTTGAGACAGGGTCACGCCCTGTTGCCCATGCTGGAGTGCAGTGGCACAATCATGGCTCAGTGCAGCCTCAACCTCCTGGGCTCAAACTATCCTCCCACCTCAGCTACCTGAGTAGCTGGGACTCCAGGCGTGCACCATCACACCTGGCTAATTTTTAAAATTTTTTTGTAGAGACAGGGTCTCACTATGTTGCCCAGGCTCAACCTTGAATGTTTGTTGCTGTTTCATTTTTGTGAGGTTTCACATTTGTTATCTTCTATAGCTTCAACACATTCCTGAGGAATAGATATTTTCCTGTTTTACGTTCAGGGAAGCAGACAAAGAAGTTAAGTAATTTGCCTAATCCAGGGGTGTCAATCTTTTGGCTTCACTGGCCCACATTGGAAGAAGAAGTGTCCTGGGCCACACATAAAATACATTAACGATAGCTGATGAGCTAAGGAATAAAAAACAAACTCATAATGTCTTAAAAAAGTTTACGAATTTGTATTGGGTTGCATTCAAAGCCGTCCTGGGCTGCATGTGACTCACAAGCGACAGGTTGGATAAGCTTGGCCTAATGCTTCCTGGTTGCTGACTTTAGCCATTAGATCACATGATCTTCCCTTCACAAAATTATTTGTGTGCATCTTGGCCAAAAGCTTGGGGGGAAATGACTTAAATAGTGTTGCTTCTGGGGAATACCTGTGTCACAGGTTTCTACTTGTTTGGTTGCATTAGGGATTTTGATTGGCCTCCCTGCAGTTAAGGCCTCTGAGTTGGTTTTCTTGCCAAGCAAGCAGTAAGTGCCTTCTGTCAAGAAAACAGAAACATGTTGTTAGCTATTTTGAACAATGTTAGAAATACATTGCAGTGGGAAGGAGCTGCCTCTGACTTCTGCCCACTTCTTGAAATATTTTAAGGCTAGCCGTTTGGAAACTTTATCATTCTCCAGTGTAATCACAGGGAGACTGTGCTTCCCCCAAAGCTGAGATTTCAGGGGCCTTCTATCAATGGACAAATTACAGGTGATTTTGGTTTGTTTGTTTATTTTTAATGATCTCTGGTTCTCTGTTTGCTAGCTTATACTGCAGCTTCCAGCTGCTTTAAGTAGACTGTGAGCAAGTGATTCTCATTCTTGTAGATTCTGCCTTCTCATTTCTGTTCTGCCTGCTGTGCTGTTGTCCTCCCTAGGTTATTCATACAGTTAAGATATTGTATTCAGTTGCTGCTGAGTGTGCTCAGAGATAGCTTCAAATATGAATTTTTATCTGGGAGAATTCCAGTTCTCCTCCCATTTGCTCCTATGTGTTTCTTTTCTTCCTTTTGTTCTCCAGAGCCAGTTGTACAAGTTTAAACTACTGAAGTGATCAAACTGTAGTACCAATTATCAGCAGTATTTATTCAGAGGCTTTTTTTTTTTTTTTTTTTAAAGAAACAGAGTCTCATTCTGTTGCCCAGGATGGAATGCAGTGGTACAATCTTTAGCTCACTGTAGCCTTGAATTCCTGGGCTCAAATGATCCTTCTGCCTCAGCCTCACAAGTAGCTAGGACAACAGGCACACGCCACCACACTTGGCTAATTTATAAAAAAAATTTTTGTAGAGACAGAATCTCAATGTGTTGCCCAGGCTGGTCTCAAAACTCCTGGCCTCAAGCGATCCTCCCACCTCAGCCTCCCAAAGTCTGGGATTACAGGTTTTTTTGTTTTTTGGCTTTTTTTTTTTTTTTTTGAGACGCCCTCTGTAGCCCAGGTTGGAGTGCAGTGGTGCAATCTTAGCTCACCACAGCCTCTACCTCCCAGGCTATAGCGATCCTCCCACCTCAGCCTCCCAAGTAGCTGGGACTACAGGCACATACCACCATGTCTGGCTATATTTTTGGTACATTTTTGTAGAGACAGGGTTTCACTATGTTGCCCAGGCTGGTCTCGAACTCCTAAGCTCAAGCCATCTGCCCACCTCAGTTTCTCAAAGTGCTGGGATTACAGGTGTGAGCCACCATGCCTGGCCTTTTTTAAAAATTAAATCACTCCCACACAAATCTCAGAAAACAACATGGCATGTTGTATCTTACAAAAATTGCAGAAATGGGCCTGGCGCAGTGGCTCACGCCTGTAATCCCAGCACTTTGGGAGGCCAAGACGGGCAGATCACCTGAGGTCAGGAGTTTGAGATCAGCCTGGCCAACACGGTGAAACTCCGTCTCTACTAAAAATACAAAAATTAGCCAGACATGGTGGTGGGCACCTGTAATCCCAGCTACTTGGGAGGCAGGGACAGAAGAATTGCTTGAGCCTGGGAGACAGAGGTTGCAGTGAGCCAAGACTGCGCTGTTGCACTCCAGCCTGGGCGACAAGAGCAAAACTGTCTCAAAAATAAAAAATAAATCACAAAAATGTTTTGTTAAAATTAGCAGTAATTTTACTGGCTCTTCAAGACATTTTCTTTCCTATTAAATTCATCTTACTGAGTAGATAAATGAGATAAGGCTTATAAAGATCTTGAAATATGGCCAGGCGCGATGGCTCACACCTGTATTCCCAGCACTTTGGGAGGCCAAGGCGGTGGATCACTTGAGGTCAGGAGTTGCAGACCATCCTGGCCATTGTGGCGAAACCTCATCTCTACTAAAAATACAAAAATTAGCTGGGTATGGTGACGTGCACCTGTAATCCCAGTTACTTGGGAGGCTGAGGCAGGAGAATGGCTTGAACCTGGGAGGTGGAGGTTGCAGTGAGCTGAGATCATGCCACTGCACTCCAGCCTGGGAGACAGAGCGAGACTCCATCTCAAAAAAAAAGATCCTGAAATATGGTAAGTACTCAGTGTGTTTTAGCTGTCATTATTGTATTTGTTTCCCTTTCTGGCTTTAACTGTTGACTTCCTAATCCTTCCTTTCTCTTAAGAGATAGAGTCCACTATAAAACTTGTATTTGGTTATACTATATGTCAGAGGCACTTCCTATCCTTGTTTCTACCCACCACTTCTACCACATAGGCTTGTAAAGTGCATCTCCACCAGCATAACATTCTAAAGCCCATCATTCCACAGCAACTGTGTTATAAAACAGTGACAGGTATAGGCATTCTATGATATCTGGACTTTTATATGTAACAACCCTATAAATCAAGAAATATTTCATTTGTAGAAAGAGTTCTGCTACCTAAAAAAAAAAGAGTTTGAAAACTATTGCCTTAAATCTTGGACCTGACAGTATTGAATTATTTTTAGTTTGTGGGCAGGATAAGGAAAAGTAAACCAATGTTTAAATATTTGAACTTGTTAGAAATGAACAAAAAGAATCCATGGTAGTTAATTTTTCTTTTTTACCCTAAACTTTTAAAAATACTGCATTTCCTCACCTCTTCAGATTATCCAGATAGGACTTAGGTTATTTTTATCTCAGACCCAAGGGAGAATGACCTGGATAAAGTACTCCTGGACATCTCCCAGTGATTGAAGTTACATACATATATATAGGACATCTGCTCATAGCCCAGCATGTAAGATTTTGGTATTGAACTTTCCAGTCTAAGAATATCCTTCAGATGAGAACATGTAGAGAGAGAGAGAAAAGAAAAAGAGAGTATCTTAAGGGCAGGTAGCAGTGAGATGCACAGTAATGAGTCAGTATGTGGTATCAGAATTTATCTCTATTATCAGGGTTATTAACAGTGCATCCGCATTGTACATTGCTCAATTTTTGTTTGCTTTCATGTAATAAAAGAAATTATTGATTCTAATGAGCCATCGTATTCTGTTCTTTTACTTGATTGGTCCCACTTTTTTTCTACCCTAACATCTACTTCCAGCAGAAGTGTGGCTTCCAGTTGTTTCATGGAGGCACCTTCAGGGACTACTTCTGGGAAAGGCAGCTGGAGCTAGAACAGGCAGAAGGGGTTCAGCTAGAGCAGATCTGACTTATCTGTTCCAAATAAGATTTTATTTGAACATACAGTTTAAAACTTACTGTAGTAGAACATGTAAATAATGTGTTGACTCATTGCCCTCATGGGCTAAACTGGAACTTGGATCTCACATTCTTTGGATGAGGAATGAGATTGTATTACTCTGCAGAGTTAATCAGCATTCCAGAGGCTCTAGGCTCTATTTTGGATTGAAGCTTACTACCTTGAAATAACTGATTTTTTTTTTTTTTTTTTTTTTTGAGACAGAGTTTTACTCTTGTTGCCCAGGCTGGAGTGCAGTGGTGTGATCTCGGCTCACTGCAACCTCTGCCTTCTGGGTTCAAGAGATTCTCCTGCCTCAGCCTCCTGAGTAGCTGGGATTACAGGTGTCCGCTACCACACCCAGCTAATTTTTTGTATTTTTTAGTAGAGACAGGGTTTCACCATGTTGGCCAGGCTGGTCTTGAACTCCTTGACCTCAGGTGATCCACCCGCCTCGGCCTCCCAAAGTGCTGGGATTACAGGCGTGAGCCATCGTGCCTGGCTGAAAGAACTGATTCTAATACGTAGCCAAATTCTTTGTTACAAAGGTTGGTGTGTTATTAGAAATTACCTAACATTGAGCCTCTGGAGCTTCTGCCCTGAAAGTTGAGCTATGCAGTTTCAGCAGGTACAAGATCTAACCCAGACACAAGAGGCGCTATGCCAGGACCGATGGGAAGGTTTTCCAGTTCCTTAGTGCAAAATGCGAGGGCATTACTTTCTTTCTTTCTTTCTTTCTTTTTTTTTTTTTGGAGTCTTGCTCTGTTGCCCAGGCTGGAGTGCAGTGGCGTGATCTCGGCTTACTGCCATCTCCACCTCCCGGGTTCAAGCAATTCTCTGCCTCAGCCTCCTGAGTAGCTGGGATTACAGGCGCCTGCTACCACGTCCAGCTAATTTTTGTATTTTTAGTAGAGACAGGGTTTCACCTTGTTGGCCAGGCTGGTCTTGAACTCCTGACCTCATGATCCACCTGCCTCGGCCTCCCAAAGTGCTGGGATTACGGGCGTGAGCCACTGTGTCTGGCCAAGGGCATTCCTTTCTAAGGAATCCTCAGCAAATAAACTGGTCCTCTACAGAAGAAAGCATAAAAAAGGGACACTTGGAAGAAATTCAAAAGAAAAGAACCTGCTGAGCAGTCAAATTCCAGAAGGCCGTTACTGGTGCATCTCTTGCTAATATAGTGGCCAAGAGGAATGAGAAACATGAAGTTAAAAAGGCTCAATGAAAACAAGCTAGCAGGGCTGCTAAGGAAGCAAAAAAGGCTAAGCTAGCATCTAAAAAGACCGCAATGGCTGCTGCTAAGGCAGCATCTACACAAAAGATGGTGAAGCCTGTGAAAGTATCAGCTCCCCGAGGTGGTTCAAAACACCAAGTTGGCAGATCAGATTCTTAAAGATTGGACTGTAGAAAAATATAAATTATATTACCTAACATTTGAATAACGTATTTTAGTTTTTCAGAGGACACGTGGCAGGTTATGTTGTGCTATAGAGCCTCTTCCACAAATACATTCAGTAATTAAAACAAAAAACACCAAACTCTCAACTTACACAAAGCTTAATTGATAACTTATTAAGAAAATTTCAGATTCTATTGCAATCATTCAATCTCAAGGTGCTTTCAGGATCCATAAGTGAGAAGAAAGGTTTAATGTAGCATAGTGCCAAGTTTTGCATTACTCATATTTTCTTCTAGTGTTGTTACTATCTGGCATTCATTTTTTAACCCTAGAGGTCTTCTGGTTATTAAAAAAAAAAAAAAAAAAAAAAAAAAAAAAAAAAAAAAATCCTGTGGGAGTTTTTTGCTTCTGAAGTTTGTTTGGTTTTTTTTTGTTTTTGTTTTTTTTTTTTTGAGACGGAATCTCACTCTGTCGCCCAGGCTGGAGTGCAGTGGCGTGATCTCGGTTCACTGCAAGCTCTGCCTCCCAGGTTCAGGCCATTCTGCTCCCTCAGCCTCCTGAGTAGCTGGGACTACAGGCGCCCGCCACCATGCCAGGCTAATTTTTTATGTTTTTAGTAGAGATGGGGTTTCACCATGTTAGCCAGGATGGTCTTGAGCTCCTGACCTTGTGATCCACCTGCCTCGGCCTCCCAAAGTGCTGGGATCAGAGGCATGAGCCACTGCGCCTGGCCGCTTACGAGGTTTTTTAAAATACACAGTTCATTTTCAATTAAGGCAGATTTAGAATATAGCATAAACACAGAGAAAGTAAACATTTAGACAGTTTCAGTGTTTTTCCTACTTAATACTCTGGAACCAGACTGCTTATTTTTGGATCCCTGCTCTGTACTTAACAGCTGTGTGATCTTGGGCCATTTGTTTTGTATGCATGGTGTATAGGGCATATGCGGGAGTGATAGGAAACAAGAATGGGGCCGGGTGCAGTAGTTCACGCCTGTAATTCCAGCACTTCGGGAGGCCAAAGTGGGTGGATTACTTGAGGTTAGGAGTTTAAGACCAGCCTGGCCAATATGGCGAAGCCCTGTCTCTACTAAAAATACAAAAATTAGCCAGGCATGGTGGCGCACACCTGTAATCCCAGCTACTTGGGAGACTGAGGCAGGAGAATCCCTTGAACCCGGGAGGCAGAGGTTGCAGTGAGCCAAGCGCCCCTGCACTCCAGCCTGGGCAACAGAGCGAGACTCCATCCCAAAAAAAGAAATGAGTGGAAAGGTAAGCATAATCAAGACAATAAATAGTCTTGTGTAACATGCAAGAGTTTGAACTGTACGTGGATGGGAAGCCACTGAAGAATTATAAGCAAGGGAATTACACCATTACATTGTGCTTTAAAATATTTCTCAAGTACCATTTGGAAGAGGTGAGTTACAGTAAGGCAAGAATGAAGTCAATAAGTGAGTAATGATGCCTCTCCTACAAGATAGCATGAAGATGACAGGAGAGACAAGATGCCTGAGCTAGGGAATAGGATTAGGGATGAAGGGATGAATTTGAGAGATGTAAGTGTTAAGTGCAGTGTGGCTAAGACTCATCGACTATGGAGGAGAAGGAGGAAGAATCCAGATTGAGTTCTGTCTTGGATAGCTATCTTTACTCTGATGCAGTTATCCAATATAGGAGTTTTAGAGGATAGGAAAGGGGTAGAATATAAGTTTTAACTGAAGGGCATGTGAGTAAATTATGTGCAGTAGGAACTGGAGCTTAAAATAGATATCGAGTTTGAAATTATGCATTTTGATGGTACTTGGACCCGTAGAAGTAGAGGAATTTATAGGACTAAGGTGAGGGGTAAAAAGAAATTAGAACAGAATCTTTGGAACTCTGAAGATGGAAAGAGTGGCTAGGGAAAGAAAGAATCAGAACTATTACACGATTAAAACTTTTACTATTTACAGCCTCTTTCCTCCTTCTTCCCTCTGTCTTTAACATGAGACTAAAGCCAGGAAAGGATTGGGTCCCAGGAAACCAAGCAGGGCTTTTACACTGGTTAGGGTACTTGATGGAACTTTTCACTACAGAATGCAAAACTCTACACTCTAAACAGTTGCTGCTCCCCAACTGAAAACTCCTACTCTGGGAAAATGTCTACACTGTACCTTTATTCACATTAGTCTCTACACTGTACCTTTATTCACATTAGTCTTGCCTTGACATTGTCTGTTACTCCTGTGCAGTTATGACCACAATCATTATTCATTTTTTTTTTTTTTTTTAAGACGGAGTCTTGCAGCAGTGCCCTGGCTGGAATGTAGTGGCGCCATCTCGGCTCACTGCAACCTCTGCTTCCCAGGTTCAAGCAACTGTCCTGCCTCAGCCTCCCGAGTAGCTGGGACTACAGGCACTTGCCACCACGCCCAGCCAATATTTGTATTTTTAGTAAACACATGGTTTCACCATATTGGCCAGGCTGATCTTGAACTCCTGACCTCAAGTGATCCATCCATTTCAGTCTTACAAAGTGCTGGGATTACAGGTGTGAGCCACTGTGCCCAACCAACATTAATTCTTTTTTTTTTTTTTGAGACGAGTCTCACTCTGTTGCCCCAGGCTGGAGTGTAGTGGCATGATCTTGGCTCACTGCAACCTCACCTCCTGGCTTTGAACGATTCTCCCACCTCAGCCTCCCGAGTAGCTGGGATTACAGGTAACTGCTATCATGCCCAGCTAATTTTTGTATTTTTATAGAGATGGGTTTCACCGTGTTGGCCAGGCTGGTCTTGAACTCCTGACCTCAGGTGATTCGCCTGTCTCAGCCTCCCAAAGTGCTGGGATTACAGGTGTGAACCACCACGCCCAGCCCAATATTCATTCTTATGAGTACTCTGATGCAATTTCTAGCCCATGTATTACCAAAGATCAGATATTCACTGTATGTAGTAATAGATACATAACAATGTCCAAAAAAGGTGTTTAATAGGAGAATTTTTTTTAACTTTTATTTTAAATTCAGGGGTACATATGCAGGTATATTGCATAGGTAAACTTGTATCATAGGGTTTGTTATACAGATTATTGCGTCATCCAGGTATTAAGCCTGGTACCCATTAGTTATTTTTCCTGATCCTCTCCCTCCTCCCACCCTCCACCCTCTGATAGGCCCTAGTGTGTGTTGTTCCCCTCTATGTGTCCATGTGTTCTCATCATTTAGCTCCCGCTTATAAGTGAGAACATGTGGTATTTGGTTTTCTGTTCCTGTGTTAGTTTGCTAAGGATAATGGCCTCTAGCTCCATTCATGTCCTGGCAAAGGACATGATCTTATTCATTTTTCTGACTGCAGAAAGCAGAATTTATAATCTGAGTAATGCCATAAGATATATAAATAGCGGAAAAATAACTTATTGATAGACAAATTCATTATGCTGGAATATTTTTATGTTTTCTAGACTAGTGAGTGTGGAGTAATTAGCAATATGAGGTTCAAAGTTTGGGTAAAAGATTTATTTTTGTCTTGGTTTTATTTATATTATATAATATATATATGATATATATATATAGTATATGTATGAATTTATTTGTAGCTCTGAAGATGGCTGTGGTAGACATCTATCATTCCAGGTTAAAGGAGAGACAAAGACGAAAAAAGTAAGTATAAAAAACCATCCTGGTCTCCTTTCAGCTTTGGATTATTGTTTTGTGTGTGTGTGTGTGTGTGTGTGTGTGTGTGTGTGTGTGTGTGTGTGTGTGTGTGTGTGTGTGTGTGTGTGTCTGTGAGAGAGACAAGGTCTCACTCTGTTGCCCAGGCTGGAGAGCAGCAGCACAATAATGGCTCACTGCAGCCTCAACCTCTCAGGCTCAATTGATTCTCCCACCTCAGCCTCCTGAGCATGTGGGACTACAGCAGTGCGCCACCATGCCTGGCTAATTTTTTGTATTTTTTGTAGATACGGGGTTTTGCTATGTTGGCCAGGCTGGTCTCAAACTCTTGGACTTAAGTGATCCTCCCTCCTCAGCTCCCAAAGTGTTAGGATTGCAGGCTTGAGCCACTGTGCCTGGCCTCAGCTTTGAGTGATTGATCACATATAGTCCATGAGAGAATGCTCCACTTGTGACACATCTTTTGACCTTGGAGAAGACTCTTACCCTCCTTAGACCTCAATTTTTCCTTCTCTCAATTGAGGATAGTAATTCCTGTGTTATTTTTATATCCTCTGTCCTTATCCTTTATTGACGTTATGATGAACAATGAATAATATGGGTACACTGTTTTAAGCTCTTTGAAGTAAAAGAACAAGATAAAATAAAGGCATCAAGACAGTATTGTTACACTTTTTTTTTTTTTAATATTTGTGAATCATTCTTGCTTTTGTCTTTTTTTTTTGAGATGGAGTCTCGTTCTGTCACCCAGGCTGGAGTGCAGTGGCGTGATCTCAGCTCACTGCAAGCTCTTCCTCCTGGGTTCATGTGATTCTCCAGCCTCAGCCTCCCAAGTGGCTGGGACTATAGGTGTGCACCACCACGCCTGGCTAATTTTTGCATTTTTAATAGAGATGGAGTTTTGCCATGTTGTCCAGGCTGGTCTTGAACTCCCCACCTTAAGTGATCCATCCCCCTCTGCCTCCCAAAGTGCTGGGATTACAGGCGTGAGCCACCGTGTTCAACCTTTTTTTTTTTTGTTAAATAAGAGACAGAGTGTCACACTTACTCTGTCTCCCAGGCTGGAGTGCAGTGGCAGTATCATGGCTCACTGCAGTCTCCAACTCCTGGGCTCAAACAATCCTTCCACCTCAGCCTCCCAAGTAGTTAGGACTACAGGTGCGCACCACCACACTTGGCTAATTTTAAAACCTTTTTCTTTTTTTAGGCTGGGCGCAGTGGCTCACACCTGTAATCCCAGCACTTTGGGAGGCCGAGGCTGGTGGATCACCTGAGGTCAGGAGTTCAAGACCAGCCTGACCAACATGGTGAAACCCTGTCTCTACTAAAAATACAAAAATTAGCTGGGGGTGGTGGTGCATGCCTGTAGTCCAAGCTACTCGGGAGGCTGAGGCAGGAGAATTGCTTGAACCTGGGAGGCGGAGGTTGCAGTGAGCCAAGATCACACCACTGCACTCCAGCCTGGGCGACAGGGTGAGACTCCGTCTCAAAAAAGAAAAAACACCTTTTTTTTCTTTTTTGAGACAGGGTCTCACAATGTTGCCTGGGCTGGTCCTGAACTCCTAGACTCAAGGCATCCTACTGCCTTGGCCTCCCAGAGTGCTGGAATTACAGGTGTGAGCCACTGCACTCGGCCTGTTAGGCTTTTTTATTTTATTTTTATTTTTTATTTTATTATTATTATTTTTGAGACGGTCTTGCTCCGTCACCCAGGCTGGAGTGTAATGGCGCGATCTCAGCTCACTGCAGCGTCTTCCTCCTGAGTTCAAGCAATTATCGTGCCTCAGCCTCCCAAGTAGCTGGGACTACAGGCACGTGCCATCATGCCTGGCTAATTTTTTATTTTTAGTAGAGACACAGTTTCGCCATGTTGGCCAGGCTGGTCTCAAACTCCAGGCCTCAGGTGATCCGCCCACCTCAGCCTCCCAAAGTGCTGGGATTACAGGCATGAGCCACTGCCCCCAGCCCTATTGTGCTTTTTAAATGGTCTCATTCTAACTGTTCATTTTTTAATGAGAAGTCTTTCATCTAAAAGGATTTCAAAGAAATTCTGAACAAGTTTCAGGCATACTGGTTCTTCCTCTCTTTGCAACATATCAAAAAGTATACATTCAGACTTAGAAATTATGGATCTCAGACCTCTTGGTCTCAGAGAAGAGTATGCAGAGGGTATAAGTTTGCATGTGTGTATGTATGTGTAGGCATGTATTTACTGTGATGTTACTAACTGTAGACACAGTGATATCTCAGCAATAAAAAGGAGAGAAGCCAGGTGTGGTAGCATGAACCTCTAGTCCTAGCTACTTGGGAGGCTAAGGTGAGAGGATGACTTGAGCCTAGGAGTTCAAGGCCTGTCTGGGCAACCTAGGAAAACCCCATCTCTTAAAAAAAAAAAAGTAAAAGAAAAAAAAGGGACTTGAGATTCACTCTGGAGGAACTAAGATGTGATCTAAAGCAGCAGTCCTCAACCTTTTTGGCATCAGGGAGTGGTTTCATGGAAGACTGTTTTTCCATGGATGGCTGGGGGCAGGAATGGTTTTGGGATGAAACTGTTCCACCTCAGATCATCAGGTATTGGTTAGATTCTCATAAGGAGCACACATCCTAGATCCTCCACGTGAGCAGTTCACAATAGGGATCACGCTCCTATGAGAATCTAATGCTGCCACTCCTCTGACAGGAGGCAGAGTTCAGGCGATAAAGCTGCTCACCTGCTGTGCAGCCTGGTTCCTAACTGGTCCATGGCCCAGGGGTTGGGAACTCCTTATCTAAAGTAAAACTTACTCTCTGCATGTCTGGAGTTAGCTTCCATGAAATGCTGAAGAAGCATACCCAGTTGCTCCTATGAGAAACTTCATTGCTAGTTATGAATACCTCTGGTATAAATCAGATTCAAGACATAACTTTGCCTGGTTTAAATTCTCTTTTGCTTAAAACACAATTCGAGCTAGAGAGTACTGTAGAACTCAGTTGTTGATGTTGCTATCAAATCTTTTGTTTTATAATGCCCTTTCATTAAACATGCACAATATTTATTTCTAGTACCGCCAGTGTTGTGTGAATGCACAGTTGTAAATGTTGAATATGTGATCATGGTGCCCTTTAGCAGATTTCTCTAAAATGGCTGTTCTCAATTATTTCCACAAGCTGAATAGATTAACTTTATGACATGGACAGAGATTCTTTTCGGTTTCATCTTAAGTGACAGACATGTGTTTTTCAGCATTTGTGAGTGGTTATTGATTCATTCATTCGTTCAGCAAATAGTCATGGAGAGTCTACTATGTCCAACAAGAGGAAAAACCCGTGATGCCTGAGAGTCTAAAATTGTGTTAGTGATTCACTGACCTGCAGAAATTTGTGGGAGTGACTTCTTTGGACCTCTGTATTGTATTCCACCTCAGCATGTTTATGTCTGATGATAGCTATATGTGTAAAGCATTAGTAAATGTGAAAATAATTCTAATGCACAAATTATTGTGGCTTTTCATTCTAGAATTATAAGAGACCATGGATTAATCAACCTTAGAAAGTTTCAATGTAAGTATTAGCAGTTTTCTTTATTTTACAATTTTTTTACAATATTATTGAATAATTTTAAATAAATCATGTATTGTAGTTCTTAATCCAAGTTGCATATTAGCCTGGCTATCACCCCAGACTAATTAAGTAAGAATCTCTGTGGTTGGAGGCACAGCACCTGCATTTTTAAAAAGTCTTCAGGGCAATTCTGATCCATAGTGAGAGTTTAAAAGTATTAATTTGGGGCCAGGCGCGGTGGCTCTTGCCTGTAACCCCAGCACTTTGGGAGGCTGAGGTGGGCAGATCACGAGGTCAGGAGATCAAGACCATCCTGGCTAACATGGTGAAACCCCATCTCTACTAAAAATACAAAAAAAAAAAAATTAGCCAGGCATGGCGGCATGCACCTGCAATCCCAGCTACTCGGGAGGCTGAGGCAGGAGAATCACTTGAACCCAGGAGGTAAAGGTTGCAGTGAGCCGAGATCACGCCAGTGCACTCCAGCCTGGGCGATAGAGTGAGACTTCGTCTCAAAAATAAATAAATAAACAAGCAAATAAATAAATGTATTAATTTGTAGTCAATAAAACTTGTATTAAAATTCTTTTTTAAAAATTTGTATAGTAATTACAGTGTGAATATTAATGAATAATTTTCTGGATAGAGTCATGTTTTGCAACTATGTGTTAAGCATAACATAACCTTAATCTTCAGGTTGTAAAAATATTTTAGATAAATAACAGAAAGTGATCTTTATTTTGTCTGTAGACAGACAAAATAAATGATATTTAATATTATATGACGGTGATAAAAATACATATAGTGATTTTTAAAATAAATGCCACCTTTGACCTTACTGTGGTTTTTTGTTGTTGTTTGTTTTTTAAGAGACAGGGTCTTGCACTATTGCCCAGGATGGAGTGCGGTGGTGTGATGGTATCTTGCTGCAGCCTTGAACTCCTGGGTGCAAGTGATCCTCCCACCTCAGCCTCCTTATTACAGGCTCGAGCTATCGTGCCTGGCCTTTATTATTTTAAATATCAGAGATACCTAAGCAGGGCAGAAAAAGTCCCTGTACTTTTTCTTCTTCCACAACATAGAGGCTTCCACAACTAAGAAGGATGATGTCATAATAACAATCACAATGTTTGTATTAAAATATTTGTAATAGTTGTGTGTCATAATATTCTTTTTTTATAAAGAATAACCTAATGGTTAGGTTTGTACAATAACCTAGTGGTTATTGTAAAACATCCCAGTTGATAGATTCTTGTAGGGATATTTATTTAATAATATATAGCATCGTAGGGTTCAGTCAACAAGGTTAAGTGTCTTTTTAGTCTAAATAAATATCTAGCCAGGCATGGTGGCTTGCGCCTATAATCCCAGCTACTTGGGAGGCTGAGGCAGCGGATCGCTTGAGCCCAGGAGTTCAAGGCTGCAGTGAGCTATAATCATGTCACTGCACTCCAGCCTGGGCAACAGAAAATCTATATTTTTTTAAAATATAGCCATGATCATAAGTATGTTACATTTTAGGTCCTTTATTATTTATTTATTTTTTGAGACAGGGCCTCACTCCAGTTGTCCAGGCTGGAGTGCAGTGGCTCAGCTCACTGCAGTCTCCGCCTCCCAGGCTCAGGTGATTCTCCCACCTCAGCCTCCCAAGTAGCTGGGATTATAGGCATGTGCCACCATGCCCAGCTAATTTTTTGTATTTTTAGTAGAGATGGGGTTCCGCCATGTTGTCCAGGCTGGTCTTGAGCTGCTTGGACTCAAGCAGTCTGCCCACCTCGGACTCCCAGAGTGGTGGGATTATGGGTGTGAGCCACCATGCCGGCCTTATTTCCTTTTTTTACTTTATGTTACATATTTTTCAAGTTACTGTAGTGTTTTGAGGATATCAGTTTTTATAGGTTACATAATATGTACTTTATTAGTTGAATATGTTGTATATGTACATATAAGAGATATAATTATATGCTTAACTTCTCTCTTTAGGTATTTAGCTTGTTTTCATTTCTTTTAATCATTACATAAATAATGCTGTGATGAACTTGTGAATAAAGCTTTGTCATTATTTAGGATTTTTTTAATGGTAGATTTTTAGAAGTGGGATTAATACATCTAAAATTATGACCACTAAAAATTATTTATGCCTGCTGCCAAGTTGCTTTCCAAAAGATGGTTGTATTAATTTGTTTCTTCTAGCAGTGTATGAGATTCCCTAGTGAACCCCATCCTTATCAAGACCTGTGGATTCGTAAAAATAATTCAGGATCAGAATTATTGGTCATGTTCTAGTAGCCACAGTAGTAGGTTCTCTATCTGAATTCCCGGGTTTTCCATAATAGGTCAGTTAATTTTTGATCTTTACTCCTTGTAGACATTGACTCTTAGATAAATTCTTCTTTCAACTGATAGAGGTCAATTTGGCTTCATTATTCTATTATCTATATTTTTTCTAGAGGGCTGAGGGGAAGCTCTGTTGCTTCTGAGAGTGTAGAAGTAGTGTGTGCAGTGTGGTTTCAGAGGTTTTCAGTTGCCATTATACTGAATATACAATTGACCTTAATATGGTAGGCAGGGTTTTTTTTTCTTCAAATTTAAAAACTTTACTCCATTTTCTTCTGCTTTGTTTTTTGTTGTTGTTGGTTTGTTTTTTTAAATGATCTATGGCTGCTCCTTAAATCAGCTTCTAGAATTTTTGGATAAGAATGTCTCCTGCAAGAGAAGAGATTCACCTAAAAAGAGGACTTAATTTAAATAGCTGTCATAGGCTGGGTGTGGTGGCTCCCAGCACTTTGGGAGGCTGAGGCGGGAGGAATGATTTTGACCCTAGGAGTTAAAGACTAGCCTGGGCAACATAGAGAGACCCCCATCTCTGTATAAAAAAGCCAAGCATGGTGGCATGTGGCTGTAGTCCCAGGTATTTGGGAGGCTAAGGTGAGAGAATATCTTGAGCCTGGGATGTTGAGGCTACAGTTAACTGTGATTGTGCCACTGCACTCCAGCCTGGGAAACAGAGTGAGACCCTGTCTCAAAAATAAAAAATAAAAAGGCCAGGCGCAGTGGCTCACGCCTGTAGTCCCAGCACTTTGGGAGGCTGAGGCGGGCGGATCATGATGTCAGGAGATCGAGACCATCCTGGTCAACATGGTGAAGCCCCATCTCTACTAAAAAATAAAAAAAATTAGCCAGGCGTGGTGGCAGGCGCCTGTAGTCCCAACTACTCAGGAGGCTGAGGCAGGAGAATCGCTTGAACCCGGGAGGCGGAGGTTGCAGTGAGCCGAGATCGTGCTACTGCACTCCAGCCTGGGCGACACAGCGAGACTCCGTCTCAAAAAAAATAAAAAGGTAAGCTAGGAAAAAAAAAAATAATAGCTGTCATAAATGAAAGTCTGTATCTTTAGTCCAAGAGTAGATAGAACTAACCTAATTACTGATTGAAACGACCCAAGTAGCAGTTCGAGAGTTACTGACTGCTCCAATCTACCAGTTATTGTTAGTCAGTTTTACTCTCCATCTTCTTTGCAGATACATCTTTGGATTAGTTGTTTGGTCAGTAGTGATCCCCAGAGTTGCTGCTCTGGTGTCTCTGCATGATATTTGCATGACAGTTGTCAAATAAAACTTCATTAGCAGTAAATTAAGTTGTAGTAGTTAATTTAGTTTGGAGAAAGGCAAAATGACCCATATGAAGGATGAAAAAAATACTTACCTTGCTGGAGGATGTGTAGGTGGGACATGCAAGAAATCACACTTTTTCTCAGCTAATGGGAAATCTTCTGGATGGATTATTTTGTCTGTAGCTTCTTTGTTTTCCTGTGGGAGTTAATACCATAAATTTTGGCCATAATTCTTCCTAAGAATGTAAGATCTGCCTTTAATTGTCTCGTCCATTACTGCCAGCAGTTCCTGCCCCTGTGTAGTTTAAAAGACAGTGAGGTGGCCGGGCGCGGTGGCTCACACCTGTAATCCTAGCACTTTGGGAGGCCGAGGCGGGCAGATTGCCTGAGCTCAGTAGTTCAAGACCAGCCTGGCCAACACGGTGAAACCTCGTCTCTACTAAAATACAAAAAATTAGTCGAGCATGGTGGTGTGCCTGTAATCCCAGCTACCTGGGAGGCTGAGACAGGAAAATTGCTTGAACCTGGGGAGGCAGAGGTTACAGTGAGCTGAGATCACACCATTGCACTCCAGCCTGGGCCACAGAGCAAGACTCCATCTCAAAAAAAAAAAAAAAGACAGTGAGGTGGCTGGGCGCGGTGGCTCATGCATGTAATCCCAGCACTTTGGGAGGCTGAGGCGGGTGGATCACCTGAGGTCAAGAGTTCAAGACCAGCCTGGCCAACGTGGTGAAACTCCGTCTCTACTAAAAATTCAAAAATTAGCTGGGTGTAGTGGCGGGCACCTGTAATTCCAGCTACTTTGGGAGGTTGAGGTAGGAGAATTGCTTGAATCCAGGAGATGGAGGTTGCAGTGCGCCGAGATCACGCCAATGCACTCCAGCCTGGGAGACAGAGCGAGACTCCATCTCAAAAAAAAAAAGACAGTAGATGTGGGAGATGAGTAGTGCTCAGTGGTGGAGACGATCTCCAGTGATAACAACATCCCTGTGGGATAGTTGCTATGGTGCTGTCATTATGATTAGTGTTTTGCATTCTTGGCTTTCCTGTTTGCTTCCTGTCATGGATAAGTTAGTCATGTGAGGTTATGAATAATGTTCTTCCATTTTACTAATTGTAAAAAAAAAAAAATGCTGAAAACTCAGGGATCCTTACATTTCCCATGACACATTTATGTTTTATTTTCTCTGTAGTAATGGAACGGCGGTATCCCAAGGAGGTCCAGGACCTGTATGAAACAATGAGGCGATTTGCAAGAATTGTGGGGCCAGTGGAACATGACAAATTCATTGAAAGCCATGCATGTAGGTGGTTTTTGAGCCTTGAGCAGTATTTGTGTGTGTATATTTATATAAATAGGAGAGATAATGGTGTGTTTTATGTGAAGTTCTATAAATAAATAAATGGATATTTCTCTCTTTGTTCCCCTTTATTACCATGAGACAAATTTGGGACTATGGGGGTGGCAGAAGAGAGGTTAAAAAGCCCTAATGACTTCCCCCATTGCCCCAGATAAACAATAATTTAGTAGTTTTTCTCCCTACTTTGTATCATGGGAACTTTCAAATATATATAGAAGTAGAGATAATAATATGATGAACTCCCGTGTATCCATCATCCAGCTTCAGCAGTTTTCAACACATGGCCAGTCTGGTTTCATCTTTACCACTCACTCTTCCCTCCTGCCCTCAACTGGATTATTCTGAAGCAAATCCCAGACATCATTTTATTTTGTTCATAAATATTTTAGTATTAAAAGTAGTTTTAAAAATGAGGACAGAGATGGATAGCTTGTGGAGATAGTACTTCCATCGATCTCTTGCCTTTCTGTGGTATTTCTGTGAGAGCTCTACATAGTTACCATTTGATTTTTCACTATAAAAAATTAAAAGTTGTTATGAGGCCGGGCGTGGTGGCTCACACCTGTAATCCCAGCACTTTGGGAGGCCGAGACAAGAGGATTGCTTGAGTCGAGGAGTTCGAGACCAATCTGGGCAACATAGTAAAACTCCATCTCTACAAAAATACGAAAGTTAGCCAGGTGTGGTAGTGCACACCTGTAGTCTCAGCTACTTTGGAGGCTGAGGTGGGAGGATTGCTTGAACCCGGGTAGCGGAGGTTGCGGTGAGCTGAGATCACACCACTGCACTCCAGCCTGAGCGACAGAGTGAGACCCTGTTTCAAAACAAAAAACAATATGTTGGTATGGCAGTAAGGCCTAGATTGTTAAAATAATATGGACTCTGGCTTGTTCTGTACCTTTCATCATGACATTTGTGTATGTTGCCTCTTAAGTTTAGTTCTGGGAAGGTAGTCTACTAAGGCCCTTATTCTTACCATGAAAATATTTCTTACATAGCATTGCAGACATTTATCTGAGCCAGGTTGGTTGTCCTCACCAAACACCTTGTTTGGTTAGCATTCTTTGTGTGGTTTGTACCAGGTGACTGATCTTTTACTTCCTGTCCCAGTTTGGGACACACCCCTGGTTTATGTGTCATTCCAAAACACTACACCCCATGGATTGTCCAGGCTCTTCCTTCATTCTCTGTTTCAAAAGCAGCCAAATTAGAATGATTTGTAGGACTTTTAATAGAAGATAGTTAGAGCAGGGAAACTTGGTTGTTAAAAAAATTATATTTTGCCCAGTGCGGTGGCTCATTCCTATAATGCCAGCTACTTTGGGAGGCCGAGGTGGGTGGATTACCTGAGGTCAGGAATTCGAGACCAACCTGGCCAACATGGCAGAACCCCATCTCTACTAAAAATATAAAAATTAGCCGGGTGTGGTGGTGGATGCCTGTAATCCCAGCTACTCGGGACGCTGAGGCAGGGGGGAATTGCTTGAACCCGGGAGGTGGAGGTTGCAGTGAGCTGAGATCATGCCATTGCACTCCAGCCTGGGCGACAGAGTGAGACTCTGTCTCAAAAAAGAAAAAAAAATTGTTACTTTTGTAGACAAATGAATTTAACCATTTCACTAAGTTTTCTAGAAGACAGTTCCAGCTGCTGCCTCTGGAGACAGCAGCTGGAAGATAGCTGGAGTAGGTTTTCCTCAGCTCTTGGGTAAAATTTCTAATGAGAAGTTACCAACAAGTAGGATTCTCCAAATGAACTTCCCTAGTCTTATAAGGCAGAATTAATGAAAATGCTCAAAGCAAAAGTGCTCACTAATGTTGCTTTTGTTTTTGTAATTTTTTCCTTCATTCCTTTTGGGGAAAACAGTGGAATTTGAACTCCGAAGGGAAATCAAGAGGCTCCAAGAATACAGGACAGCAGGCATTACCAATTTTTGTAGTAAGTATGCTTTAGCTACATACCATACTTGAGGGCAAGTATCTGCCAAACACACAGATGAAGTCTCTGAGTTGTTGTGAATTTTTTTTTAAAAAACAAGCTTTCCTTTACCAGAATGCTTTAAACCTTTCCAGTAAAGTTTTGGCTATTTAATCCCTATAAATACCTTTATATAGATTATCTTTGGTACTATAAAAGTTGTGAGACAAAGGAAAGAGAGGTGCTGCTTTAGATTTAGGATTCTGCCGAGGCTCTTTAAAAAAAGAGAATCTTGGGCCGGGTGCAGTGGCTCACACCTGTAATCCCAGCACTTTGGGAGGCCAAGGCAGGTGGGTCACTTGAGTCCAGGAGTTCGAGACCAGCCTGACCAACATGGTGAAACCCTATCTCTACTAAAAATAAAAAAACTAGCCAGGCGTTGTGGTGCACACGTTTAATCCCAACTACTCGGGAGGCTGAGGCACAAGAATCGCTTGAACCTGAGAAGCAGTTGTTGTAGTGAGCCAAGATGGTGCCACTGTACTCCAGCCTGGGCGGCAGAGGGAGATTCTGTTTCAAAAAAAAAAAAGGAATTTTATATTTTAGGTGTGTCACCCTTTTCAAATTTAATGATACATGGTCTTAGCATTTTTATAAAATAATGAAGCTTCAACTGGCTCCAGGTGCTTGCATCACAGTTACTTGGGGTAGTGACAATAATTATATTATTAGCAGCTAACATCTATCAGATATTTACCATGTACCAGTCTCTATGCTAACCATTTCACTTGGATCAAGTCACTGAATTCTCATGACAAACTTATAAAGTACCGTTACTTCCATTTAGTGAAGAAATTAAGGTATAAAGAGGTTACAGAGCTAGTTAGTACTAGAACCAGGTCATAAGAGATAGTGTATTATAGTAGTTAAGAGCTTGGGTCTAGACTTAAAAAGCTTGAGTATAAATTTTGGCTCTCCAGCTTGCCAGCTCTGTGATGTGATTCTATCCAAATTTATTTTTCTTTCCTTTTTTTTTTTTCCCTAGAGACTGACTCTTGCTGTGTTGCCCAGGCTGGTCTCAAACTCCTGGTCTCAAGCAGTCCTCCCGCCTAGGCCTCTCAGAGTGCTGGGATTACAGGTGTGAGCAACTGTGCCTGGCCTCTATTCAAGTTTTAATTTTCTAAGGTTCTTAGAGTTAGTGTAAAGATTTAATTAGAGATACTACATATAAGCATAGCACAGTATCTGGCACACAATAATTCCTCAATAAATGGCGGTTTCTGTTGTTTTGCTGTCATTGTTGAAATGATCTTTAGCATTCCCTCCTTCTTCCTATTTGAAGTTTTTGTGATTATTGATAGCTGTCACCTACTATCTATAAGAAATAGTTGGCTTCTTTTTTTTTTTTATTTGAGACGGAGTCTGGCTTTGTTGCGCAGGCTGGAGTTCAGTGGTGCCATCTTGGTTCACCACAATCTGCCTTCTAGGTTCAAGTGAGTCTCCTGCCTCAGCCTCCTGAGTAGCTGGGACTACAGTCATGCACCACCATACCCGGCTAATTTTTTTTTTTGTATTTTTAGTAGAGATGGGGTTTCTCCATGTTGGTCAGGCTGATCTTGAACTCCTGACCTCAGGTGATCCACCCACCTCAGCCTCCCAAAGTGCTGGGATTACAGGTGTGAGCCACCACGCCCGGCAATAGTTGGCTTCTTAACACAGCCATGTGGGTGCAACATAGCCTTATGGATGTAAGTTCAGCCTAGTATAATGGCTGTTTAACAGTGGAAACCATTTTTGAAATTAAATGTTGTGTGAGCCCCAATCTACAAATAAGATAAAAGTGGGCTGGGCTCATACCTGTAATCCCAGCACTTTGGGAGGCCGAGGCGGGCGGATCACTTGAGGTCCAGAGTTCAAGACCAGCCTGACCAACATGGAGAAACCCCGTGTCTACTAAAAATACAAAATTAGCTGGGCATGGTGGCGCATGCCTGTAATCCCAGCTACTCCGGAGGCTGAGGCAGGAGAATGGCTTGAACCTGGGAGGCGGAGGTTGCTGTGAGCCGAGATCGCGCCATTGCACTCAAGCCTGGGCAACAAGAGCGAAACTCCGTCTCAAAAAAAGATAAAAGTGGGATTACTTTGGTTGAACTTTAATGGTTTAATTTATGTGTAGAGCCCAGGACCCGCCGGTATCTGGCAGTGCCCTTTCTCTTTACATTAACCTCTAAGATACTCCTGTGGTATCCTGGGGCTCTGTGGAACCTAGTTTGAATTTTGAAACCCACTGGTGCAGTATTTTGGAATCTGTGAACCTTTGTTAACATTGTAGAAAACACCACGCAGCTCTTCTGTTTAGCAAGATGCATGTAGAGACTCTGATAACTAATTTTGGTTTCCTGATATTGGCTGCCTCTGAGAAATATGGAGAAGAGGTACTACATGTCAAAGAGAACTCTTTTTTTGTAATTCTAATTGTTTTTTAAGGAAGGGCATATGCTTATAGCACTTCTGTGACTTTGAAAAAATTTATAAAAATAGAAAAAACAGGAAGCAAATATGACTATAGTAAAAGTTGGTTACTTTTTGAGAGTGGAAATATGAGCAATTCTTACTTTGTACTTTTCTGTTGGTTTTTTTCCCCTTATTTCTTACAGATAGAAAAGGAATACAAATATTTAATATTTAATACTTAGTGTTAAGAAAAGGATTTCAGACTAGGGAAAATCTACTTGGGTCTTGGAGAAATAATTGTGAAAGCAGTTTTGCAAAGGAAACAGACTTTAAGAACAAAACCCAAAACCAGTTTCTTGGTCAGTTAGGAAGCCCTTCAGTTCTGCTGCATTGTCATTATGGTCATTGTGTTTTCTATACCCCCAGGTGCCAGAACCTACGATCACCTCAAGAAGACACGGGAGGAAGAGCGCCTTAAACGCACTATGCTCTCAGAAGTTCTCCAGTATATCCAGGACAGTAGTGCTTGCCAGCAGTGGCTCCGCCGGCAAGCTGACATGTGAGTAATTACTCCAGGGTGAAGGAGGCATTCTTTCTGGGATGCCTTGGCCTTCACATATATTTTTGGGCACCCCAGATGGCAGAGTAATAATAATTGAGTAGCTGGAAGAATTCAGAAATATTTTAGCAGTCCATCTCAGAAACAGTGCCATACTGACAGTTTTGAGAAATAACTGACCTCCTAGAATCATGCTTTACTACTTTGATCCTGTTTTTTAAAATGAGTGTATTTTCCCCCAGCCTTCTACCCATGACTTCAACTGTCTCTTCATACCTAGATTTTCATTGGGGAATCATGTTTGTATCCCTTCCCCTTGAGTGGTGTTAGTGGTGTTCTAGATTACAAGCTCTTCTTAACAAATCTGAGGAATTTTTCTTCCTCAGAACAGATTTTCTTTCCTGCTCAATACAGTGAGATATCTGTAAAACATAGTTCAGTCTATCTCATTACACTTCTTCAAGGTGACCTACCTGATAAATGGCACCCAGTCTCACCGGGGCTTTTGGAAATCACCTTGTTTGATATGACCTAAGTTTAAATTCCTCTTCTTCGTTGTAGTGATTCCGGCCTGAGTCCTTCCATTCCAATGGCTTCGAATTCAGGTAATTATTTCTCAGGCCAGAACAAGTCTTAATTGTGAAGTTTGCATCGTAGGGGTTATAGTGACCCAGCAATCTTCCTTCCTCTGTGGTGTCAGGGTGCTTAGGCAGAGTAACAGTAATCAAGTGTTAGCCCAATATATAAACATCAGTATGTTTTCGGAACCTTCATGGCCAGACAGAGACTATCCTCAGAGTGACAGTATAGAGTATAGACAGTATAGAGACAGGGGAAAAAAGAACTTCAGAGAGGTAACTTCTTTATTTTACCAATGTTCATGAGCAGTTAGTTTACTGCAGTTGTGTCTACCACTAATTTTGAGACTTATTTCACAGGAGATAAATTAAAAGCTCTTTATTTTATTATTTTTTATTTATTTACTTATTTTTTGAGACAGAGTCTCGGTCTGTCGCCCAGGCTGGAGTGCAGTGGTGTGATCTCGGCTCACTGCAACCTCTGCTTCCCGGGTTCAAGTGATTCTTCTGCCCCAGCCTCCCGAATAGCTGGGATTACAGGCATGCACCACCACGCCTGGCTGATTTTTGTATTTTTGGTAGAGACGGTTTTGCCATGTTGACCAGGCTGGTCTCGAACTCCTGACCTCAAGTGAGGCACCCACCACGGCCTCCCAAAGTGCTGGAATTACAGGCGTGAGACACCGTGCCTAGCCTAAGCTTTTTATTTTTATATAACATGAGCAAAGAAGCATGTTACTTGCCAGAAACATAAGGATTTCTAAGTTAGAGACCTAAAGTATTTCTATTTCTTCGTTTTACCTCTTTGAGTATGTCCTATTTTGAAATTAGTATACAGAGCAAGATTAAGCCATATGCTATCTGATGATCCTTGGTGATTGGTAATCGATGACTGGGAATTTGGGGAGGTATGTCTCAGTAGATTCAGAATCTGGGTCTCAGATTTGTCCGCATTAGGGACTTTTTTTTTTTTTTTTTTAGATGGAGTCTCGCTCTGTCACCCAGGCTGGAGTGCAGTGACGCGATCTTGGCTCACTGCAACCTCTGCCTTCCGGGTTCAAGCGATTCTCCTGCCTCAGCCTCCCAAGTAGCTGGGATTAGAGGCGCCTGCCACTATGCCCAGCTGATTTTTGTACTTTCAGTAGAGATGGGGTTTCGCCATGTTGGCCAGGCTGGTCTCGAACTCCTGACCTCAGGTGATCTGCCTGCCTTGGCCTCCCAAAGTGCTGGGATTACAGGCATGAGCCACTGCGCCTGGTCACTGAAGGGACTTTTTTTTTTTTTCCCATTTATTCCTTTATTTCAAGTGATTTTTTCTTAATATGGAAAGAAGAAAAAGGTATTGTTTTAGGGGAGTGGCTAAGACAGTGAAATCAAAGTTTTATTTTGTAAGTTTCTTATTGCCAACACTCTACCCCCAAAATCTAAATACAACTAAGTTAATACTGGCTAATTAAAATGAAGGAACTGGGACAGGTGCAGTGGCTCATGCCTGTAATCCCAGCACTTTGGGAGGCTGAGGTGGGCAGATCACCTGAGGTTGGGAGTTCGAGACCAGCCTGACCAACATGGTGAAAACCCATCTCTCCTGAAAAAAAAATATAAAAATTAGCTGGGTGTGGTGGTACACATCTGTAATCCCAGCTACTCTGGAGGCTGAGGCAGGAGAATCGCTTGAATCCGGGAGGCAGAGGTTTCAGTGAGCCAAGATCGCACCATTGCACTCCAGCCTGAGTGACAGAGTAAGACTGTCTCAAAAAATTAATTAATTAATTAATTAAATTAAATGAAGGAACTGGCTAACATGATCATATATTTTTGTTCTCTGTACCTTCTGCACTGACTTGTTCATTGTTTCTTTTTTCTTTTTTTGTGAGACAGGGTCTCCCTCTACTATCCAGGCTGGAGTGCAGTATGTGATCATGGCTCGCTGTAGCCTCAAACTCCCAGGCCTAAGTGATCCTCCCAGTTCAGCTCCTGAGTGGCTGGGACTACAGGCGAATGCCACCAAACCTGGAGAAATTTTTTTTTTTTTTTGGTAGAAACAAGGTCTTACTATATCACCCAGGTTGGTCTTGAACTCCTGGGCTCAAGTGATCCTCTTGCTTCAGCCTCCCAAAGTGCTCAGATTACAGGTGTGAGCCTCTGCACCCGGCCTCTTGTTCATTGTTTGTTCCTAGCCTGTGTTAGCCTTTCTCACCCCTTATATTTAGGCTGAGGAGATCTCTTGCTCTCCTTTATGTTCTGAGTTCTTAAGGCATCTATGTATTGGAAACCTGGCATCTTTGATTGTAGCCTAGCCTCTAGTGACTTTTGTGAGGAACCAAATGGTTTTATCTCCCTTTTTGAGGATTTGGAATAATCCCTTATGCCTTTTGTTGATATAACAGAGAAGCCTGTTTTCCACCAGTGGAGCTTGTAACAGTCCCTCCCCTTTCTCTGCCCCACTTGAAAAGCAACCTCTATAAAACTTCGACATTTTCTTTGCTTAACTCAGTCTATCCATCCCCAGCTGAATACCAATCCCTAATACACATTCAAAACAAAACCAAAAAAGTTTTGCTCATCAAGCTTCCCCTCCTGGCCAGTGACCTCCTACTTGGGTTTCTTTCTCAGGTGTGTGAGTTGACCTCAGCCCCTGCTTTGCCATATAATGGCTCATTGTTCCTGTTTGTGGATCTTGCAGGTAAACAGGGCTACTTTGGAAGGAACAGATATTCCCTCACATAATAAAAAAGAAGGGCCTTTTGCTGGCCTAACAGTCTTTCTTTGATCTGAAGGCACACAGTACTTGGTTAATTACCATGTTTGCCTTGTACTGCTGGCCGAGTGGCAAGGATTGGGGAATGTCTGTTCTGCAGTTATTATTTCCATTCGTCAGCTGTCAAAGCAGGCATTGTGTGACGTTTCTTAACTGGATGACATCTGGGCATCAGATTTTAGAGTCTCCTACATGGTTAGGAAGAAATAGGTGATAGTCGGGCATGGTGGCATATGCCTGTCTTCCCAGGTAGTTGGGAGGCTGAGGCAGGAGGATCACTTGAGCCAGGGAGATTGAGGCTATAGTGAGCTATGATCGCAACACTGCACTCCAGCCTGAGCAACAGAGTGAGACCCTGTCTCAAAAATAATAAATAAGAGATAACTACTGTGGTGAGTAGTTACATTTGATGCTAAGGTATGTGTGACTGTATGTGTATTTTAGCAGATTATGGGTAATTCATGTGCCCTGAATATGTAATTCATTTTTATTTTCAAGTGAATGTTCGGGTGCCCATGTTGTTAGCTAAACAGGCCTGAGGGAATGGGACAGGATTTCCTAAGCTGGATATAGTGATCCTATACCTAACTGGCCTGGCCGCACTGAACTTTTTAATACTTTACACCTGAGAAATTGTCACTCCTATTAAATCTATGCTGTTTCCTTTCTCTGTCTATAGGTAGACGGAGTGCACCACCCTTGAACCTCACTGGCCTCCCTGGCACAGAGAAGCTGAATGAAAAAGAAAAGGAGGTAACAAAAGGGAGGGGGCTGGGAGAAAGAGAATAGGGGCTGATTATTCATTGAGTTGTCATTAAAAATCCATTACAGGGTCAAACCCCTTTTGTTCATTCATCTAACATATATGCACATCTCTGGTGAATCCTAGAAGTCCAAGAGCTAAAGAGCCGTTTGTGGCAGATTTCAGAGAATTGCTTACCTTGTCACCCTACCACCATTCCTCTTTTGGGGAAAGCACATGTGGTATGTAGATGACATAATAATAGCAACTGTCATCTATTGAGCACTTACCATGTGCTACTCTACTAAGTGCTTTATGTAAATAAAATTAATTTTTTGTAAACCTAAAATAACTTTTACATGAAAATAGGTATTTCCTATTAGAATGGCTGCCTTGAAAAGTTCTATACTTATTCCAACAACATAATCATTATTTAAAACATTTTTGTAAATTGTCTCCAGAGCATGTTTATAAACCCAAGGAAAAGATTTTTACATCATATATAGTCATGTTAATTTTGATTTTAAAAATTATTTTTTATTTTTATTTTTATTTTTATTTATTTATTTATTTTTTGAGACGGAGACTTGCCCTGTCACCCAGGCTGGAGTGCAGTGATGCGATCACAGCTCACTGCAGCCTCCACCTCCCAGGTTCAAGCAATTCTTCTGCCTCAGCTCCCCGAGTAGCTGGGACTGGACTACAGGCGCTTGCCACCACGCCTGGCTAATTTTTGTAGTTTTTAGTAGAGATGGGGTTTCACCATGTTGGCCAGGCTGATCTTGAACTCCTGACCTCATGATCCATCCACCTTGGCCTCCCAAAGTGTTGGGATTACAGGCGTGAGCCACCTCACCCAGCCTATTTTTTATTTTTTATTTGAAACAGTCTCGCTCTGTTACCCAGGCTGGAGTGCAGTGGCGTGATCTCGGCTCACTGCAACCTCTGCCTCCCGGGTTCAAACGATTCTCGTGCCCCTGAGTAGCTGGGACTACAGGCGCATACCACCACACCCGGCTAATTTTTGTATTTTTAGTAGAGACGGGATTTCACCTTGTTAGCCAGGCTGGTCTCAAACTCCTGACTTCAGGTGATCCACTCACACCAGCTCCAAAAGTGCTGGGATTAGAGATGTGAGCCACTGCACCGGCCTGATTTAAAAAATTATGTGACCTACTTTTTCCAATTGCAATCATCAGACATGTCTTCATATTGATTTTATCTGTTTCTAAAATTTAAAGCCAGCCTCATAAGAGTCATCATCAGGAGTTTTCAGAAAACTTTGTCACATCTCTGAAGTCTGTTCCTCTTTTGGAGGAGTTCCTCTTTTGCTCCTCATATGCTCCTTTTATAATTCCCAAGGTCAGTTCCTCATCTCCCACCATATATCATTAGTTCAGTTCAGATAATAAGGAAGGGTCATAGTGTAGGGGATAGTGTTAGTCTTATTTTATCCACCAGGAACAGTAAGGATTAGTTTGGGAGTGGAAGGAAATGTATGTAGTATCTGTGTATTGCTGAAGAAGGTCATAGGTCAGCCTGATTCAAATATTGAATGGCCTGGAATTTCAAGCTTTTTTTATCCTTACCCACATAATGGTGACCTCAGACTCCTCATTGCTGGATAATGTGGCAATTTTCTAGATTTTTAGCAGTTAAAGTTACCTCCTCTTAGCAAGGTCTCTTTATCTCCTTTCCCTTTGAAGTAGGAAATGTAATCCCCAAAGCAGGGACTACTGCTTTATGCTGACACGAAAAGCAATGTGATGCAGCCTTGAGAATCCAAGTGTCTGTGCGTCCTGCCCCCACTGTGCCCCATGGCTCTTCCCTGACCATTGGTGCTGGGACTGTACCTGGGCATTTAGTGTTTGACTCCTGAAAGAGCCAGGCTGCTCCTCAGGAGCACATATTTGTAAATCCCTAACAAACCCAGGCCCCTGAGCCAGCTGGCACGTGCTAAAGGCTCTTCTAGCATCACACCCTGGCTTTCTCTTCCTGGGTGTGTGTCCTTAGGGAGTGTTCTCTCCAGAGAGGAAGAGACTAAATGGAATGTAGTCCAGCCACCCATCAGCTCCTATAAATAGTTGGGGGTTGATGTCACTTTAAAAAATTTTTTGCTATACCTGCTGGATTAAATTACGAAAATGACAGATGTTAATGTTTATTAAATTTGCCATGTCTTGCAGCTCTGTCAGATGGTGAGGTTGGTCCCTGGAGCCTATTTAGAATACAAATCTGCTCTATTGAACGAATGTAACAAGCAAGGAGGCTTAAGACTGGCGCAGGCAAGAGCACTCATCAAGATAGATGTGAACAAAACCCGGAAAATCTATGATTTCCTCATCAGAGAAGGATACATCACTAAAGGCTAAGGCTCCAAGGGCTTGGGATCAGAAGTCAGAAGTTTGGAATGTGGTGGGTCAAAGGACAGTGTGGGTGGGCATTCTGGAGAGTTGTTTTTCAGCTGAATTCTCATGGTGAAAACAGGGGAAAGGACAAAGGAAACCTTAAGTTGTATTAAGTCTACTTTCTTCTCCATCCTGCTTTAAAACACTCCTGTTGTTGGTATTATGCTGCAGAGTTGTGTGCTACATAAGCTATTATTAAATGTGAGTGGGCATTCATTCCTAACACCTCTTGTAACTAAAAGAACCATAGTACCTCACATCACAGTGCTGGTAGAAATAGAACTAAACCACAGTCTGTAATCCCAGGAGTCCAGCTCAGATCCTTATATTGCGAGGTAAGTTTGCTGATTATCTGTCTTGCCTTCAAACACTGCAGACAGATTTAAAATAAAGAGAAAGGTTTTAGAGCATAAGAAAGCTCTCGTCGAAGGATTTTTTAAGCTGACAACTTTTTTTTTTTTTTTTTTTTTTTTTGAGACAGAGTTTGCTCTTGTCCTCCAGGCTGGAGTGTGATGGCAAGATCTCAGCTCACTACAACCTCTGCCTCTCAGGTTCAAGTGATTCTCCTGCCTCAGCCTCCCGAATAGCTGGGACTACAGGTGTCCACCACCACGCCTGGCTAATTTTGTATTTTTAGTAGAGACAGGGTTTTGTCATGTTGGCCAGGCTGGTCGCAAACTCCTGACCTCAGGTGATCTGCCCGCCTCAGCCTCCCAAAGTACTAGGATTACAGGCGTGAGCCATCGCGCCCGGCCTAAGCTGACAACTTTTATGAGTAAAGGGGAAGAAAATATCCTTATGATGGTCTTATCCCAAACTGCATCTTTAACTTCGGCCGGGCAAGGTGGCTCACCTGTAATCCCAGCACTTTGGGAGGCTAAGATGGGTGGATCACGAAGTCAGGAGTTCAAGACCAGCCTGACCAACATGGTGAAACAGTCTCTACTAAAAATACAAAAATTAGCTGAGTGTGGTGGCACACGCCTGTAATCCCAGCTACTCAGGAGGCTGAGGTAGGAGAATTGCTTGAACACAGGAGGCAGAGGTTGCAGCGAGCTGAGATCGCGCCACTGTGCTCCAGCCTGGGCAACTAAGTGGGACTCTGTCTCAGAAAAAAAAAAAACAAAAAAAAACCTTTAATGTCTGGCTTTGTACTTTGCAGTCTGCCTGTCTAATCTGCAGTAGTCTTTTGAGGAGGTGGCACTGGATATAACATGTCTCTGTTATTTTTAGAATTAATTAAAATGTTTTGCTATTTAATTTGTGGGTGTGTCAAATATTCTGGTAACTGAAACACACTTAAGGTGTTGGATGCCTGCCCCATCACGCTGCACTGTCTGCTGTCACATGTGTCCTGAACTCACCCTGTTTTTGCCCTGGGTTTCCCAGGATACCAAGCCCCTGAGGATGGAGATGATGCAGCAAACCTCAGCTTTGCTTGGATTGTGACTTGAACCCTGTTTCTCAATGGTGAAAGGCTAGCCTGCAATAAAAGCTGCTTTTAAAACAGAAGTAAAGCAGCTTTATATACGGGACTCACTAGATATGAGGGTAAGTAGCCCCACCACATGTAAAACTTGGTCCTCAAACGTTTCTGCAGAATAAGAAGCCAAACTTATGGTTATCTTGTTTCTGTTAGAAACAAAGTTGTATATAGAAATAACTTCGTCAGAATCGACACAAATCACATCGAATAGTTGACTGTTTAATTCCTTCTACATTCAAATATCTAATTAAAATACTGTGTGCTTTGTTGGAAGCATCTGCTCAAACTTTTGCCTGTTGTAAATATGCATGCAGCTGGGAAGGGATTCATCTAAGGGATAAGAAATGAAAAAGACACTCTAAGGACCTGAGGGAATTCAAATAGAGGACTTCGATTTTTTAAAAAGAATGACGTGGAAATGATCTGTTTTCCTTGTAAAATCATATCTCGTAGAAAACATTTTACCACTACCATCACCCCTAGTTGGTTGTGAAGTGATTGCCTCTTATCCCTGAAAGGAAACTCCTGTTCTGAAAAGTTGGGATGCATTAGCCATCAGTGTTAGGTGATGTCTGTTGTAGTCTGAAGAGTCCTTAACCTTGATTAAGGAAGGCTTCCTGGGAGAGGTGGGCTTTTGGGGCAATTATATGATAGAGAAGAGAGAGAAAAATGGCAGATGGAAGTGGGAGACAGTTCCACACACAGGGGGTGGAGAATGATGTGGAGGCAGCAGTGGGTGTAAGGACAGTGGCGCCAAGAGATTTATTTGGCTAGAACACAAGGGGCAGCTGGGTAGTTAGGAGTGGGAGGATGGTAGGACAGTCTGACAGAAACCTTGGAAACAGTTGAACTCTGAAAAGCTGATGGGAAATCAGATTTCATGAGGAAAATGGCATGGTTGAAAATAGTAATAGAAAAATAAGACTGAAGTTTTAAATGACTGGATTTTTGAAAGTAGGATTATTATTTCTTTGGTATACCGAACTTTGCAAAGATACGTAGCATTGCATCCTTCCTCTTTGCTTCTAGACAGGGTTGGCCATAAACCAACTACACTGATAGAGGTCTCTCCAGATTGTCTCAGAAGAGAGAGAGTTTACCCTGAAACTTAATGACATGAATAAGACCTGTTTACTGAAATTTTTATTGCAATTTAACGTTAAAAGTTTCTGCTGGAGTTTTATGCATATTTTTCTCTCTAAGTGGTGGGAAATAAAGAAGAAATCTCTTTCCATGTAATGACTCTTCTCTGTGCTCAAAGACCAAGACTGTCTCTTGAGATACCAATTAATACTAAATATTCACAGTTTATCTTTTCCTGGGTCCCAGTTTCTTTCCTTTTATTGTTAACCGTCTTCACTTCCCCCGCTTTTAAAAATCTGAACTCAGTTAAGCAACCAGTCATTGAAATGACTGGGGGTTAGCTGGAAAAGGGAGAAAACCAATGGCATTCATCAATAACAACAAAATCCCAGTTTGTAGGACATTCTAGCTTTAGGAAATATGTAGGTATGTAACAAGAGAAACAATCTGCATTGAAGAATCAGAGGCCACATTACACAGCAGTTTGGGAAAACTCACTCATAAATATGTATGAGTTTTATTATTTCTTTGGTAAACCCAGCTTTGCAAAGCTTTATGCCTAGAATCCCTCCAAAAAACACTTTTTCACCCATCTTTAAGCAAACAGTGGTACTGTATTCTGAACAGCATTCTGGGGAACTTCACCCATTCATTTTTAAGGATATCTTTGTGGACACCTTCTAAATGTACATTGCATTATTCTTGACAACACAGAAGGGTTTTCTGTATCTTATATGCACCTAGCTTTTTGTTTGAATTTCTAAAAATTATATTTAAATAAAAGTTTGATTCAAGAGGTGCTGCTGATCTGGAAGCTTTGCTTTCCTTTCCAACGTGCTTAGCCAAATGCAGCTAACCTTTCCCACATCTGCCAGAAAGGACCATCTTTGGAACACCAGGACACTGCCATGTCTGTGGCCTTGCATAGAAGAGTTGGCCAAGCTAAAAGATTTCTTTTTAATCAGACACAGGCTGGGTGCAGTGGCTCATGCCTGTAATCCCAGCACTTTTTGTGGCTGAAGTGGGAGAGTCACTTGAAGCCAGGAGTTTGAGACCAGGCTGGACAACACAGCAAGACCCCCATCTCTACATTAAAAAAAAAGAAAGAATGCTGGGTGTGGTGGCTCACGCTTTTTCTCCTAGCTACTTGGAAGGCTAAGGCAGGAGGATTGCTTGGGCCTGGGTAGTCAAGGCTGCAGTAAGCCATGATTGTGCCATTGTAATGTAGCCTGAGTGACAGGGCAAGACCCTGTCTCTACCAAAAAAAAAAAAAAAAAAAAAAGACAATACCTAGTCCTTTTGAGCCAAATGTAAGTGAAACAGAGCAAGAGCAGGGTCACAGCAGCCTGAAACTAGTAATAGTCCTGCTGACATAGGCACTTGATTTGGGAGTGAGAACAATAGTGAAGAGTTTTTAGGCCAGTGGCTCATGCCTGTAATCCCAGCATTTTGGAAGGATGAGGTGGGCGGATCACTTGAAATCAGAAGCTCAAGACCAGCCTGGCCAACATAGCGAATCCCCGTCTCTACTAAACATATAAAAATTACCCAGGCGTGCTGGTTCATGCCTATAATCCCAGCCTCAGGGAGGCTGAGACAGTAGAATCACTGGAACCCAGGAGGTGGAGGTTGCAGTGACCCAAGATTGCACCACTGCACTCCAGCCTGGGCAACAGAACAAGACTGTCAAAAAAAAAAAAAGTGAGGAGCTTTTAACTTGGGAATTTGGAACCTAAGTAGCCAGTCCTTGAAGTGTGCGTCAGAACTGACGTGTTAGTGTGCTGTGTTTGAGGAGGGAAAAATGAACAGTTGCTGAGAGGTATGGAAAACCAGTTTCTTTGTCTAATGGCAGGGAGTTCTTTTTCTGTTGTTTGTTGCCTTGGCTTCCAGCAGTTAAGGTGTACTGCAATCAAACTGCCCTTTGATTTGATTGACTAAGCTACAAATCAGAGACATTATTTAAGGGAAAGGTGAATGTCGTGCATCTGCCATTACAATTCCTTTGTCACTTGAGTAGCTTGTTATGCATTGTGTCCTAGGCCCCCTTCCCTGTTGACAGTAGGAATAAGGAAATGGAGATAGCACAGGAAGTTAACCACTAAAAGGTTCCAACCCCTGAAAACTACAAAAAATTTATTTCATAGATTTAGCCCTGAAGGTCACTGTACTTACCCTTGTCTTGGAAAACCCTGTAGTTAACTTCTGCCAGCCCAGACTTGGGCTGGATAATTGAGTCTGATGCACCTATTTTCTACGTTAGAGCACCAGAATGGATTTTTGTGGCACCAAACTAATCATTTGGTTGAATTAACCCCCTCTTCTTAACCAAGCAACACTTTTTTCATCTTGGTCTGGTCTCCCCTGAGGCTGTGGGTGGCAAAAAGCTTCCAGGTAGCTTCTAATAATCCTGCCTTGGTCCAGAGTTGTGTTGAACAGAATCAGCATCTTAGGAAATATGGAAAGGAGAAGGCCTCACAGTTGTTTTAAGAAACCAGCACTTTCTTAAGCAGAAATGCTGAAATGCTGCCATCAAATCACCCTTATTCCGTGAACTGACAGCCAAGTGCCAACTCATGACACTTCTAACATATCTCTCCTCTTGTTGGAAAGCTAGCTGCCGAGTATACTCTCCATTTCTGAAATTGTTCGCAATGACCTAAGACTTTCTTCCTATTGAACAATATATAACTATTGATTTGGATCCTTCCCTCGCCCCTCACCTTTCATTGTCATCATTTAGGGAATTCCTTTAAAACAGAAAAACATATTAAGAAGTTAAAAATCAATGGAGGGCAGGCGTGGTGACTCACACCTGTAATCCCAGCACTTTGAGAGGCTGAGGTGGGCGGATCACTTGAGGTCAGGAGTTCGAGACCAACCTTGCCAACATGTTGAAACCCCGTCTCTACTAAAAATACAGAAATTAGGCAGGCGTGGTGGTGCATGCCTGTAATCCCAGCTACTTGGGAGGCTGAGGCGGCTGAGGCAGGAGAATCGCTTGAACCCAGGAGGTAGAGGTTGCAGTGAGCCGAGATCGTGCCACTGCACTACAGCCTGGGTGACAGAGTAAGACTGTCTTTAAAAAAAAAAAAAAAAGGAATTTGGGCTGTGGGCTCTTAATCATTTCTGATACAGTTACTACCAGAGATAACTAACTCCTGGACCGAGGGAGAGAATAGTGCATTTGCCCAATTGATGTCCCCCTATAAGAAAACTGATGTTTTTATTTGTTTCTAATCTTATTTCAGTTTCTAATCTTTAGGAAGTTGTCCAATTTTTGGGGTAATTTAATAGCTTTTCCCAAAAATTATTGAAAAAGCGCAAAAAGTTCAGAAATGCCTTGAAGACTCTAGCTGAGATGGATGGACTGATTTGAACTTTTAGTAGCAGATGAGACAGCAGGATTCCCACCCTGAGATCATGGTTATTTGCTTTGGAGAGGTGGGGTAACAGCTTTTCCACAATATCCCTAATAGGAACCTCTTTTTAGCCTTTTTAAGGGCAAATGGCAGCTGATAAAGCCACTCCCGTGGAGGCAGAAGCATTTAAGCTCTAGCCACAGACAGGTGATAGGAATGTCAACCTCACCTGGCTGTCAACCCCAACAAGAAAATCTTGGCCTTGTTCTGGGTGAGCATAGCTTCAGATTCAGGACACCTGTCAGATCTAAGATGGGCATAGGTTTTAATTTCATTTAATTTCAACTTCCAGTGATACAAATGGAAGATGCAAAGCGAAATGCTTTTGAGAGCAAAGTCTCCCAGGGGTGCCTCCACCCGCCCCCAGCGACTGTGCAAAAGAAGGCGTTTGTGGGAGAGAAGGGTGGCTATAGACGTCATTGCATCATCCAGATCCCAGCTGTGACCTGGCTCAGAGTTTTCCAGTTAAAAATAACCATGGCTTACAATTGGGGGAAAAGAGTAAACTGTTCCGTCTCCATGGAAACTAGGAGTGTGTGTGTTGGGGGGGTAGGGGGGAAGACAAGCTACAGATCTCTAGCACATGTGGCAAGATGGGGTGGATGTAGGGACCAGAAGCTTAGAGGCCCTCTGATGAAAGTTGATACCCCTATTTAGCATCCAGGATGTGGCCAGACACTGCTCCAGGGCTCTGGAGACACTGCATCAAGGATTTGTTTACAACGATGTGTACATCTTGGGTCTGGTGAAGAATTAATTTGAGTCTTCTGACTTCCTGTAACAGATTTGCTACTATTTGGCAAAGCAAAGAGCAGATGAGCAAGACTGTAGGTTAGATGTTGCCTTTTAACCAATCTGGGAACCTCCGCTACCTTTCCATTCACATTCTGTTTCTTAGCATATTCAGCACACCTTCATTTGCATATTCAGTAGTTTGGTTATGATACATGTAGTAGTCTATAACTAGAGGAGAAGTCTCCAGGTTTTTTGGGCTGGTTTGGAAATTTACTCGCCTTCAGTAAGACCAGGTTTTCTTCTTTGTTCCATGAGTTTACACAAAGCATCATTCATTAGCTTGTTTGTCTTTAAAGGTAGGTCTCTTATCATTTCTGGTATACTTACTACCAGAGATAACTAACTCCTGAGGGGAGAATAGTTCGTTTACCCTTTTTAAAAAGGTCTCTTTAAAATTTTCTTCAAATACATTCGAGTTGTAAACAAAATCGTTTTAAACACTCATTTTATTTTTATTTTTTTTGAGACGGAGTCTTGCTCTGTCGCCCAGGCTGGAGTGCAGTGGCACAATCTCGGCTTACTGTAACCTCTGCCTCCCAGATTCAAGCAATTCTCCTGTCTCAGCCTTCTGAGTAGCTGGGACTACAGGCGTCTGCCACCACACCCAGCTAATTTTTATATTTTTAGTAGAGATGGGGTTTCACCTTGTTGGTCAGGCTGGTCTCGAACTCCTGACCTCAGGTGATCCACCCGCCTCGGCCTCCCAAAGTGCTGGGATTACAGGCGTTGAGCCACCGCGACCAGCCATTTATTTATTTTTTGAGATGGAGTCTCACTGTGTCACCCAGGCTGGAGTTGGAGTGGTGTGATCTCGGTTCACTGAAACCTCTGCCTCCCTGGTTCAAGCAATTCTCCTGCCTCAACTTCCCGAGTAGCTGGGATTACAGGTGCACACCACCACGCGCAGCTAATTTTTGTATCTTTAGTAGAGACAGGATTTCACCACGTTGGGTCAGGCTGGTCTCCATCTCCTGACCTCAAGTGATCCACCTGCTTCAGCCTCCCAGAGTGCTAGGATTACAGGCACGAGCCACCTCGCCCCACCAAAACACCCATTTTAAAATTAAGATTTACAGAGCAGGCTGGGCACAGTGGCTCATGCCTGTAATCCCGGCTACTAGGGAGGCTGAGGCAGGAGAATCGCTTGAACCCGGGAGTTGGAGGTTGCAGTGAGCCGAGATCGCGCCATTGCACTCCGGCTTGGGCGACAAGAGTGAAACTCCGTCTCAAAAAAAAAATAAAAAAATAAAAAAATTATAGAGCAAATAACTGAGGAAGAAGTAGGGATTGTTGACATTACTGGCCCTCTACAGCTAAATGCTTTCTTGTTTACCTGCCTGGTGTACTGAAAAGATCTGAGCACTAATCCCTGTTCTGGTATTTAATAATAATGCAACCTTGGGCAGTTTCTTAATACTTATGTCTAAAGTGTGGTTGGTAATACCTACCTGACTGGGTTGATGAAGATTAAATGCGCCGGGTGTGGTGGCTTACGCCTGTAATCCCAGCACTTTGGGAGTCCAAGGCGGGTGAATCGCCTGAGCTCAGGAGTTTGGTTTTTTGTTTGTTTGTTTGTTTTGTTTTTTTTTTTTGAGACGGAGTCTCGCTCTGTCGCCCAGGCTGGAGTGCAGTGGCGCGATGTCTGCTCACTGCAAGCTCCGCCTCCCGGGTTAACGCCATTCTCCTACCTCAGCCTCCTGAGTAGCTGGGACTACAGGCACCCGCCACCACGCCCGGCTAATTTTTTTTTTTTTTTTTTGTATTTTTAGTAGAGACGGGGTTTCACGTTAGCCAGGATGGTCTCAATCTCCTGACCTCGTGATCCGCCCGCCTCGGCCTCCCAAAGTGCTGGGATTACAGGCGTAAGCCACCGCGCCCGGCCTGAGCTCAGGAGTTTGAGACCACCGTGGGCAACATGGTGAAACCCTGTCTCTACTAAAATACAAAAAATTAGCTGGGCTTGGTGGCGCACGCCTGTGGTCCTAGCTACTCGCACCACAGCACTCCAACTTGGGCTACAGAGTGAGACTCTGTCTCAAAAAAACAAAACAAAACAAAAACAACAAAAGATTAAATGTGTTAAGGTATATAACACACCTGGTGCCTCCCTTCCTTTTCTTTTCCCACTGAGCCTTTGACATTTAGTTTCACTGCGGTCAGGTATGAGCAAGTACATGATTTTCCTGTACCACCCAATTCACATCATGCAAAAGTCTCACAGAGGGACATGAAGATCTGCAAGAACAAATGTTAAAACAGACAGATGTGCATTTTACAAGGATGTTGTTTATCTTGAAATTCTCGTCACTGCATCATTGCTACTGCCCAAGGGTTGAATTAAGGGCAAAACATTTCAGAGACAGATTTGAAATTACCTAATTATCCATGTTGTAATGTTCCCTTTTATAATGCCTGGCTCAAAAAGCTTGATGTCAGGTTACAGAACTGTATGCATTCTTTGATTGTAATTGTGTTAACAATAGTAAAAAATCTTGCATACAATCAAGACCAGAAAGAAATCCAGATGCTAATTGTTGTTTTGTTAAGTAATAAAATGGTGGTGAGCAATGCTTTTTCTCTCCTTTTTGCTTTTTTTTCTTTTTCTTATTTGTAATGTGACAATTCTTTATTACTTGGAAAGTACATTTTATGAGAACTGTGAAAACTCGGAAAGTAGAAGTTCGAAGTATTTTACATTTAATAACATCTAGCTAATCCTTATGATATCTAGATAAGGTGCTACTTTACATCTTATGAAATAGCACAAGCCTTAGGCAAACTTATGTAGTAGAAGAAATGTGTTCTGAGACTTCTGAGACTTCCATCTTGCTAGTTTTTAAGAAATCTTTTCTCCCAGAAACCTGGTGTCCAGTGTCCCTCTCAAATCTGCCAAAGGACAGTAGCTTAAAGATTTACTTATCTCAGGGGAGTTGCATTTTTATAGCCATCAATGGCATATAATTTGGAATTAGAGGCACAGGCAAGCAGGCCTTCCGAATCTCTGTGAGCCACAAGACCCGATGGCACCCTGAAATCAAACTTCTGTAGACTGGGAGCCTTGTTGACCGCTGTTCCCTAATTCTGACAGATCAAAGCTGTTGCAAATTTGTTAACCAGAGGCAGTGATACAAATGGAAGATGCAACTATTCATTCTGAGGGACCCATAAAAGTCTGATTAAGGAGCAGTCATTGCCCAAGCAGTTAAGGAGAATATTTTTGGAAAGGCAGACATCAGAAGCTAAGCAGAGTACAAATTTCCACCCTCTACTTACTGTATTAATCATATCAGCTCTCACTCTTCGTAGATGCTGCCCTGCTCGAAAGCACTGCTTATTTAGCTGGGAGTCAGGAGAACCCAAACCCTCCCTGGGCATAGACAAATTGTAATTTTATAGCAGACAGCCTCTAAAATGTTTCTACATCCACAATAGTTGACACTGCCAGGCGCAGTGGCTCATGCCTCTAATCCCAGCACTATGGGAGGCTGAGGTGGGAGGATTGTTTGAGCTTAGGAGTTCGAGACCAGGCTGGGCAACATATTATTTAAAGAGACTAGGTCTCTTTAGTAATAACAAGGCCAGGTGCGGTGGCTCACGTCTATAACCTCAGGGGGCATCACCTGAGGTCGGGAGTTCAAGACCAGCCTGACCAACGTGGAGAAACCCTGTCTCTACTAAAAACACAAAATTAGCCAGGCGTGGTGGCGCGTGCCTGTAATCCCAGCTACTCGGGAGGCTGAGGCAGGAGAATCACTTGAACCCGGGAGGCAGAGGTTGCGCTGGGCCGAGATCGTGCCATTGCACTCCAGCCCAGGCAACAAGAGTGAAACTCCGTCCCCCCCAAAATAATAAAAACTAATTAGCCAGGCGTGGTGGCGTGCCTGTAGTCCCAGCTACTTGGGAAGCTGAAGTGGGAGGACCACCTGAGCCCGGGAAGTGGAGGCTTCAGTGAGCCATGATTGCACCACTGCACTCCATCCTGAAGCCTATCTTAAAAAAAAAAAAGGAAGAAAAATTGACACCTATAAAAAAACTCACATACTTATAGTCCAGAAATGTGCTGTCCAGTAAGGTAGCCACTAGCCACATGTGGCTATCTAAATTTACTAAAATAAAATTTTAAATTCACTTCCTTAGTTACACTAGCCATATTTCGTGTTCAGTAGCCACATGAGGCTAGTGGCTACTGTACTGGATAGTGGAGATACAGAACATGTCCATCATCACACAAAGTTCTACTGGACAGTGCTGGTCCAGAAGAGAATACCTTCAAATTGCATTTTTGGTACAGGCATGTATAAGCCGGCACTTCCACATTCTGTAAAGGCATAAAGCGCCTCCCTACCCCAGGGCATGTCTGTACAGTCATTAAATGGTCTGACTCCAGCACTTCTTTCTACTTAATCTCTAAATCTCTAAATCTTGACACGCACATCGCACACAACACAAACTCTATTTTAGCCCACCTCCCTCCTCTTCACTGACTCTTCATGGTAGGTTTAGTTCCCATAATCCATGAAAATGCCTAGCTCCTTGTCACTAGAGCTTGTTTTGGAAACCTGCCTACAGTGTAACAAGCTGGAATGTGAAGAGGGATGCATCTATTTGTGTTGCTGAGTCATTGAATTGACTGAAGCTTCAAGGACTAGGGGGTGCTGAGCAGAAATGAAAACACACAATCCTTTCTGTTAGAGGTTTGCTCTTTTCGTATTGGCATGTAAACAAGTAAGTCACTAAGTGAACTGACGTCACAATTTAGTGTTAGGAAGATGCTTTTCCCAGGCACGAGTGGTTTCCTGAATCTAGCAAAGTATGCTGCTTTGTTTTCTCTTAGATTAATTTTGCCTAATTTTAAAGCTTTGATTCTCTTTTTACGAAGACGAAAATAAATCTCTCTAGTCTGGGCCTTTTTCGTTTCCCAGGATTATGATTAAAATTATCACTAACTTTTAGATAGTCCAGCACGCACCGAATGACTCTGAAGCCGGTTGGGCAGTGGAGATCGGGAAGAACATGAAAAAGCTTCAAAGCTTTTGTTTGAGGACATCGGGAGATGTAAACCCCAAACGCGGGTTTTACTTCTCCCCTCCACCCCTCCCCGCAAACCCATGCCTACTCGTTTTGACTGCTCAGCAATTCTGAGGCCAACGATTTGCAACGGCGAGGAGCAGGGGCTGGTGAGTCAAGGACTGGGCATGGAGTCAGGACTCCTAGGTGCCTTGACTCACGGCAGAGCCTTGAGGAAGTCGCTTTGCCTCCCACGTGTCTCCCTTCACCTGCCAGAGGCGGAGGGGAGGCGGGGCTGTGCTGGAAAACGTCCGTTTCGCACCGACTTATGTTACAGATGGGCAGACCTGAATTTTAAAAGACCCTCAGAGTCACACAGCAAATGAGCCCTCAAATGCCCGTGTCCCGCCTGCGCTCCGGAGAACCCCTGCCCTGCCTCGGGGACTCGGGCGGTGGGTGTTGGCTCCGAGACTCGGACGGCACCTTGCCGTGGCGGGAGCAGGCGGAGATGCGCACGGAGGTTGCATGTTCACCTCCGGGTCTCGGGCGCCACGGCTGCCCGTACCTGTTCCAGCAAGCGTCAGCCAGGAACTGCCGCGCTACTGATTTTCCCTTCGCTCTTGGGTCCCAACCCCCGGGCTCTCCGGGCTGGGGAGGCGGTGGGGTGGGGTGGAGGCCGTCCCGAGCCACCCGCGGCGGCTTCACACCTGTATCGGATTTGCTTTCTCGCCTTTAATCCTCTCCAATCCCGAAAGCACCCCAGCAGAGCGCCCCCGCAGCCCGCCTCAAGCCCGGCTCATAAGCAGACGCTGACTGGGGAAGCGAGGGGTCGCCGGTGTGTGAGGCAGGGTAAGAGATCAGGGGACCCGCACGGAGGAGCGCTCTGGGGGAGGCTGCTGCCTCGGGAGCTGGGGCGCGCCCGGACCACACCGCAGGGCGCAGAAGCCCAGCGCGCACGCGCGCCGCCTGCCGCCCCGCGCGTCCCCCGCCGCCCCGCGCTTCCCCCCGCCCCGCGCCGCGTACCCCCACCTCGGGAGAGGGCGGCCAGGCGCAGGGAGCGTGCGCGCGGCCCGCCCCGGGCGCGGGCGGAGGGAGGAGGAGGCGGCGCGCGCGGCGCCCAGCCCGCAGAAGCCGGCGGCCGCGCAGGAGGACGGATCCGTAACAGCCACCCGCGCCGCGCCGCGCCGCGCCGGTAGGGGACCCGCAGGCCCGGGGGTGGGGGTTGTGGGGAAGGTGTTGGGGTGGGGGCGGGAGGGCGGGACTTCGCGCTTCGGGTCCCTGGTCGCAGGGGGACCCAGAGGCCCGCGCGACCCCGCCTCTGGAAACTTTGTGCCGGCGCCCCCACCTGCTCCCCGGCAGTCCTTGACTCTTCGGGGCGGCGCGCGGAGGAGAGGCCCGGGACCCTCCGCAGCGCACCCTCGCCGGCCCTGGGCGTGCGCCCCCTGCCGCTCCCCCGCCGCGCCGCGCCGCCCCCGCGACCCTGTCCCTGTGCCCCGGGGCTCCAGCATCCTCGGCCGCGCCTCCTCCGTCGCCTTCCGACCCCGCTGAGGCCGCCTACTCTCGCTGGCATCCACCGGCTCTGGAGCGCGCCGCCGCTTTTTGCATCTCCCCGAGGTTTCTGGTGCATGGATAGAAGCAACTTGACTTTCAGCGATGCCAAGTGTCCAACTTGAGTCTTCCTCTGCGGTGGTAGATGGGTGTGCGCGGTGCTAACATCTGTCTTTTTATTTCTCCTAAGTACCCTTGCTCCGGAGCGAAGTTGAGTTGTTGTTTGTAAAGAGGAGGTGCGTGCTGTGGCCGCCTTAAGTGGATTGTATAACTGTATTTTATTTAGGTGGATGTTGCCAGTGGTACCAGCCAGTGTTATGGTAACTGGGCATCCCAGAGGCTAGGGAAGGAGGAGCGACTTACAAATGCAGTTTTACCATGCAGAGATTTTTTTTTTTTTAAACCACCTTGTACTTTCTATCCAGCAGGACCTCCGGACATTTAGTGTGTGTTAACTCGTTAGCTGTTCATTATCGTTTTATAAGAGAGGGGGGTGGAGAGCGTTACCATCCCGTTTTACTGATGTAAAAACGGAGGCGAAGAGCAAACTCCGGGTATCCTTAGTAACCTTAAAAGAATAGGGACCAAGAGATTTAACCCAGAGTCTCCTGGAATTCCTAGTCCCTAAGGCCACTCAGAAGTATGATGGAATGTTGGACCGTCCTCCCTGACATTCTACAGATCACTTAAGAGTCAGAGAGGCCGAGGCCAGCCGGCAGCTCCATGCCTGAGACTCAGCTCTGCCACAAAGTTAAGTCACACTGGACAAGTCACAGTTTCTCTCCGCTCATTTCCTTCCTGCTCTCTAAAACCAGGGGAACAAAGGTGCTGTATTCTTTGCAGAGTTGTGCGTGTGTCTGGAAGCTCCACTCCCTTGAGCTGCTATTTGGTTATTGTTAGTTGTTGTGGACTCATAAAGGCCCCCAGTCTTGGTTCCCTTGAGAAATGCAGGGAAGGAGGCACCCCCACAGTGAACGCCTCTTCTTCGCCAGAGACGCCTGAGAATTCACATCAGGGACACTTCACATCAGGGACAGGCCGGGGCAGAGACCCTGACCTGAGGGAGGGACGAGGGTTGCCACGAGGAGGTAGGAAGGAGCCCTGCATAGGAGGCTTGACACATGGGCCCTATTCCTGCCTCCAGCTCTGACTCATCTTCTGACGCTTGGGGGAGGAGAGGTAGTTGCTTGGTATTTTTGGCTTTCCCCCATAAAACTGGAGACAGTTTCCTTCATTCCAAGTCGTTTTAATGTCAGTGTTGAACGTGTGTGTCCTGAGTTCTCATCTGAAAGCTTTCATATCGGTTGACTGCAGGTATGAATTCTGTAATAATAATTAATAGAATGGCATAAATGTATATTCATATCATAAAAGACTAGCCAAGTATGTAAGTCCAGGAAATCCTTTAAGACTTTAATATTTTTAAAAAGTGGGCTTTAGGGAGGGCCATGTTTGATGGGTTCCTTTGCAATTGGGATTTTAAGGCAAAATGGATTAAAAATGCTTTTCCCAAAATCACAAGAAATACATTAACCATTCTCTGTGAGATTTAAACTCTACTAATAAGGTTAAAGCTTTCTTTTGAACCTCTTTCTCAAAAGTAACTGCCGAGTGCATCTTGATCGGTTTGTGTATATCTTTTTAGACTTTTCTAAGCATTTTTATAAATGTCCGTTTGCACAAAGTGGTTTTTTAACCGAAATTAATTATTTTAAAGTTGACTTGTCCTGTTTAAAAAGATTTGGCTTCTGTCAAGAACAAGTAATGTGTTTAAGTACAACTGTTGGTAAAGTTTTAATAATCCTGATAGACGGTGTTACTTCTCAGGGCAAGGGGCAAATTACCCCTTTTAAACAACTTCAAAGTAGTAGAATCATTACGATCCTAGGTTTTACTCTTAGGTGCTGAATAAAACTTTCCTATTTAAAAAAAAAAATCTAGGACTACTAGCCTATTGTCTTGTCTTTGCTTATAAAGAAACGTCAAAGGGAGTGGAAGACAGGGAGAGTTGCTAAAGCAACCAAGGCCTGGGTATAAACTTACAGAGCTAACATTTAAGATGGCTTTATTATTTATGAAAGCTTCACTTCACCTGGGTGAAGACAAAGGAAAGTGTTAATGTGGGCACCCTTCAAACCGGTAATTTCAGGAAATGGATGGGTTAAAACAAAATTCATGTCAGGATTCTGTGGATTTATATATTATACATTTACCGAGGACTTTTACCATCTTAAAGGTGCTGTGCCTGAATACAGAGGAAGAAGGCAAGTAAGGTCGGTCTCTGACCTTATGAAGCTGACAGGCAAATAGTGACATTCAGAGAGGGTTGGCCAGAATTGTCATGGTTCTGAATTCCCAGAAATCAACATTAGATTTATTGAATTGTGAATTATGTAAAAAAGTGTCTAAAACAAATGGATAATTTGATGGATTATTTTGACGAAAACATAAGTGTAACCGTCTTGCAGGTCAAGCATCTGACTCCACACTCTCTCCCTCCCCCAGAGGTCCTAGCCAGAAACTACCCTGACTTTTATGGAAATCATTTCCTTCTTTTCTATAGTTTTTATCCCCTAAATATAAATCCCTAATTGACATAGTTTTATTTTGCTTGTTTTTAACCTCAGTGCAAACTAAAAGTAGATACTCTTGTGAATCCTTCCTTCTGGCCGGCATCGTGTGTGTGTGTGTGTGTGTGTGTATGTGTATGTATGTATGTGTGTGTGTATGTATGTATGTATATACACACGCACATACATAATTTTTTAAATTTCTGCAGCATGCTATTTTAAAAGATTTATCCATATCGTTGCCTATGCCTGTAGTTGTTTTTGTGTTTTAATTTTTTTAGAGATAAGGTCTCACTATATTGCCCAGGCTGGTCTTGAACTCCTGGGCTCAAGGGATCCTCCTGCCTGGGCCTCCCAGACTGCTGGGATTACAGGTGTGAGCCACCACACCCAGCCCAGTTAGTACATTTTTGTCTTATGAACATACCACAAATTACCTTTCCACTGTTGATGGACATCTGGGTTGTTTCTGGTCTGGGGCAATTATGAACAGCCCTGAGTCAGGTGTGCATACCTTCAGCTTTACTAGTTGATACCTGGTTTCCAAAGTGGTTGTACCAATTTACATTCCTTCAGTGGTGTCAGCCTTGAGTTTGTAAGTCACTGTATTTGCTGTTTAACCACAATTATGCTTGAATATTTTCTGAATGAATGAATAAAGGTCCCTGGGTAGTCCGATCCCTGGCCTGTCATGTGCTAGCGTATTTTTATTTAGTTATATGGTTTGGACTAACCACCCAAACACCAGAAATGGTTTTCCCACTGTGTTTGGTTGACAAATATCTAATGGAATCCTTTCATCAATCTTTTTTTTTTTCTTTTTTGGAACAGATGAGTAGTTATAGGAAATTTTAAATGTGCAAAATGAAGTACTAAAAATAAGTGGCTAGTACCTAGACGTTTTTTAAGGCTCTTGAATGAATCCTGCCTCTGGTGAATGCTTCCATTGTGCCCAGCCCTAAATGTGTAGGACAGTGTATTGTGTGGGAACCCAGGCCTATCCTTGGTAAAGTACCCTCTGAGGATGAGACTCCTTAAGAGGCACTGTGCACAGACCCTAACTCATACTTCTTGGCAATTCCAAAGTAACCACAGACTCTGTGCTACAGGAATCAATGACTCTTTTAAACTTTTTTTTTTTTTTTTTGAGACAGAGTCTCACTCTGTCGCCCAGGCTGGAGTGCAGTGGCACGATCTCGGCTCACTGCAAGCTCCGCCTCCCAGGTTCATGCCATTCTCCTGCCTCAGCCTCCCTAGTAGCTGGGACTACAGGTGCCCGCCACCATGTCTGGCTAATTTTTTGTATTTTTAGTAGAGACGGGGTTTCACCGTGTTAGTCAGAATGGTCTTAATCTCCTGCCCTCGTGATCCGCCCGCCTCGGCCTCCCAAAGTGCTGGGATTACAGGCGTGAGCCACCATGCCCAGCCTTTAAATCTTTTAAATGTATTTTTCTCCAAATTTTCCTTTGCCTGAGAAAGTAGAAGTAGCTTAGAGCAGGGTTTTTGTCGTTTTTGTTCATTTTCTTTGTAAGAGATGGAGTCTAGCAATGTGGCTCAGGCTGGCCTTGAACTCCTGGGCTCAAGGGATCCTCCCACCTCAGCCTCCTAAAAGCTGGGACTGCAGCATGTGCCACACCCAGCTTGAATTCCTGCTTTCTGAACAGACAGTTGCCAGGTTCACTTTGATTGCCTGTGTTTAGTTTTGCCAGCTGGATTTGAAGTGTGTGTGTGTGAGAGAGAGTGAGAGAATGTGAGAAAGAGAAGGAGCAGGAGGGAGGGTGTAGGGAGAGGTGGGCAGTTCACCTGAGGGCAGCCGTTAAATTCAGGTGTTCATTGAGTACTTACCATGTGCCTAGTATTATGTGCTGTGTTTCTGCCCTTAGAGCAGAATGTTCTGCAATTCTGTAGGTTTACAAAATACCTCAGGGGAATCCTTTTTAGCTGGAGGGATGATGGAAGAACACTAGCACAAAGACTGAGATTTGTAGATCCTTTTTATTTCTTCTCTAAAGCATCTTGGAAAATAGCTAAATCACTCTATTTTCAGTCTTTATTTACATAAGTCACAAAGACTTTTTTGCTCATTATAGTAAAGATTTTTTTTCAGATTCTCTAAAATAATGATAATTTTAGAAACCACATGCGGATAAATTAGAAGTTTTCAGGAAAAGACACCCAAAGGAGGAGGAGTAAGAAGTCGTTAGTATGGGAACCTGTTGATCTGAGTGATGGGGGAGGAGCCCTGTCGTGTTCTTTGTCACCCCTTCGGCCTTCCAGCGGGCAGCTTTCACAAAGGAGCTCCATTTTCCACCTGTTGCAGGGCAGGGGCAGCCTCAGCCTGGGCGAGGAGGCCTAGGGCTGAGATCACAGCCATGCCCTTTCATGTGCAGCCCACCCAGCTCACCTGGGCACGTCCCATTCTGTTCTTGCACCAACCTAGAGCAACCAGAGGTCCGGTTGGGTCAGCTTTTCACACCCCATGCCATGTTGAAACCTCAGTGGACGAGAAGGTTGTTTTGAAGTTCATATGCAACTGCTGGGTTTACTTCTGTCTTTGTCCCAGAACAGTTTCAGCATCAATGGCCTAGGGCGAGTTTGTTTGTTTGTTTGTTTGTTTGTTTTGACTCCTTATGTCTTTGAGTGTGTGGGTACATATGAGAAAACTCCCTAACTAGAGCATGCTGCTTCTGTTGACTAGTAAACATTATGTGGCAGAGAGCGCCTTCAAAGCACCAGCCTTCCCTGCCTGGGAAAGTGACCTGTAGGTGAACTTGCTTTTTTTTTTTTTTTTTTTTTTTTTTTTTTGAGACGGAGTCTTGCTCCATCACCAGGCTGGAGTGCAGTGGCGCGATCTCGGCTCACTGCAACCTCCGCTTCCCAGGTTCAAGCAATTCTCCTGCCTCAGCCTCCCAAGTAGCTGGGATTACAGGCGCATGCCACCACGCCCAGCTAATTTTTCTATTTTTAGTAGAGATGGGGTTTCACCATGTTGGTCAGGCTGGTCTCGATCTCATGACCTCGTGATCCACCTGCCTCGGACCCCCAAAGTGCTGGGATTACAGGCATGAGCCACCGCGCCCAGCCTGCTTTAAGTTTTAAGGAAGCACTTGTAAAAATAAAATCTGGAAGTACTGTCAACATACAAATTACATACAAATTTGGAGATTTATAATGAAGAATTTTGCCAATTTAGCTAAAATCTAAATCTTAGATTTAACTAAATCTTTTAAATCTTTGTGTTTCATTATGAAACACAAAACATTTATAATGAAGACACACTTCGTGTCATCATTATAAATCTTTGGTGTTATCCTGGCTCCTATATAAAGAGCACTGGCAGGCTCAGGCCAGAAGTGGAGAGGGGGTTTGGACCGACAACTATGTGTTGTTAATTTTCTTCTATTAAAAATATTTTTTACTTTTAGAAATTGAAATCATATAGAAAATTATGCTGGGCACAGTGGCTCACGCCTATAATCCCAGCACTTTGGGAGGCTGAGGCGGGTGGATCACTTGAGGTCAAGAGTTCAATCGAGACTAGCCTGACCAACATGGTGAAACCCCATCTCTTATAAAAATGTAAAAATTAGCCGGGTGTTAGGCTGGGCACGGTGGCTCATGCCTGTAATCCCAGCACTTTGGGAGGCTGAGGCGGGTGGATCATGAGGTCTGGAGTTCGAGACCAGCCTGACCAACATAGTGAAACCCCGTCTCTACTGAAAATACAAAAATTAACCGGGAGTGGTGGTGGACCCCTGTAATCCCAGCTACTCCAGAGGCTGAGACAGAGAATTGCTTGAACCTGGAGGCGGAGGTTCAAGTGAGCCAAGATCATACCACTGCAATCCAGCTTGGGTGAAAGAGCGAGATTCCATCTCAAACAAACAAAAAATTAGCCGGGTGTGGTGGCATGCACCTGTAATCTCAGCTACTTGGGAGACTGAGGCAGGAGAATTGCTTGAACCCAGGACGCGGCAGTTGCAGTGAGCAGAGATTGAGCCACTGCACTCCAGCCTGGGCAACAGAGTAAGACTCTGTCTCAAAAAAAAAAAAAAAAAAAAAGAGAAAATTATTGAAAGCAAATTAACCAGCATCATAACTCACCATTCAAAAATCATTGCTCATACTTTATCTTTTATAATGCTTAGAAATTAAGTATTATCAAGTCAAAGCTTCCTTGGGCCATTTCTCTTCCCTTCCCACTGAGACAACCACTCCCATGAATTTGGTACATTTCCTTCCAACTCTATTTAAATATCAGTTTTACTTCAAACTGCATTTTTTTTTTTTAAAGACAGAGTCTCTTCCCCAGGCTGGAGTTCAGTGGCACAATCTCGGCTCACTGCAATCTCCGCCCTCCAGGTTCAAGTGATTCTCTTACCTCAGCGTCCTGAGTAGCTGGGATTACGGGCACATGCCACCATGCCCAGCTAATTTTTGTATTTTTAATAGAGATGGGGTTTCACTGTGTTGGCCAGGCTGGTCAAACCCCTGACCTCAAGTGATCCACCTGCCTTGGCCTCCCAGAGTGCTGGGATTACAGGCGTGAGCTACCGTGCTCTGCCTTCAAACTGCTTTTTTGATGAATGTCAAAAGGACATAGAGGCCTGGTGTGGTGGCTCATGCCTGTAATCCCAGCACTTTGGGAGGCCTAGGGAGGTGGATGGCTTGAGCCCAGGAGTTCGAGTCCAGCCTGGGCAACATGGCAAAACCCTGTCTCTACAAAAAACACAAAAATTAACTGGATGTGGTGGCTCATGGCTATCGTTACAGCTACTTGGGAAGCTGAGGTGGAAGGACTGCTTGAGCTCAGGAGGTCGAGGCTGCAGTAAGCCATGATTGTGCCACTGTGCTCCAGGATTCTTGCTCAAAAAAAAAAAAAAAAAAAAAGACAAGACAAGACTAAGCATGGTGGCCCATGCCTACAATCCCAGCACTTTGGGAAGCCGAGGCCAGCCAGAGTATCACTTGAGCCCGGGAATTCAAGGCCAGCCTGGGCAACATGGCAAAACCCTGTCTCTACAAAAAATTAGCCAGGCATGGTGGCGCACCCCTGTAGCCCCAGCTACTCAGGAGGCAGAGGTGGGAGGATCGCTTGAGTCCCAGAGGTTGAGGCTGCAGTGAGTCTAGATTGCACCACTGCACTCCAGCCTGGGTGACAGAGCAAGACCCTGTCTCAAAAAAAAAAAAAAAAAAAAAGGACAGAAATCTTTACTAGCCTTTATTTTGTACTGTCACATATGTTCTATGTTTAGGGGATGGAACTCTTAGAGCATTTCACATTTCACATGATGTTTCTTTTTTTTCCTTTTTGTCACATGATGTTTCTTGTTAACAAAAATTGGAGAAGTATTTAGTGTTTTACAGAGCTTCAATTACTTGGTGTAAACTTTCAGCCAAAGGTGATCCAAAATGGAAATGGAGTGGAACTTGTTTTGTGTACTAGATTGTATCTTTTTTTTTTTTTTTTTGAGACAAGAGTCTCGCTCTGTCGCCCAGGCTGGAGTGCAGTGGCGCAGTCTCGGCTCACTGCAAGCTCCGCCTCCCCGGTTCACGCCATTCTCCTGCCTCAGCCTCCCCAGTAGCTGGGACTACAGGTGCCCGCCACCACGCCTGGCTAATTTTTTGTATTTTTAGTAGAGATGGGGTTTCACCGTGTTAGCCAGGATGGTCTCGATCTCCTGACCTCGTGATCCACCTGCCTCGGCCTCCCAAAGTGCTGGGATTACAGGCGAGAGCCACCGCGCCCGGCCGAGATTGTATCTTAAATCCAAATGACTACTGTATTATATGAAAGTAATCAGTTTTTTTTTTTTTTTTTTTTTTACAAAAATTACACTTATGGAGTTTCTTATTCCATTTATCCTCCTAGAAAGTACAGGAGATATTTTTTCCACAATATCAGATTACTCTTAATAATATTTTTAGATTCCTTCTAAAAAGGTACTTGCTAGAAATGTGAATTCCCAGGCCTTCACTTCCAGAAATTCTGATTAATTAGGTCTGGGGTGGGGTCTAGGAGTCTGCATTCTAACAGGCGGCCCAGGTGATTCTCGTGTAGGACTCCTTGGGAGCACACTTTGAAGAATGCGTCTACTATGCTGTGATGGTTTTATAACTTACTAATTTCAACCAAGGATTGGTGTAGTAGCCCATTCTCACGCCGCTATGAAGAACTGCCTGAGACTGGGTAATTTATAAAGGAAAGAGGTTTAATTGACTCACAGTTCCACATTGCTGGGGAGGCCTCAGGAAACTTACAGTCAGTGCAGGCAGGGGAAATGCCAGACGCTTATAAAACCATCAGGTCTCATGCGACTCACTCAAAATCACCAGAACAGCATGGGGGAAACCGCCCCCACCTGGTCCTGCCCTTGACACGTGGGGATTATGGGAATTACAATTCAAGGTGAGATTTGAGTGGGGACACAGAGCCTAACCATATCAGTTGGCAAACTTTTTTTTTTTAATTTTTTAAATTTTTTTATTTTAAGAGATGGGGTCTCACTGTTTGGCTCAGTCTGGAGTACAGTGGCATGATCCTGGCTCACTGCAGCCTCGAACTCCTGGGCTCAAGCAATCCTACTGCCTTGGCCTCCCAAAGTACTGGGATTACAGGTGTGAGCCACCACACCCGACCCTCTAGAAGTGTTTTTGTTTGTTTGTTTGTTTTTTGTTTTTTGAGACAGAGTTTCGCTCTTTCACGCAGGCTGGAGTGAACTGGGGCGATCTCGGCTCACTGCAACCTCCATCCCCCTGGGTTCAGGCGATTCTTCTGCCTCAGCCTCCTGAGTAGCTGGGATTATAGGCGCCCACCACCACACCTGGCTAATTTTTATATTTTTAGTAGAGACGGGGTTTCACCATGTTGGCTGGGCTGGTCTCAAACTCCTGACCTCAGGTGATCCACTCACCTCAGCCTCCCAAAGTGCTAGGATTACAGGCGTGAGCCACCATGCCCAGCCTAGAAATGTTTTACTAATTAGTAATGCAGTCTTCTAAAGGGAACTATTACATTGTCATATTGTGTTTCCAGACAGTATTTTTTCAGTTAAAGCTAAGGGAATAACTTCAGGATCCTCTGCCTTGGGACCCCTCTCGTTCAGCTGAAAACTTCATCCCTCCCTTTGCTGTAGGGTGGCACAGACACCCAGTTGCCCTCACAGTGCAGTCGGACTGCTCTCAGCATGGGAGCGGGCATGGCCTTCGCCAGTTGCCTCCATCCCGCTGAAGCAGAAGACTCAGCTGTTTACCTCACCCTGCTCGGAAACTCTAGCGTGGTAATTATAGGTGCCTTTGATTTGTAAAGAAAAATGGGAAATTAATTTCTCAGTACATTATAAGTGAAGTTAATTTGGTATAAAATCACTAAAAGATGTGGAATTGGACCAGGTATATGGTAAGGAAGTCCTCATAGGGTGAAGGTTGAAACTCTCCGCTGGAGCTTTAAGGATTTTGATATGTCTGATGAGACATCAAAGATGATCAAAGGGTGATTATTAACTACTGAGCTCTTAGTCCTGTAAACTTTATTCTAATTTATAAATTCTGTTCTTTATCTTCCCTTAAAGTAATAATGAGCTTGTAAGGACTGAAATCTTATTTATGAAAAGACCTGCATTTTCTGAGATGTCATGATCTTGCTTCTCAGAGGGCAGTAGTAACTTTGACAGTTTTGAGGCAAACTCATACCTACCTGGGTTTTATTGCTGATTAGTGATTTTTTTAAGCACTTTGCCTCTAGATGTTCTGACTTACATAAATAACAGTTTATCATTTAACCAAGCACATATGATTCACATTTAATTTTTACCACTTAGTCCTGGAAGATTTTAAAATGTTATTTATATAAGCCATTGCTCAAATTGGTTTCCAGTTATCATTAAACAAGTTTAAATACAGCTGTGGACTTTTGCGAGCTTTTTATTGGATATTTCACACCCGAAGACCATCTTGTACCACCAACAGTTTAGGATTCTTAGAGATTACTCCCCAGACTGTAGAAGTAAAGCACAATCACATCGACCTGACCTTATGTTCCTTAACTCCTTTCTTGCTGCAGTTTCCCGCCCCCTCCCGCCCCAGCCAGTGAAATGTACATTTTGGTAGACTTTGAATGGATGGATCCATTGTGGTCCAATTGTATGACTGAGCCACAAATGGACAACTCATGGAAGGACGGTTCTGGTCCCAGTGGGGCTACTAATTTTCTATGTAGAGTCTGGGAAAGCCTCTTAACCTCCATTTACCTCTGATTCTCTGGGAACTGCAACAGCAGAATGATACTGATCCGGGAGAGGCTGAGCAGTGCTTACGTGGCTTATGTGGGACAGGTGCCCAAACGTGCTGCCACAGGTCAGATGGGGCAGAATGAGGCAGATTTTCACATTGTATTAAGTTAGTTTTTAATGAGTTTAATATTCAGTTTGCACTTTTCAAAAACTGTGTATACAAATCACCTGGGATCTTGTTAACCTGCTGGAGCCGATTCTGTAGGTCTTGGAATAGAGCTTGCGTTCTGCATTTCTTTCAAGCCTCCAGGTGGTATTGATGCTGCTGGGGCTTGGATCACACTTGCTAAATGGTGAGGGCTGTAGAAAAGGGCTGTATTCTCCATTCCAATGGAGAATAGCCCCCATTCCAAGTCTAAAACAGGAGGCTCTTTTTTTTTTAGATGGAGTTTCTCATCACCCAGGCTGGAGTGCAATGGAGCGATCTCGGCTCACTGCAACCTCCGCCTCCTGGGTTCAAGCGATTCTCCTGCCTCAGCCTCCAAAGTAGCTGGGATTACAGGCGCCCACCACCACGCCTGGCTAATTTTCGTATTTTTTAGTAGAGACAGGGTTTTACCATGTTGGCCAGGCTGGTCATGAACTCCTGACCTCAGGCAATCTGCCTGCCTCGGCCTTCCAAAGTGCTGGGATTATAGGCATGAGCCACCGTGCCTGGCCAAGGGGGCTCTTGAAAGGCAAGAATGGGAGGAGAAAAAGCATGGTATACAATCTATAAAACAACTCCCCAAGAAACAACTCAGGTTTTCAGTACTATGGGCTGTTTTTACTTTGCTTTGATCACCAGTTTTTTTGTACCAGTTGTTTCGTTCACTCAATGGTAGTCCATCTCTTACTGTTATTCAGTTGTTTTTATATGTGTATCTTGTGTCATTTCTGTTAGATGATAAAATCCTAGCACAGGGTTATGCCTTATGTTACCTGTATATCCCTGCTCTAGTTACTACTGCTGCATAACACAGCTCTAAAACTCGTTGTAAAATAACTATTTGTTTTGTTTGCTTATCAAACAAAACTTGTTTACAAGTCCCTGTTTTTTTTTTAAAACAGGGACTTGCTCTGTTCCCCAGGCTGGAGTGCAGTGGTGCAATCACAGCTCCCTGCCCCTTTGACCTCCTGGACTCAAGCAATCCTTCTGCCTCTGCCTGCAATGTAGCTGGGACCACAGGTGCACATCACCATGCCCAGCTATTTTTTTTTTTTTTTTGTAGAGAGAGAGTCTTCTCACGTTGCTTCAGTTGGTCTTGAACTCCTGGGCTCAAGCAGTCCTTCCGCTTCGGCCTCCTAAAGTGCTGGAATTACAGGCTTGAGCCACTGCCCCTGGCCTAAAATGACTATTTGTATTGTACTCACAGATTCCTGTAGGTCAGGAATTTGGACCTCACTACCAGGGGCAACTTGCTTTTGCTTCACAATGTCCGAGGCCTTAGGTAGGAGATTCAAAGCCTGGGGGTGACTTGATGGCTGGGAGCTATAATCATAATAAAGTATCTCTACTTACATATCTAGTGGTTGAGCTTGGGTATCAGCTGGGACTCAGTTGGGATGTTAGCTAAACACCCATGGCCTCTCCGTGTGGTAGCTCTGTTGGGCTAGTTTGGGCTTCCTCACAGCATGGCAGCTGGGTTCCAAGGGCAAGTCCTAAGAGAACAAGGTAGCAGTGTGCCACATGTTTGTGCTCTGGCCTCAGAAGCATCATTTCTACTGTATTTTTTTGTTAGTTTGTTGCTTTAAAGACAGCGTCGTTCTGTCGCCTAGGTTAGAGTGCAGTGGCGCCATCCTAGCCCCCTACAACCTTGAACTCCTGAGCTCAAGCGGTCATCCTGCCTCAGCCTCCCAAAGTGCTGGGATTGCAAGCATGAGCCCCACGCCCAGCCTTTAGTGTATTCTTTTGGTTGAAGCCATCACAAAGGTTTCTCAGGGTTCAAATGAGGGGACATCAGCCCCACTGTTGGATGGGAGGAGTGTCAAGATTACACTGTAGGGTCTGGCCACAGTGGCTTATGCCTGTAATCCCAGCACTTTGGGAGGCCGAGGTAGGCAGATTGCTTGAGCCCAGGAGTTTGAGACCAGCGTGGGCAACATGGGGAAACCCTGTCTCTATAAAAAATACAAACATTAGCTAGCCATGGTGGCGCACACCTGTGGTTCCAGCAACATGAGGAGGCTGAGGTGGGAGGATCACTTGAACCTGGGAGACGGAAGTGGCAGTGAGCCAAAATCATACGACTGCACTCCAGCCTGGGCTACAGAGGGAGACCCTGTGTCAAAAACAAAACAAAAAACAAGGTTATATTGTAAGAATGTCATGTGAGATGGGAGATGCTGTGGCCATCTCTGGGGAATACATTCTGCAGCAGTTGGAACAACACTCAGCAGGGTGTTGACCGCATTGTATAAACTCAGTGAAAGACTGTTGTGTAAATGAGTGGTAGGTAATTTAAGCACCAAGGTGGGTGAGGACCAAATACAAGAATTCAATTCCAGATGTGAACAGATTACCCCATGGTACCCAGATAAATGCAGACCTTCCACCTTTTATAGTTATTGATAGTCTCTTCTTGCTATCTCTACTCTTTCTGTTTCCAACATGGAGAATCTATGAATTGATCACGTGGAACTGAACTTCTTCAAATCTTTGCATTCGTGTCACGATGCTGGCATGGGTTTTCCTGCTTATCTAGTGTACTGCCCCTCTCCTTCTTGGGCTGTGGCATATCCCAGCAGCTGGCTAGTATCTTACAGTGATCGGGCTGGGCGTGGTGGCCCATGCCTGTAATCCCAGCACTTTGAGAGGCCAAGGTGGGCAGATCACCTGAGGTCAGGAGTTTGAGACCAGCCTGGCCAACATGGTGAAACCCCCTGTCTCTACTAAAAATACAAAAGTTAGCCAGGTGTGGTGGTGTATGCCTGTAATCCCAGCTACTCGGGAGGCCGAGGCAGGAGAATCACTTGAACCCGGGAGGTGGAGGTTGCGGTGAGCCGAGATCTCATCATTGCACTCCAGCCTGAGTGACAGAGCAAGACACCATCTCAAACAAAAACAAAAACCAATGATCGGCTTCTCTTAGCCTCAGCAAATGCAGTGTGAACAGGCGCTGGTCCATCTGCGGACATCGAGATGGCTGGCCTGGTCACACCTACATAGGCAGCTGCTCTGTGGCTGCGTGTCACACTGAGGGACTATCTGTGGCTGAACCAGAGTGTGACTCTCAGTCTTTGGCTTTATGTATCTTATGTGTATTTATCCTCATCATGTGTACATATCCTCATGTATTATCCTATGATATCAGTTAATTAATACAGTGAGAAAAGCAAAAACGATCCCTCCTCCAAAGTAAGTAGAAGATGTTGAGATGTTTTACCACAATTGCTAAAGCTTTCCAGGTGACAGAACAATTTGTGAATATCTTTTATTTCATTTTACTTTAATATGTATATATGAGACAGGGTCACCCTGGCTGGAGTGGTACAATCATGGCTCACTGCAGCCTCGACTTCCCAGACTCAAGTGACCTCCTCATCTCGGCCTCCTGAGTAGCTGGGATTATAGGCGCATGAAACCATGCCCGGCTAATTTTTAAAATTTTTTTTGCAGAGACAGGGTCTCATTGTGTTGCCCCGGCTGGTCTTAAACTCTTGGGTTTAAGGAGTCCTCCTGCCGCAGCCTCCCAAAATGCTGTGATTACAGTTGTGAGCCACTGTGCCTGGCTGAAATTTTACTTTTTTATTTTTATATTTTGCGACAGAGTCTCGCTCTGTTAACCAGGCTGGAGTGCAATGGCACGATCTTGGCTCACTGCAGCCTCCGCCTCCCGGGTTCAAGCGATTCTAGTGCCTCAGCCTCCCAGGTAGCTGGGATTCCAGGTGCACACCACTATGCCTGGCTGATTTTTGTATTTTTAGTAGAGACAGGGTTTCACCATGTTAGCTTAGCTGTTTTTTGAGTTTTTGGGTAGAAATGGGGTTTCACCATGTTGCCCAGGCTCGTCACCAACTCCTGAGCTAAAGTGATACAACCACCTTGGCCTCCCAAAGTGCTAGGATTATCATTTTCATTACTAAATCAGAAATGTGGGCCGGACCTGGTGGCTCACCCCTGTAATCCCAAGATCTCTTGAGCCTGGGAGATCAAGGCTATAGTGACCTAAGATTGTGCCACTGTACTCTAGCCTGGGCAACAGAGTGAGACTCGGTCTCAAAACAAAAAGAACTAGACAGACATTTACTTTATTAGAAGGAGAAAATGTGATTACATAAGCTTTTTGAATATAAAAAGGTAACAGTGTAGGCCTCTCTAGTATATACTCTGGCCCTCTGAAATTCCTAAAACTGAAAGTATTTTAGTGAGAGCATTTTACACAGTCATCTGAAGCACTGTTGTGGCCATTTTCTGCTGTTGACTGAACATGAAAAGAAAAGCCGTAGATAGAATTTCAGTTAACTGCTGATTCTGGTGGTTGTCATCTTTTTTTTTTTTTTTTTTTTTAAAGAAAAGTAACCTCCGTGGCATTAGGATGGATGCTGTCTCTGATTAGGCCATGACCCCATGTAGCAATTCTGAATGTCAGGTACCACTGCTCCAGGTATGGATGCCAGTGCTGACCACAAGGCTACAAGGCTGATGCCCGCATCCCAGGAGCTCTGTGGAGCAGGGAGCAATCAGGTGTTATTAATATTGGTGTATGCATTACTGAGATTAGAGGCCCGCTGGGAAGACACTAATCTTGTATTTTGTTCAGTACTTAGTGTTCGATGCTTATTATCCAAAAAGACCAGCATCGTCTCTGAGAAGATGTTAAGAACAAACCAGACTGGGCGCAGTGGTTCAAGCCTGTAATCCCAGCACTTTGGGAGGCTAAGGCAGGTGGATCACCTGAGGTCAGGAGTTCAAGACCAGTCTGAGCAACATGGCAAAACTCTGTTTCTACTAAAAAATACAAAAAATTAGCTGGGTGTGGTGGCACGCACCTGTAATCCCAGCTACTCGGGAGGCTGAGGCAGGAGGATCATTTGAACCCAGGAGGCAGAGGTTGCAGTGAGCCGAGATCGCGCCATTGCACTCTAGTCTGGGTGACAGAGAGAGACTCCATCTCCCCCCCGCCCCCGTCCCCCTGCAAAAACAACAAAAAAACCCAAAAAACCCTGGGGTTGGTTTAAGACAGCTCTTCCTTTCTGTCTTTCACTCTACCCTACCCCCATCCCCCCAGCCAGGAAAATATTTTTTCCTCCAAGAAGCATGTGCCATTGCCAGAGCATCTTGGGAAGGCCAAGTTGAACACCATAGACTGTGATGTGGTCATTTTTAAGCATTCTCCCTGGTCATCATCGTCCCAGAGACCATTGTCCTGCAGTGGGATGGCATGTTCACTCAGAGAGCACCATGCAATTTGTGATCCCTCAAATACGGGTGAAACTCTGCTACCCTATCTCCTTTCCCTGTCTCCCAGGACACATTTACTGAGTAGATTTTCATGCACTTGTGATATAATACCCATGGGTTTTTTTATTTTTTACCATCCAGTTCTACTGATCTGATCTGAGAACTGGCTGACTCTAGGGCTTCTTGTAGTGCCTACTCTGGGGCTGCTCCTTGCTGAGGTCCACCCTCTGCAGCCAGGGGGATGTTTTGTGCACCAAATGGTGTACCAGGGTGTGGCAGTAGTTCCCTGTTCTGGCACTAGGGGAAACTGGAGCAGCTCGGCCCATCTGGGCTTAGCCTTTCTGTAAGTAGCACTGAAACACCTTCTTAGGCAGATCCACACCCCCCCGCATGTGTGGCAGACGCTGGCTGGTGGTTTGGAGCGCCGCGAGGCAGGTAATGAGAACACAGCCACGATGCAGTCACCGCAGAGAAGCAGTGTGTGGACTTGAGCTAGAAATCCGGACACCTTCCATCTTTTCCTAGTTTCACTTCTCAAGTTGAAATCTCTCACCCTTTCTGAACCGTGTATTTTCCAATCTGTCAAGGGGGTCAGGAGTGTTTGTCAGAGAAGCATCTATAGCATCTGTGCCCTCTACGTGCCCTCTGGCGGAAGTTGTTTTCCTGAAACTTTGGACCAGCTTTGGCATTTTAAGCAGGTTTGTTGGCAAAGAGATGGCCTGGCAGCAGCAGGGAGGCAGCAATGTGTCTGTCTCACTTGGATTCTGCCCCGAGGGCTCACAATCTGTTTTCCCTGCAGCACCAAGTACCCTAGCGCCACTCAGCAAATGCGAGTTAACGGAATCAGCCCTGCTTCCACAGGGAACCTGGGCTCCTTTGCCTCAGGAAGGCAAGTGGCTTCCCAGACAGCGTAATTTGGGAGGATGCATCGCTCTGCCACCCAGGCTGGAGTGCAATGGCACAATCTCAGCTCACTGCAGCCTCTTCCTCCCGGGTTCAAGCGATTCTCTTGGCTCAGCCTCCCTACTAGCTGGGATTATAGGCATGCACCACTGCACCTGGCTAATTTTTGTATTTTTAGTAGAGACGGGGTTTCACCATGTTGCCCAGGCTGGTCTCAGGTGATCTGCCCGCCTCGGCCTCCCAAAGTGCTGGGATTATAGGCATAAGCCACCATGTCTATGGCCAAGCCTCTCTTAATTAGACGACAACTAGATAACCTACTTGGAAATTTGATTAGCATCTTCCAGATTTTCCACAATGAGGAGCGTCATCCCCAGCAGCTTGAAGGCCTAATTTTGTGTTTATTACCACAGTGACTTTGCTTTTTAAACTAGTAGGATTCTGCCAGGGAAGACTTGGAAGTGGCAGGAGACCCTGCTCTGCTGTAGGAAAGGATGTTCTCAGAGTTCCTGCCCTGTTCATATTTTACATCCAATTTACACACACGCAGTTTCCTTATGTGACTGCGTCCTCGTTCCTCCTCATGCTGTGATTTCACCTGTGGACTGCTCTGTGTACTCCCATAGCATTAACCAGTCATGGGATGTGGGCTCCCAAAGCGAGGCCTAGCCTCGAGTGAGGAGGCAGCTCCCTTCAGAGAAGGGCAGTGTCCAGGAGGGACTTGTGGTCTGTTAGCACCAGCACGCCTGGTGCCTCAGTCTTGCAGGGGGAATGCAGACAGAGCCACAGCACTCACCTCTGCAGCAGTTCTCAGACGTGCCCCCGACCCGCAGCCTCACCTCAGAAAGGCAACTCTTCCAGCCCCACTCTGGAGGGACGGAATCAGAAGCTGGGGAAAGGTCCAGCAGTCTGTGCGCACAGCCCTCTGGGGGATTCTGAGGCATGCTCAGGTTTGAGAGCCCCTGCATTATAATGATAGAAATAGTTGTAAATGGAGCCAGGCACAGTGGCTCACGCCTGTAATCCCAACACTTTGGGAGGCCAAGGTGGGTGGATCACTTGAGGTCAGGAGTTTGAGACCAGCCTGGCCATTGTGGCAAAACCCCGTCTCTACTAAAAGTACAAAAAATAGCAACATGTGGTGGTGCACGCCTGTAATCCCAGCTACTCAGGAGGCTGAGGCAGGAGAATCTCTTGAACCTGGGAGGTGGAGGTTGCAGTGAGCTGAGATTGCGCCATTGCACTCCAGCCTGGGTGACAGAGCCAGACTCCATCTCAAAATATATATATAGTATATATAAATAAATACATATATATATATTTATAAACTTTTTTTTTCAAAAACCATTTTAAAATGTTAAACATACGTGTCATAGGACCCAGCCCTTCACTCCTGGGTATTGAACTGAGAGAGGAAGGCATATGTACGCACAAAGACCTGTACGTGGATGCTCATAGCAGCTGTACTCACAATAGCTTTAAACTAGAGACAACCCAGGTTCATCAGTAGGTGAATGGATAAACAGATTGTGGTGTATCTACACAGCAGAGTACTATCAGCAGTAAGAAGTGAGCTGTTGATAACCCAGCGTCATGGGTGAATGTCTAAGTTATGCTGAGTGAAAGAAGCCAGACCAAAAAAAAAAACCCATATATATATATATATATATGTGTACTATATGTACTATATATATATACACTATATATACACACTATATATATACACACTATATATATATATATATATAGTGTGTGTGTGTGTGTGTGTGCGTTTAGTTTTTGAGACAGAGTCTTGCTCTGTTGCCCAGGCTGGAGTGCAGTGGTGCAATTTCGGCTCCACTGCAACCTCCACCTCCTCCTGGGTTCTAGTGATTCTCCTGCCTCAGCCACCCAAGTAGCTGGGATTACAGGTGTGTGCCATCATGCCCAGATAATTTTGGTATTTTTAGTAGAGACCTGGGTTTCTGCACATTGGCAAGGCTGGTCTCGAACTCCTGGCCTCAAGTGATCCACCCGCCTCGGCCTCCCAAAGTGTTGGGATTACAGGCGTGAGCCACCACGCTTGGCCTATATATATTTATATGCTATAAATATATAAAAGTCCATTGATAGAAAAGTCTAGAGTGCAAACCATAGTGACAAGAAAGATCAGTGGTTGCCTGGGAATGGGGTAAAGAGCAAGAAAGGGTTGGATAATTTAAAAAAAATGAGGAAATTTTGAGGGGGATGATGGATGTGTTTATTATTATGATGTACTGGTGTCTCCATTGTGTACATATGTCAGAATTCATCAGGTTATGTACCTGATCAAGTTGTATAGCAGTTTATATGTCAAGAACACCTCAACAGAGCTGTAAAAAAAACACGACAGGTCTGACACTTACCTGGGAAAGGCAGGGGAGCAGGTGGTAGAACAACACATTTTTTATGATGTTCATGGTACTTACATAACATAAATGAATAAAATAGGGCCAACATGGAAAAGAAAACAAAATGAAGGAAAATGTCAAATTGCCATCCTGAACACCAGCACCGCCTGTAATTAGCGTTCCTGGCTGCAGCCACATCTGCGGTCCTGCTCCTCATGAAGCTGTCCTCCGTGCCATGTCCCGGCCGTGCCTGTCCTTAGCTTCCTGGTGCACACTGTCCTCCACCTTGTGTTCAGGCACAGGGCTGCTTGGCTCACCCTTGCTGCACCTGGCCTGTCCGTCCTCCCACCGCGGTGCCGCCCAGGCCTTCCCAATGCAGGGCTGGCTAACGGTGCATGGAAGAGACTTGAGTCCGTGTTGTGTCCTCATAGCCCACCGAGCAGGCAGCAGTGCCGGACATTTCGCGGATAGGTTGTGGTCTCTGAGTCTCCTCCTCTCAAGAGGATGAGATTTGTCTGTGTTATTGTCAAAACTCTATTTGTCACACCGCGGGTTATGTGTCAGTAACAAAAAGCTGAGACTTAGGCTGGTGTTTCTTACTGGTGCAGCCTTTAAATGCATACCTGCAAATGTTCAGTGCACCTTCCACTTCCTGGCTCTATTTCAGTCAAACCTGAGGTCGTAGTGAAAGTCGGTGAGGAATTCTTTGGAACTTCCTGATTGGCTGTGTCCTTGCCTCCTTGTCTTCCCGCAGATTTGATTTGTATCCACTGTCACCAGCACTGCTCACTTAGGACTTTCTGGATCCGGACCCAGGCAGCGCACACTGGACTCTTGAGGAAGTGAGTACCCCACCACTGCCTGCCTGTTGAACCCGGGGAGGCTCTTGTCTGACTGAAATCACTGCAGGCTTCCCGACGATCCCCTGGGTGTGTGTGGGCAGGCGCACTTGCCACTGGGCACAGGTGATAAAGCATTGTGATTTTTTTTTGGTGAGAGGAACGGATGTATCTAAGATCTCAGGAAACTGAGAACTTCCTTTTCTGCTCTTATTAAATGTCAATATATATATAATATATATATCTATATATGTAAATGTATATATTGACATTTAATAGCAAACACTGGAATAATGAGAGGATAGTGACGTTCAGTCGTTAAAAGCCAGTGGGATTCATCGTGGAGCTCAGAATTAAGGTGAAGTTATTTAGCCACACCCAAGGTCAGGTCAGGTAAAATGCTCATTTAACTTACAGGAATGAACTTTGAAGACCATGGCCTTCAAATTGCCTGGGATTATTTCCATGGAAATGCTACTGTGTTTACATTGTCACGAAATGATAGGAAATAGTTTTTGGTTTGGGTTTTTGTTTTTGTTTTGAGACAGAGTCTGTCACCCAGGCTGGAGTGTAGTGGCACGATCTCAGCTAGTTGCAACCTCCGCCTCCCAGGTTCAAGCGAGTCTCTTGCCTCAGCCTCCCGAGTAGCTGGGATTACAGGTGCTCGCCACCATGCTCAGCTAATTTTTGTATTTTTAGTAGAGACAGGGTTTCCCAATGTTGGCCAGGCTGGTCTCGAACTCCTGACCTCAGGTGATCCACCCGCCTCAGCCTCCCAAAGTACTGGGATTACAGGCATGAGCTACCTCACCTGGCCTTTCCTTTTTTTTTTGAGACTGGGTCTCCCTGTTGCCCAGGTTGCAGTGTGGTGGTGGCGCAATCACAGCTCACTGCAGCCTCGACCTCCCGGGCTCAAGTGATCTGCCCACCTCAGTCTCCTGAGTAGCTGGGACTACAGGCATGCACTACCACACCCAGCTAATTAAAAAAAAAAAAAAAAAGTTTTTTGTAGAGATGGGGTCTCACTGTGTTGCCCAGGCTGGTCTTCTGGTCTTGAACTCCTGGGCTTAAGCAATCCTCCCACCTCAGCCTCCCAAAGTGCTGGGATTACATGTATGAGCCACCATGCCCAGCCACCCCCCCACCCCACTTTTTTTTTTGGACAATCACCAGAGAGCTGAATTTTACATTGATTTCACATGTTTGTGTCTTAGGTGACTTTTCCCAACTGTTAATTGATAGAAAATGATTTGTCTGTATCCTTGAAAGATTGTACTGTATTATTAAAAAAAAACCCTCTAATCTTCCCATTTGACAAATGTGACAGAAGGCTGTGATGAATCAGTAGCATTTAAAGTACTGACACATACCTGTATTTTGCAGGAAGGAGACTCTAATTTTGGATTCCTTGGTGGAGGAAAATAAAACACTCTGGTCTTGCCCCCAACGATGCAAGTGTGACTGCTGGCGTCTTCATGAGCTCCAGAGGTCACAGCACGCTACCAAGGACTCTCATGGCCCCTCGGATGATTTCCGAGGGAGACATAGGAGGCATTGCTCAAATCACCTCCTCTCTATTCCTGGGCAGAGGCAGTGTGGCCTCCAATCGGCACCTCCTCCAGGCTCGTGGCATCACCTGCATTGTTAATGCTACCATTGAGATCCCTAATTTCAACTGGCCCCAATTTGAGTATGTTAAAGTGCCTCTGGCTGACATGCCGCATGCCCCCATTGGACTGTACTTTGACACCGTGGCTGACAAGATCCACAGTGTGAGCAGGAAGCACGGGGCCACCTTGGTGCACTGTGCTGCAGGGGTGAGCCGCTCAGCCACGCTGTGTATCGCGTACCTGATGAAATTCCACAACGTGTGCCTGCTGGAGGCGTACAACTGGGTGAAAGCCCGGCGACCTGTCATCAGGCCCAACGTAGGCTTCTGGAGGCAACTGATAGACTACGAGCGCCAGCTCTTTGGGAAGTCAACAGTTAAAATGGTACAGACACCTTATGGCATAGTTCCCGACGTCTATGAGAAGGAGTCCCGACACCTGATGCCTTACTGGGGGATTTAGTGCCACTGAAGCCTGTGTCAGCAGCCCGAGCGGGGCCAGCATCTGCTCCCCGCCGTCTGCTCCCTCTCCTCTCTTCTCAAATGGCTGACTTCTGGTTCTCCCTCAAGTGTTTTTTACACTGGGTGTTCAAATTTATTTTAAGAGATAGGGAGGGAGGGGACATAAAGGGAATGCATACATTGCTAGTCACATTTTTAAAATTAACATTTTGGAATAGTGTTTATGGAAATCTTTAGCTTTTAATCATTTTTACCAATTTGAACAGTTTAATAAACTGGTTCTGCTGTCTTCTGAATCTCATGCCTTTGGCACCTTGGTAGGTGCAGGAGGAGCTCAGTGCAAAAATCACTTTGGGGCCTCATTAACCCTTTAGAGACAAGCTTTGCCCCAGGCTGCGGACCAGACAGATGCTTAGGGAAGGTTGATACCAGCTTCAGTCTCTACTGGATTAGCCCTACTCTTTCCTTTTCCCTCCATTATTTAGTGACTCTGTAAGTTAAATACACCCTTATTATTTAGCTGTTAAGTAACTATAATGAAATCTGCTGCAAAAACTCTCTTGGAATCCATGTGCCCAGGATTATATTAGCATTATTTTTAATAAATCTATATGCTTAACATATTAGAATTTTTACTAATAATTTCAGGGTGTGTGTGTGTCGATGATGGAAAAAAGGGGCTCTCCAGTAACTAACTAACTGCTGACATGTGGCCCCTGTGCCAGTTGGGAACATTACTTAAAATATACATCCCAGCAGAGTCCTGTCGGCGCGTCACATCCTGGTGGACGGGCAGACACACCGTCCCGGTGCTGGGCCGGTGGGAGATGATTGATAGTGCACGCTCTGATCAGGGGTGCTGGTTTTGGTTTCCTCTTGGTTAGTGGAGCGCCCCGAAGCAGCGTGTCCTCCATCAGAGAAACTGGTTTTCAATAAAAGGTGCCTCTGCTTGACTATTATTACCACATACGAAAATGCCCTAAACCAAACCTCAGTGTGAGCGATAAGCAAATAACAACAAACAATGGCTGCCTTTGTTTAACTTTGGGACTGTCTGTCTGTCACCCAGTTCACTGCTCCTGATAAAACGGGCAGCACCGCTCATCATCAGATACATGGTAGAAGGTGAATGAGCTCGCCCCTGTCCCACTCCTGGGACACTCCTGGGCACTTTCCACGTGCCCCCAAGTAACCACTGTCCTAGGGCGTGCCTTTCTGCTGGATGGAGGGCATCCTGGGCGTCTGCCCGTGCGATGGGAACCCGCTGCGGCACTGCTCTTTGGCTTCATTTATCAGGAAGGTTGTAGCTTGCTCACCAGAGGAATAGTTTTCTAGATTTTTTTGGGTCAGTTTTGGCAGGAAGCCATACATAGGCCAGTAGCTACATATTTAGACAAATATCCTCCACATTTTACCTGGTTTGTGGCAATGGTTTTTTTCCATCTAAATTCTACCTTTTATTGCTTTATACCCGTGGCTGCCCACTGTTATAAACATGCATCATTATTCTCTAGAAAAATTAAAATGAAAAAAATTATTAATAGTTTCTATGGGAAATCAGAGGAAACAACAAATGCTATAAGATCAAAAAAAAAAAAAAAATCCAGGGAGGCTCTGGCTGCTTTAGTAGGAGGCTCAGCTTTGAGTCTGGGAGTTTCTGAATAAGAGCCCCCAAATAACCATTGTCCTAGGGCGAGAAGACACCTGGTGACAGATGTTCTTGGTAATTAATGAAAATTACCTGTAGAATTCCTGGCAAGCAGCACTACGGGGCTGTAACTAAGTTCTTCGCACGTGGGAAGCTGAACACCTTTGTAATCTTAAGCACATGGGCCCCTGTTCATCCTAGTGACTTGCATCTATGTGAAATCAACCCAACAAAGACCAGACCAAGAAAAGGCTTAGTAGCCTGACATTCTTCTACACTTGTATTTTGGTTAGGGAAGTTTAACAAGGGGTGATTTCAGAACAGACCCTGAAAATATTTTAAAGGTAAAGCTTTATAATGTCTAAACATATCAATTAGAGCAGTTGTTTATTAAAACACAAACAAGGGAGAAACCACACCATCTTTTAAAATACAGGCACGAATTCCACATCACGCAGAAGACAACGCATTTCGCTAAGGGCCACAGCATTCACTGGTTAATAAAGCCACAGCTACAAAGTAATGAGATGTCCCACATGAATATTTTTTTAACCACTTACATTCACGTCAACATATAAATAATGGAATTAAGTAAAAACTTCATTATAATGCTATTTTGTTAGAAAAGTATTTGTAAAGTGGCATTTTTCCCCCAAGAGCTGTTTCACTTAAGCTTTACTTCCTCGGCCTGGCAAGGGGCGGGCTTTTCAGTATTGTTATTTGGTACACACTTACCTGAAGAAATAAGTAAGTAACTTAAACATAAAAAACATAGTCGACACACATCTTGCCCTGCATTCTGACATTTGCTGGAATGGTCTACAGCAGGCTACAATGCTCCCTTCTGAATGGCAAATGTCTGAAAATGTCAAAGTTTATTAACTGTTCACAAAGGCAGGCATTTGACCTCGAAGGTGTTAAAGGGAATTTTTTTTTTTTTTTTTTTTTTGAGACAGAGTTTCGCTCTTGTTGCCCAGGCTGGAGTGCAGTGGCGCGATCTCGGCTCACTGCAACCTCCGCCTCTCTGGTTCAAGCAATTCTCCTGCCTCAGCCTCCCGAGTAGCTGGGATTACAGGCACCTGCCACCATGCCCATCTAATTTTTGTATTTTTAGTAGAGACAGGGTCTCGCCATGTTGGCCAGGCTGGTCTTGAACTCCTGACCTCGGGTGATCCACCCGCCTCGGCCTCCCAAAGTGCTGGGGATTACAGGCGTGAGCCACCACGCCTGGCTAAAGGGAATTTTTGTAGTGGTCCCCAGTACAGGGCCAGCATTTCCTATTTCTGTAACATACAGCCCTATAATCTTTGCAAAGCTGAAGTACACTTGAAATAGGCAAACAGAAGACACCTTTAAACAAATAAGACCCCCCCCAAAACCCTTCAAATATGTATATGTACACAAAATATTCAAATAATTAAAAATTCACAACCCCTATGGAATGCTAACTAGTAGCCACGGGAAAAATAAAGCACGGAAAATATCCTCATATATCCAGTACCTCTTCTATCTCAAGCATGTCCAGACAAAGATTAAATTACACACTAAGCCATAAAAATTTTAAAGGCAAAACATCCCACCAAAAAAAGAAAAGTGCTTATTAATGGCCATTCAAGCAGTGGGGTGAAACGGGCTGACACAATGCACAGTATGGAAATAAGTAACCTTGGCTACGGTTTCCAAGGACACGGGGCTCCTGGCTGACAAGAAGAGCTGAGGTGAAGCTGAATGCAGCGTTGAGCCATTTTAATAAATGTTTATAAAGAAAAGCAGCACAACCATGTACCACACTCCTTGGATCCCTATTGGTGGCATCTAATTAAACATTTCAAGTATTCAAGAGATATGAAAGGTAGTGAATACTTTTCATAGCAAAGGCTTATTTTCTGTTGACATCTGCTGAATTTTCCTGTGGCACCTCCCAAGGAGTGACTAAGCCTACCGTCCTTGGTAAGGAAAATGGGGATTATACTAAGGAATTTTATCTGAGGCATTCTGGAATTTCTCAGGAATAGAAACCAGCCCAGCTACCAAGTGAGCTTTTTAAAATGTTGATACTGGGCCACTGTGACATGACAGGCATCTATACAGCATTTCAAAAAAATGTTTCAGCAATACAAATTCAAACTGGGAAACTTTTTATTTTATTCTTTTAAGAGACAGTGTCTCGCTCTGTCATCACCTACGCTGTCACGTGCAGCCTCAAACTCCTGGACTCATGTGATCTCCCGCCTCAGCTTACCTAGTAGCTGGGACCACAAATGTCCACAGATGCACTCCACCTGCCCGGCTAATTATTTTTTGTATAATTGGCTGGGGTCTTACCATCATGCCCAGGGCTGGTCTCTAACTCCTGGGAAACATTCTTATTGCAAAGGTAGATTCTGCTGTCATGGTTCTGTTATGAAATTTAGGCCAGGCGCAGTGGCTCACGCCTGTAATCCCGGTACTTTGGGAGGCTGAGGCGGGCGGATCGCCTGAGGTCCGGAGTTCAAGCCTGGCCAACATGGAGAAACCTTGCCTCTACTAAAAATACAAAATTAGCTGGGCGTGGTGGTGCACGCCTGTTATCCCAGCTACTCACGAGGCTGAGGCAGGAGAATCGCTTGAACCCGGGAGGCGGAGGTTGCACTGAGCTGAGATTGTGCCATTGCACTCAAGCCTGGGCAACAAGAGTGAAACTCCATCTCAAAAAAAATGAAAGAATTTTTAAGGCCAATTAGCAGCCTGCTTGCATTCCAGCTCCATGTGGAAGTGGTGCTGTCCAGGATGGAAGCGCTGAGGCCTCAGGAAAAGCCTGCCAAAAGCTGTCCCACTTGTGTTGTTAGAAACACCCCACTAGCCTTGTGGTGGGCAAAAGCTCCAAAGGTGCCCATTCAGAGTGAGCTGCCTCAGTCAGGAATGGCCAGAGACGGTATCATCGGGAGCGAGTGAGAAAAGCCTTTCTCTCCTCGGTGCCTCTCTGTGCATTCGGGCACGCAGAAGGTCAAGCAGAAGCCTCAGCAACAGCTGTTTAATGAAAATGTTCCACACCTTTCTTGGAGAACATGGAAAAGCTGTAAGATGGAGCAAGATAGAATTTGTCCTGAGAGGGGAAAATAAATTATGTAAAAGCAGCAATTATATAGACAAGACCAACTTTTTCAGTTTAAAAATAAAAGTCTAGGTCAGAGGGCCTAAACCACACAAAGTAAAGCGTACGAGACTGAAAAATCTCTTCATAAAGCGCATAATCAACAATTCAGAGAGACGTGTGCCCTAGATTGGTAGTTCTTCCCAGGAATAACATAGCTCTTAGCCACCTGGGTTTTTTCCCCTAATTTTATGCATTCACATTAAATGGCAAAGACAATTCCCTACTCCAGGAAGCATGAGCCTTTTCCATCTAAAATTCAGTACTGTTTCTGGACAATTTTCTTCTACTTCTTCTAAGTCATGTATCTATCCCATAAATATACATCTTTATACTTTACACTAGGCCGAGAGCTCCACATTTTCACCCTGAATTAATTTTCAGGTTTTTCTCACAGATACTGCAAAGTCAGGCAGTGTTGGTCCCTATGCAGTCATCTTTGGAAATTTGGAGAGAGGCCACTGCAAAGAGATTTCATTCCACTGCCTTTCCAAATCTTGTCTGAGAAAACTCCATGGTCACAGTCTTTGCATGCGGCAGAACAGGTTTGCAGCGAAGGCTCCTGGGGGGAAGGATATTATCCTAATACACAGGATTTGGGCCTCTGTCAAAATGAGCGTTCTTCACAGCTGCAGAGTGCCCAGGCATGTTTTGGGAAAAAGTCTTGAGAGTGGACAGAAGTGAAGGAAAGGAGTAGAGAACTGGTTCAGTTGTGACAACCAAGTGGGTAAAATCTGCCCTCACCTGCCTGCTACTGTCCAGGGGAGACGGGCAGAATCTTCTCCACAAAAAGCAGAACATCAGTTTAATCGCAATTTCCTCTTTTTATTCATTTCAGACATTAACAAACTAAATGCAGATAAATGCATTCTACTTCACAGGACAGTAAGTGTCCTAGATAAAAACAAGCACTGGCTCCAAGCAGTCGCCCATTCTAGTCCCGCAACGGTAATCTATTTTTCTTCAAATGTCAGTTCTTCACAGTTTCAATACTGCAGCAGCAAGTTCTTCCTTAGATCAAGAAAGCCGTGGTCCGTATTTCAGAAAATCTTAAGTAGAGATAAGTGAGCAAGCTTCTGGTGCCACGTGCAGTTTGGGTGGGACAATTTTACCTGAAGTCCTGCAGACTGGCCGTGGGGATGACGGGGGCCCCGTCCCTTGCGGTGTTCTTCATATCGATTCAGGGAAGCGAACTGTGCAGTGCTCGCATTCTATTTATTGGTCCCTGTCACCCCGTGGGGTGTCACAGAAAAAAAAAAAAAGTCAATGCTTCACAGAGGAGTTGTTCAGAGCAGGTCAGGCAGGACGAGGCCAGGAGGCTTTGGTTCGACACAGTTGATCCAGAAGTTGGCACAGCTGGCGTGATACTGGTGCCCTCCATAGGCCAGCTTGAAACTGTCTGTTTCTGAGTTGAATGCCTGCCAGAAATAAACAGAGATGTGGGGCAAGTCAGGCTTTTTCTGCATCTCAGAGCTTTTCAGCAACCAACATGTACATCTCTCCAGGTCACAGAGGCTGAGGCCAAAATGGCACACACACAAAAGCTGAGCGGATAGCTACAGGAATTCAAGAGAGAAGGTTTTTTACTGCTAATTAAAGGTATAAAATTGTTACCACTAAACCTAGTTTCAGCAAAAGGTGGCCAAATCTTCCATGGAAAAGGCAGACAGAGGTTATGGGGTGGAGGGGGGGAATCATGATAAGGGGAACTGAAGTAGCCAAGGGCTGTGGATAGCTTTCATCCCTCACTGTGCTGAAGGAAGCCCTCCTCCTAAGGACGGCATCTGACTACAGCATGCAATCCTTTACACTCCTGTAGCTGACCACAAGCCTATCATGACAAAAAATTACAAGAGAGTTAGAGAACGAGAGAGTTAGAAAACGAGAGAGTCAGAGAACGACAGATAACAACTCTTAGGGTCTAATGGCATTGACCCTAATGCCTAATGAATCTACATTATCAAAAAGTCCAAACAGGTATAGAGTTAAAAAAAAATGCCTCGAAATGAATGGGCATTAAACACATAAGAATTATTTCCAGATGAACAGGCTTATCAGTAAGCTACAGTCAGCCATGGAAAAGTAGAGTCCAAACCTCAACCACTTCCTGGGGTTAGTTTTCTAATATGCACTGCAAATAAACAAAACTCTAAAACTCAATTTGCTGCTTGTCTGTTAAAATGGCTAAATGGCTACATCCTGAAGCTCTTTGATCTCCATCTGTGTGTCACTACAACTTCCAGGCTTCCAGAAGTTGCTCATTCTGTCACCCCATTCATCACAGAGAAAAATAACTGCAACACCAGAAGCCAATTATGTGAAACAAGCATGCAAATAAGACAGAAGTGGACCCACACAGACACATTAGGAGACTCCATCAAACATTATGGGAACAAAACTGACTCAGTGAAGGATTCATGATTGGAACAGTTCAGGATGGCAATGGATAGAATCATCCAATTTGCCCTCCACACTCAAAATGGAGACGCTAAGATAAGGTGTAACTGGTTCATACTTTTTTAGGATGTTCTTCTGCAGGCTTCTCTTCTTTCTGAAATAACGTTGAAACCACAGGTCAACAACATTCCCAGAACAGGACCTCTTGCCTCCAAACACATCTTTACAGGTTCACCCTTTTCCCCTGACCTCCCCACTATGCACAGGGTGCTGCAGGCATGAGAGCCGCGTCCATTCCCTCCACAGCTCCCCCGCCGTCCTCTCAAGGGAATGTGTCTGCTCCTACCATCAGCTTTTGGGACTTGAGAAAATCCCCACCTCTGGTCACAAACTTTGCAGTAAAGTGGGCCAGATGAGGTTGTCCAGAGTCATGTTAGGGAAGCCGTTTGCTGTCTGCAAGGAGGCTGCGTGACTTACCCGGCTCCTCGAGTCCACATTCAAGAGGCACACTCCACAGGCAAGCTCCTGAGCATTTTTAATCCCAGGCCGTAACATACAGGAGGAAAAATCCAGTGAGTTTTCATCTGGCTGTGAGGATGACAAGACAAATGGGTAAGAAGTCCAGCAAGTCCACACACTGTTCACTTCACTCCCTCATCACTCACCCCCAGCAGGCCTAGCGGCAAGTTAAGTACTCTAAACACCACCACTACAAGAATTTAACTTCCCACACATCCACTGGGAACCTGCCATGGTTCCAGGTGCTAGGAAGGCCGGCACCAGTACAACACGCCCTCTGACCTCTGAGAACTCAGTCTCAGGTGGGCACCAGGGGAGCCCGTGCAGTGCCATGAGTGCTGGGTGTGCTTACTTGGGGGAAGTCCTGAGTGCCAGGGCACAAGGGAGCAGCAGTTAGCCCAACTCGAGGAGGATGGGGCCTGAAGCCAGAGACTGCTTCCTAGAACTTTTTCTTTTCTTTTCTTTTCTTTTTTTTTTTTGAGACAGAGTCTTACTCTGTCACCCAGGCTGGAGTGCAATGGTGTGATCTCAGCTCACGGCAACCTCTGCCTCCCGGGTTCAAGCGATTCTCCTGCCTCAGCCTTCTGAGTAGCTGGGATTACAGGCGCGCCACCACGTCTGGTTAATTTTGTATTTTTAGTAGAGACAGGGCTTCACCACGTTGGTCAGGCTGGTCTTGAACTCCTGATTGCAGGTGATCCACCCGCCTCAGCCTCCCAAAGTGGTGGGATTACAGGCATAAGCCATCGTGCCTGGCCTGCTTCCTAGAACTTAGAATCACCTTGGCTGAGTGTAGATGGGAGCTGCTAGGTGAGGGGGACAGGAGGGTTGGGTGAGGTAGGGGAGGGAAGGATATTCTATGCAGAACAAGCAGCACAGGCAAAGGCCTCTGAGCTAAAGATGGGGTGTGGGAAGGAATCTAGAGGGTGGGGGCAGAGCCCAGGAAAAGAGGAGATGAAGCCGTAGCACGAGGACTCCAAGGAAGATAAGGAGCATCCTGGAAGCCACTAAGGGTTCCAACTGGATCACGACAGGCCCAGGTTCGTATTACTGACAGATCCCTCTCGCTACAGTATAGGCAATGAATTGGGGGTGGCAGTCCTCAGGGCACAGGCCTCAGCCAGAAGTCTGCTGTAGCAGTCCTGGAGACAGATACCGATGGTCAGAATGAAGGCAGCGGCAGTGGGGAATGGAGAGAAATGGGCATGTGAAAGAGCTGCCAAGGCAGGAGAATAAGCAGGCCTGGGTGACCTGCTGGATGGGAGAAGTTGGGGGACCTGGGCAGCTGAGAGGATTCACCATAATAAGACACGTGAGAGAAGGACCAGGTTTGAGGATGGAAGCTGAGGAGAAGAGTTCAGTTTGGTCCAAGCTGAGCTGGAGCTGCCTGTGGGACAGCGAAGGCCACATGCTATATAAGCAGGTGGTTGGATACACACACAGGCCTTCTGCTTGTGGAGAGGTCTGAAAGTCACCAGCTAAAGACCATAAATAGAACAACAGCTAATACGCCCTTACTTTGCCAAGCACTATACTAAGCTCTTTATATGCATTATCTAATTCACTACACACACACACACACACACACACACACAATGGTTAAAAGGGTAGGTCTCAATCTTGGAAAGCTGTCCAGTCACTCTGTCGCTCAGGCTGGAGTACAGTGGCGTGATCACAGCTCACTGCAGCCTTGACTTCCTGGGCTCAAGAGATCCTCAGCCTCTCAAATAGCTGGGGCCACACGTGCATGCCACCACGCCCAGCTAATTTTTTGATTTTTTGTAAAGATGATTATCTCCCTATGTTGCCCAGGCTGATCCTGAACTCCTGGGCTCAAGTGATCCTCCCAAAGTGGTGGGTTTACAGGCATGAGCCACTGTGCCCGGCCCCGCAGCACACTTTTATTTTTATTTATTTATTTTGAGACAGGGTCTCACTCTGTCGCCCAGGCTGGAGTGTGGTGGTGTCATCTTGGCTCACCGCAGCCTCCGCCTCCTGGGCTCAAGCAATCCTCCCGCCTCAGCCTCCTGAGTAGCTGGGACTACAGGTGTGCACCACCATGCCCAGCTAACACATTTTTTTTTTTTTTTGAGGTGGAGTCTTGCTCTGTAGCCCAGGCTGGAGTGCAGTGGCGCAATCTCGGCTCACTGCAAGCTCCGCCTCCTGGGTTCAAGGGATTCTTCTGCCTCAGCCTCCCAAGTAGCTGGGACTATAGGCGTGCACCACCACACCTGGCTAATTTTTGTATTTTTAGTAGAGACGGGGTTTCACCATATTGGCCAGGCTGGTCTTGAACTCCTAACCTTGTGATCTGTCCACCTTGGCCTCCCAAAGTGCTGGGATTACAGGTGTGAGCCACCGTACCTGGCCACACACTTTTAAGTTTAATCTGCACTAATAACATTTTCTCCATCACTTTTTAGCACTGAGGACATCCCTCAGTCCTGACCGAACAGGGACAGTTGGTTGCCCTGTGATAGACATAAATAACCCTGAAAGCTAGACAAGAGTAAAATTTAAGAACTAGAATGTTTTAAGTATTTATTACCACTATTTTTAATATAATATACGTAACTGCAAGTTTATATCATTTGTGTTTTGTCTTGCTTTTGAGATAGAATCTCACTCTGTCACCAAGGGTGGAGTGCAGGGGCATGTGTGATCATGGCTCACTGCAGCCTCAAACTCTTGGGATCAAGCAATCCTTTTGCCTCAGCCTCCTGAGTAGCTGGGACTAACACCTGGCTACTTTTTATTTTTAGTAGAGATGAGGTCTCGCTATGTTGCCCAGGCTGGTCTAGAACTTCTGGCCTCAAGCGGTCCTCCCACCTCAGCCTCCCAAAGTGTTGGGATTAGAGGCGTGAGCCACTGCACCCAGTCTTCATTTAATTTTTGGTAGTAACGGTGTTTAACACCTGGCTCATAAAACGCCTGAACATTTAACAATCCACTCTTGCAAGCCAGTAAGAACTGGATCTAACACGCTAGTGCGACAGAATGGAATCTCAGGTGGGAGCCTAGAAGTTGAGGAGTTCCTCTCAGAGGGCTCATCCTCACTCTAACGCAGGAGGTGAGATCATCAGCTGTGTCTGAAATAGCAGTAGCCTTGCGAGCTCCAAGCAGCAAACTCTGGTGGTGTGATTGTCTCCACCAGCACACAGTGGGTCAAGGTGAGGGGAGAAGGTGGATGGCTGCACTGATTCCAGTTGGGTTTGGTCTAATGAGTATGACTGAAGGGAGTGAGGAGGGATGCCCCATGCACCGTGGAGAGTAAGGAGGTGAGAAAAGAAGTGAAGACAGAAGAGGGCTGATAGGAACACAGTAAAAGAGACAACATCCTGTCTTGAGAACCAAAAACAAGAGCAGTGCCAGTGAAGAGTGAGACAACGGGAGGGTCGCCAATCTGGACTCAGGAAGTTCGATGTCGGGGTTCGAGATTGCACAGGCGCTGCACAGTGTTTGCTAACACAGCCCATCGTGGTGATGCCAGTGGGTGGCTGAAGTGCAGGGGAAGCAAGGGCTCTGTGGGCCAGGCAGTCAAGCATCTGGGAGCCTGGCATGGCAGTTGGTTTGTCTTCATGGATACTGAGGTGACCCAGGATGATGGCAAATTCCTGCCAAATTAACAGCTACATTTCCCATAGTTCTTCCAGTCTGAACCACTGAGGAGTTTCCACGTCGTTTTTGAGCAACAAAGCAAAATTATATGATCCGTATTTTTCCTCACCAGGAAAAAAAAAGATTTCTCCTTATAAAAATGTGTAGATTATGTATGATGTTCCCTGTTCCTTTCTAATTTGAAATAATCAACCGTGAACTAGCTCCACAAATCTGTCTTAAACACATTTGAGCTAGATCCACTGAGATGACAGCAGGGGAAGGAAGAACACACGGTTTTCAAAGAAGAAAAGGTGAGGTGTATGTTTCAACTGTGTGCAAAAGGACTCTGGTGTAGGTGATCAAAGTAAACTTACATGGCCTTAGCCAAGTCATAGGATATTTTTTCTTTTCTCTCTCTTCTTTTGTAGTGCAACCGTGGTCACTCTGGTCAAATGTGGAAGACGCTGGTGCTAACACTTGTTTGTTCTGCAGTCAGTCATCTGTAAAATGGTAACTATTTCACTTGCCCTACACCTCTCTCCCATTTCTATATATCTCAGATGGACATAAAACATGCTCTGGAAGTGAAAAGTAGTCTATATGATTATCACAATTATTCACTTTGACGAACTCTTAGCAAGCTTTTAAAAGAGGTTAAAACATAGTATCACCTCTGTAATCCACATTATAGATAGTCAACATGTTACTGAATCAGGGCTATTTGAGAAATAATTAGAATCTGGGAAAACTCTGAATCCTGAAATCAATCAAATTAATAGAAGCCCCTTAATATCTGTTTACCAAAGGCATAAGGAAAGCAAATGAAAAGATCATACTGTAATCGCCAGTGAAAACCATAAGGCTCTGCATAAATGACCCTGTGATCAAATTACTCTTTCAGCTGACAAAATTAACCTTCTTAAGTATACATGTATAAACAGGGTGTTTATTGTAGTGTAATAGTAACAGTTTGGCACCAATCATATAAGATAACAGTTTGGCTGTCATCATATAAGAAGGTATGCCCTCTACAAGTCACCTTAAATTGATCATCTCCTTATTTGGCAAGTATTTCATGCATTTAGTTAAGATTTAAAAAAATATACATATTATATATGGCCTACTGACACTGATAAGTCCCAATGTCAGACTGAGATATATAATCCTGAATCTTTAGCCTACAATAAACTGCTACAATGGTGTCCAGGAAGATCCTTATTAAGGAAGAAGAGTTTGGTAGTAATTAGTGTTCTTCACCAATAATCTTTCTCCTTTTTATGGAATGGTAGGATGGGCCTTCCCTGCCCCTTTTTCAATCAGGCATTGGCCTGTAACTTGCCACAGTCAATAACTAAGCAAAAGTCACACGTAAGCCAGGAGTATGGTGGCTCACACCTGTAACCCCAGCACTTTGGGAGGCCGAGGTGGGCGGATCACCTGAGGTCAGGAGTTCAAGACCAGCCTGGCCAACATGGCAAAGCCCCGTCTCTACTAAAAATACAAAAAAATGCCGGGAGCAGTGGCTCACACCTGTAATCTCAGCACTTTGGGAGGCCAAGGCGGGCGGATCACAAGGTCAGGCTTTGGAGACCAGCCTGGCCAACATGGTGAAACCCCGTCCCTACTAAAAATACAAAAATTAGCCAGGTGTGGTGGCGCTTGCCTGTAATCCCAGCTATTCAGGAGGCTGAGGCAGGAGAATTGCTTGAACCCGGGAGGTGGAGGTTGAAGTGAGCCAAGATCGCGCCATTGCACTCCACCCTGGGCGACAGAGCGAGACTCCGTCTCAAAAACAAAACAAAACAATTAGCCGGACGTGGTGGCGGGTGCCTGTAATCCCAGCTATTTGGGAGGCTGAGGTAGGAGAATAGCTTGAACCCAAGAGATGGAGGCTGCAGTGAGCTGAGATTGCACCACTGCACTCCAGCCTGGGCAACAGAGGAAGATGCCATCTCAAAAAAAAAAAACAGTGTGTCACCTCTGGGAGGAAGCCTTTAAGACCAATGTGCTATTTCTCATGTTTCCTTGACACTCCCACGGTGACCAGCTATGTTCCACATGGTGGAGGCTCTGTCAACCTGGGTCCCTGGGTAAGGACATGGCACAGAGCCCCCCACCAACTTGAGATGGACACATAGCCTGAGCAAGAAATAAAGCTTTGCTTTTGCTAAGATAGAAGAAACTATTTGTTACTGAGGCATAACCTAGTCTAATTTGACTGATACAAAGGGTGATCTAGACACAGGTTCCATAGGCAATTATAAAGTTTTGGTATTTGCTTGGTTACAATGTCTTGTATAATCTTTCCTATTGCTGCTGTAACAAAGCACAAACTTAATGGCTTAAAACAACATAAATGTATCCTCTTACAGTTGTGGATTTCAGAAGTCTAAAATGGGTGAGCAGGACTGCATTCCTTCTGGGAGTTCTAGGGGAAAATCTGTTTCCTTGCCTTTTCTAGCTTCTAGGGACGGCCTCTACATTCCCTGACTTGTGGTCCCATCTTCAAAGCCAGCAGGTAGCATCTGCCACTCTCTTCTTCTCTCTGCTTCTGTTGTCACATCACTTTTTCTCACTCTTCCCCTCCTACCTTCCCCTTCTAAGGATCCATGTGATGACACTGGGGTCACCTGGATAATCCAGGATACCTTCCCCAAAGAAAGGCCTTTAGCTTAATCCCATTTGCAAAGGTAACATATTGACAAGTTCCCGGGACATGGGTAGCTTTGAGGGGGCCATCATTCTGTCTACCACAGCTGCCTTCTGTCAACTGAGGACAGCCATGCAGAGACATAGTAAAGATCCTGTCTCTAAAACATTGTGCAGACTGGCAAGACGACAAAAATGCTATCACCATTGAAAATAAACTGTTCTCCTGATATGTCACAGCAATAGGAAATAAGGACTCTGAAATTCACTGGTCAATTTCACATTGAAAGGAAGTAGTAAAAAATTCATGTTTCACTGAGGTGAACAGTGGAATCAGAGAGCCTGTGTGATTGCCAATTGACTAAAATTCAGGCGAATAACAACCTTTTCTCTTCTCTTAGATTTTATATGGCAAAAATCGATTAATTTCCCAGGACAGAATTCTCTGTTTGTTCCAAACCTACTGAACTTCAACCCACTTCACAAGATAAAACCTTAGATGACAAGTCACTTGGGAGCCAATCTCAGAGTGCATCACATCTCACTAAACCAGGTGAGTTTCACCTCTTGAGAAAGAAGCAGGTCTTTAGTCTGTGCCCGGAGGAGACATGCTTCTACCACAAGAGGGAGTCTTAGTCCATGGATAAAGAGTATCAAAGAGAAAGAGAGCATAAAGCTTTGCCAGTACAGTCAGCCCTCGGTATCCATGGGTTCCACATCTGTGGGTTCAACCAACCTCAGATCAAAAATATTCGGAGGAAAAAATAGAAAAAAACAAAAATGATACAAATAAAAAAATCCAATACATATAATAACTATTTACACAGCATTTACATTGTATTAGGTGTTATAAGTAATCTAGAGATTCTTTAAAATACACAGGAGGATGTGCATAGGTTATATGCAAATCCTATGCCATTTCTTATCAGGAACTTGAACGTCTGCAGATTTTTATATCCAGAAATGGGGGATGTCCTGGAACCAATTCCCCCCCATGGATAGGGGAATGACCGTGTCATTTCCAGCTTAAATAAACATCAAGGAGCCACAATTTGGAGTTTAAGACTGTGTACCCTGCCTTCCTTAGCCCAAGCATGACTACTGTGATGCCACACTACATTCGGTGACTTTCACTGGAGAAAGTGATGCAGCTGTCTTCCGATAGGAACAGCCTCACAGAGTCTTCATGGGAAGAAATAAGTCATTTTCAGTAACTTAAAAGCTGGAAGTAACATAGAGTAGGAAGAAGAATGGATTCTGAAATGATACGGATTCAAATCACAGACTTGTCAGTTTCAGTCAAGTTTCATCTTCTCAAAGCCCTAATTTCTTCACCTGTAAAACTGAAAATTATACGTCTAGAATATAATCTAGCTTCTAGAGACGGCCTCTGCACTTCTTGGCTCGTGGTCCTATCTCAAAGCCAGCAGGTAGCATCTGCCACTCTCTTCTTCTGTCTACTTCTGTTGTCACATCACTTCCTCCCACTCTTCCCCTCCTACCTTCCCCTTATAAGGACTCATCATGTGATTACATGGGGTTACCAGGATTAAATTAGAATGAATGTAAAGCATATAGCACAAGGATCGGCAGGCCCTAGGTGCAAAATATTAATAAATGGTAACCAGTAGTAGTAGTAGTAATAATAGTAATAGTAATAGTAGTAGTATGGAATCAAAGGGCCTCACTGTGGCAATATAGTTCATTTAGGAAGTCATTTACCTGAAATGAAGCAATAGTGTTAAGCATTAAAAGCTTCCCATAAAACCTCAATCATGCCTCTTTCTAATAATGATTTCTCCACTTTGAGCGTCTAATCCAGAGTCCTGGAAGTTTGTATAGTTTTGTTACAAATGATTTGAACTACATAGATGTTGGTTTATGTCATTTACATTTATGCAGCTATTCTTATCAGTTCTGCTAGAGTAAAGGCTTCTTCATGACAAGTAACACCTTACACTATTTCTGTGGAATGTGTGCTATTCCTCATGTAGTGGGCAACTCAAGTTTCACAGACAGAGGACACACCTAGCAGTTATCAAGGGTACAATGACATGGTATAATCTGGGCAAAGAATGATTGTTGTTCTGTCATGGCTAACCTAGTGAAAAAAGCAATTATAACGGAAAGCACATGGGTAATTAGAGAAATGAATACTCTGGTGTTCAGGTTCAATTTACAATACATTCCTGTGTTGTCAAGTTGGAAGATTAATTCATCTCTATACCCTTACCTGGTGTCTTAAAAAACAAAAGTTAGGTAAAACCACTCTTTAGCATCTAGACACTGATGCTAGAAAAGGATGCTTGGAATGGGAGTCTGAGGGAAGGGCATAAATGCCCAGCCCTTTTCTCCATTTACCTCACATTTGTTTACACTAAAGGAGTAAGCGCCACCATATGTGAACAGGGCAATGCTCCAGGTTAGATGGGCCCCAAACCCAATAGGCTTTCTTCAAAATAACAAAATCAAATTCCAAGGTCTCTTTAAAAAGGTCTGGATAAAACTGATCCTTGGTATAAAAAAAAAAACACACCAGCGATTATATCTGAGTAGGGTGATGATTGGGAAGGTGCATAAGAAAACTTATGGAATGATGGAGTAGTCTATATCTTGATAGAGGCATGGGTTATATGAGGGTATGCATTTTTTCAAAACTCATTGAGTGGTACAACCAAGATTTTCGCATTTTACTGTACATATATATATATTTTACAAAAAAAAAAAAAAAGAAAAGAAAAGGTGTGGAGGGGTGTTCAGAGTCTAGAAGGTGCAGCTGTAGCAAGCTTGTAGCCACAGGAGCTTAGGAAAAGGTACAAAAATGAAACTGGCTTGCATTTCACCTGGTGAGAGGAGCTACCTCAAGAAGTAAACGCACAGCAGCAACCCAGGAATCTCCCCACTTATCCTTTCCCCCAAATTCACAAGCTTGGCAAGTATGCCTGGTCTTTGTGATACCTTTTCTTCTAAGAGCTCATGGTAAGGAGAAAGATGCTTTGTAATCACTGTCATCTTTTCCCAGCAGCACTAGGAGAGAAGAGATGGGTGGCTGATTTGGGGGTTGTATAGAAATCTAGTTTTCAAGTGTTAACTGCAGTAAGAACCGATTGCCACCCAAACAAAGAACCTTAAAATCTAAATGTAAAGAAGGAGGCTTTTAAGTTACTCTACAGTCCTGGTATATGTATATACAAGGGCAATGTGCAGAAAAGAACTCGACTGTTTATAACAAGTTGCTGCCAGAAAAGACTCCTGGTGTTTGAACTCATTAACCTTGATGCCAAAATCAACCCACTCCCCCCGACAAAAACTTTAGTACCTCTCTGGTTTTACCCACCCAACCTGTCCCTCTGAAGGAGGCCACAAAGAATAGAGGTTGAGAAAGTTGACTTCTGACTTTCAGAATAAACCCAGGCCTCACCAGTATCTCTGTGCTTCAGTTTCTTCATCTGTAAACAGGGAGAATAGAAGTATCTACTCCTATGATGATATTCAGGCTTAATCTGCTCCATATTAGGACAAGGTCAGGAAGCAGCAGGTGGGTGAATTAGGAAAGACACAGACACATACTGATCTCCAGGTTCACAAATGGTGACACATCCTTCTCTACCCCAGAGCTTCACAGGCACCCTCGGCACATATCACTAGCCAATCAATTTCATTAGTAGCTGCAGCTCAGGAAGTAAATGCAGAGTTTAATGCATTTCTCTGATCCAGAGGATAATGAACTGAATTCCAGAAGCTCAAAGAAAATTGGAGGACTGCAGTAAACACGTGCTTTTTCTCCCAAGTTCCTTGGATTAGTCATCATAACAGTTAACCAATCCATTAAGGACAGAACTGGAAGACTCTCATTCAGACCCCAAGAATTCTGCCTCTCTGAATGTAAATAGAGAAATAGAGGATAAGTAGTAAACTACCCCCATTCCTTCTCCCCAGCTTCTGTTTGCAATATTCTGATTCAGCTGCCTTTTAGGGGCACTGATGTGTGGTACTATAGTCCTCCTTAGTCAGGTGGACTGTCAGGACAAAAAATGTCTGGTAGCTTGGGCATGATTCTCCTCTGCTTCAGGAAAGGATGACGGCAGGGTAAAGATGTCAGGTTGCCATGCAGATTTACTGCAATTAAAGTCCCTAAAGTAGTCTGGGCGTGGTGGCTCACACCTGTAATCCCAGCCCTTTGGGAGGTTGAGGTAAGAAGACTGCTTGAGGTCAAGAGTTTGAGACCAGCCTGGGCAACATAGTGAGGCCCTATTCCTACCAAGCCAGGCATGGTGGTGCATGCCTGTAGTCCCAGCTGTGGGAGGTTGAGATGGAAGGATCACTTGAGCCTGGGAGTTCAAGGCTGTAGTGAGCCGTGATTGTGCCATTGCACTCCAGCCTGGGTGACAGTGTGAGACCCTGTCTCTAAACAATAAATAAACAGGTAAATAAATAAAATTCAGTTTTGAGAACTTGATAATCTATCGCTACAACGGAAAGGAGAAGTGGGCAAGGGTAACAAGGGCTATCTACAGGGAGGGTTTGTGCAAGTGAATGGAGGGTAATGACACATTTCTCCTACCAGAGTAAAAACACTTGTTTTTCCATTATAAATGCAACAAATGCTATCGAAAGAAAGTTGAAAAAATGAAAAAACTAAAAGAATATTTAAAAATCCAGTGTTTTGGCTGGACACAGTGGCTCATGCCTGTAATCCCAGTACTTTGGGAGGCCGAGGTGAATGGATTCCTTGAGCCCACGGAGTTTGAGACCAGCCTGAGCAACATGGCAAAACCCTGTCTTTACAAAAAATACAAAAACATTGGCTGGGCTTGGTGGTGTGCACCTGTGGTCCCAGCTACTCAGGAGGCTGAGGTGGGAGAATTGCTAGAGCCCAGGAGGTCAAGGCTGCTGTGAACTGTGATCACGTCATTGTGCTCCAGCATGGGTGACAGAGGGAGACCGTGTCTAAAAAAGAAAAAAAAAAAATCCAGTGTCTCATCACCCAGACACATCCCTAGTATCATTTTGGCAGATTTCCTTCAAGCCCTGTAGTAACAGTTCTGTGTCATTCAAACTTCATGCTCCTTTACAAAATGGCTGCGTAAGATCCTGGGGTAAAGATTCACCACAATTTACTTAACCAATCCTCTAGATTTGGACTTTCAGGTTGTCTCTAATTTTTCACGTTTACAAAGAACAACTTTGTGCACTTAACTTGCTTCTTTCTGTGAATTCATATTTAGAATCGCTGCCTTAGGACATTTTCTCAGATTTGGAATTACTGAGTCAGCTACTCTGAATACATATTAAGTCCTTTAATTCATTCAACTTTTACTGAGTGTTTACTGAATGTTTACATAGTGCCTGGCACTGTGCTCAGATAAAGAAGAAAAGATGAAAAACGCAGTCTTGATCTCTGTCTTCAAGAAGTTCACAGTCAGGGAGAAAGCATGGTGCCACACTTCTCTTTCCATAGGTGATTCCACCCTACAGTATATAGTCCACATTTTACCACATCAACACTATTAGTATTCAAACAAACAGACCATACAAAAATTGGGCTTAATTAGTAGGCAGGCCGGGCATGGTGGCTCATACCTGTAATGCCTCTAGCACTTTGGGAGGCAGAGGTGGGTGAATTACTTGAGGCCAGGAGTTCGAGACCAGCCTGGCCAACAGGGTGAAACCCTGTCTCTACTAAAAATACAAAAACTAGCTGGGCGTGGTGGCACGCGCCTGTAATCCCAACTACTTGGGAGGCTGAGGCATGAGAATTGCTTGAATCTGGGAGGCGGAGGTTGCAGTGAGCCGAGATTGCACCATTGCACTCCAGCCTGAGTGACAGAGTGAGATCTGTCTCAAAAAAAAAAAAAAAAAAAAATTAGTAGGTAAAAAATGAAACCTTGTTTTAATTTGAATTTATGTTTACTGATTAATTGTACCTCCCCTTTTATGAATCACTTCACGTTTTTGCTCATACGTTACTGGGATGCTGGTATATTTCTCACTGATTTGTATGCTTCCTTTACAGAGCAAAGACATGAGCCTGCCATCTGTATGCACTACTACACCTCCCAGTTTACAATTTAATCTATTTTTTCAGCACTTAAAATGACTTCCACTCATACTTTGGAGTTATGCCATTTGGCCTATATTGAGAAATGTAATAAGAAACTACCCAATGAAAACTGCTGCTTTATTTACTGAAAGGATTTCTCTTTTTTTTTGAAGGCAATGTTGATTATATTAGTTTCCTCTTTATGAGAACCCACAGAAGAAATTTCTTTCTGATATTCGTATCAAGGCCAGGCACAGTGGTTCATGCCTATAATCCCAACACTTTTGGGAGGCCAAGGTGGGTGGATCACTTGAGGCCAGGAGTTTGAGACCAGCCTGGCCAAAATGGCGAGACCCCGTCTCTACCAAAAATATAAAAATTAGCTGGGCGTGGTGGCGCATGCCTGTAATCCCAGCTACTCAGTAGGCTGAGGCGCGAGAATCGCTTGAACCCAGGAGGTGGAGGTTGCAGTGAGCCGAGATCACACCACTTCCCTCCAGCCTGGGTGACAGAGTGAGACTCCGTCTGGAAAAAAAAACAAAACAAAAAAACAGTCTGGTAGAGGTGTGCAGAATAGATTGCTAGGAGATTAAAAAAAAAATGGAACCAGTAACCCTAGCTATGAGGTCAGAAGTTCAAAAGTGATAAGGGCTTGAATTAGTTAATAATTTTTTAAAAAAAGATTTCTAATTTCATTATATTTTTCTTTTTCTTTTTTTTTTTTTTGAGACAGAGATTCACTCCTGTTGCCCAGGCTGGAGGGCAGTGGCGTGATCTCGGCTCACTGCAACCTCCGACTCCTGGGTTCAAGCAATTCTCCTGCCACAGCCTCCCAAGTAGCTGGGATTACAGGCATGCACCACCACACCCAGCTAATTTTGTATTTTTAGTACAGACGGGGTTGGTCAGGCTGGTTTCGAACTCCCGACCTCAGGTGATCCACCCACCTCGGCCTCCCAAAGTGCTGGGATTACAGGCATGAGCCACTAAGGCCTTCGTTATATTTTCTAACAAAAAAAATAAGGTTTCTAAACTTCATTTTCTTTTCTTTTTTTTTTTTTTTTGAGACAGAGTCTTGCTCTGTCACCTAGGCTGGAATGCAGTGGCACGATCTCGGCTTACTACAACCTCCATTTCCCGGGTTCAAGCAATTCTCCTGCCTCAGCCTCCTGAGTAGTGGGGATTACAGGCACCTGCTACCATGGCCAGCTAATTTTTTTTTTTTTTTTGTATTTTTAGTAGAGATGGGGTTTCACCACTTTGGCCAGGCTGGTCTCGAACTCCTGGCCTCAACTGATCTGCCCGCCTCGGCCTCCCAAAGTGCTGGGATTCAGGCATGAGCCACCATGCCCAGCCTAATTTCATCATATTTTCTAACTACTAATAATATGTAGGATTGTTATGAATTTTTGCCAAATGCAATACATTTAAACTCCTGAATTTAGATTAAAAAATATTTTTTTATCTATCTATCTATCTACAGACCGGGTTATGAGACTGGTTAATTTTTGTATTTTTGGTAGAGACGGAGTTTTGCCATGTTGCTCAGGCTGGTCTCAAACTCCTGGGCTCAGGTGATCTGCCCACCTCAGCCTCCCCAAAGTGCTGGCATGACAGGGGTGAGCCACTGCACCTGGCTGCTTGAATTTAGATTTTTAAAAGAATTTCATTATCACCAAGTAAACATAATTTTATCTCTTTTTTCAAATATTAATACTCCATTTCTTATTTCACTTGCCAGAACAGTATTTTTTTTTTTTAATTATCTACATACAATTTTAGGTTAGAAAATGAGAAGTGATTCAAGGGAACAAGAAAAAGTTTTGGAAATTACTTAAACTCTTAAAGACTTTAATATTACAAACCAGAAGCAACATGACAATGGTGAGAGGATGTGCTGCTGAAGACACGTAGTTGGGGTAGCTGGGTATCCACCTGGCTATCAGTTCAGAAAATTAGAACTGCTTCCTCCCACACAGCTGCAATCCCATTCAGATGGGTTGCAGAGTTCCATGTTAAAAAAAAAATTGGAATAGCATATTTATTCCAGCTGTGGAAGGAAGATAAACTTCTGACTATTGTGAAATAAAGGATATCATCAGAGACAAATTGAATAGGTATGAATATATAAAAATAAAATAGTTTTGCCCAATGAAATGTAAAAAAGGGACAGTAATAGAAGAGGAAAAAAGCTGATAAAAGTTTACAAGCTTCTATATATGTATATAAATCTATTACAAATATGAAATATATAATATAAGGTCAATAACCATATTCCAAGGAATAAATGGTCAAATGGTCAGAAGAGTCCAATCCGTTTATACACAAAGGAAACAGAAATAGTAAATTGTCATTTGGAACACTGCAAAGCCTCTCATGAAATTAAAAAAAAATGTAAAAAATACCTTAGGGAATAATTGCATGCTTGTTAAATTAAGAAATTGATAGGACATAATGTAGAGAAATGTATCCATGTACTTACATATTTCTGGTAGCATTGCAACCAATATAAGCTATTTGGAAAACCTTCTAATAAATGTAACAACAGCTACATACGCATGCATGCACCTGTGCAGACACACACACTGACCTCCTAGTTCACTTGGAGGAAATACATCCCCACAAAGGAACAGTGATTTGTCTATTCAGAGAACTACTCATAACAGGGAAAAATGAAAATGACCCAAGAACCTAAAAAAAGAAGGGCTAAACAAACTACAGGATGGCAACACGAGGTATCATATAGCTTTTTGAAAGGACACATATGGGGACATAAATAACTAGAAGTGCAAAGGGAGTATCTCAAACCACTGCTTTGCAAAACTTCCGTGTATTATGTGAATTAAGAAAGGTGTAGCCAGAGTGAATGTTTTCCTGTACTCGTTTTTTCCTTAGGTTCACTGGGCCTTGGAGAGATCAGAAGCCCACCTGGTACTGTTCAATTGACCACACACCTGTGATCTCCCTCCTTTAATATAACATGCTCCAGTTGGCACCTCCAGCCTCCAGTAAGTACCATCATAAGAATATACACTCTGCTTTACAACTTAGGTTTCTGGAAAGGAAAGCAACTGCTGAGTTGTCTCATGGGCTTACTGTGAGTGTGGCGAGTGACATGAAGCCGATTAGGTTATTCCATACTTTATCGATGTCCTTCAGCAACTGCTGGAGTTTCTCACTGCACACTGCAGTGGCTTTTATCCCCAGCTCCACACGCTTGGTTACCCTGTACACTTCAACGACACCTGACGGGATGAGAGAGCAGAGAGTGTTGGCAGTGGAGACACAGAGGAACCAGACAGGGGAGCATTATTGCTTGCTGATATCTGTTAGAAACAATGGGTGTATCTGGACAGAGGTGTACTTACTATTCTTTGGGACCAATCCACTTCTCAATGCTGCTGTATAGCTTACTGGTAAGAGCATAGAAGCTGCACTGCTTGGGTTCAAACCCCAGCTATGCCTCTTACTGGCTACATGACCTTAGGCAAGTCACATAATCTCTCTGTACCTCAGTTTCCTCATCTGTGAAGTTGGGATGGTAACAGTAGCTCCTCCAAGGATGGTTGAGAGGATTAAATAGGGTAATATGGTAGAAGGCTTACAACAGTGCTTGGAGAATGGCAGGCACTATGCAAGTTATTAGCTTTTGTTTTTTGGGAGGTTTATTTATGAGTCCATCTGTTTGAATCTGGGAAATCCCAATAAACTAGCTGAAAATGGGGATAGTAAAAATTTAAAAGAATCTAAATGTTAATAGCATCACAAAGTAATGAAGAAACATCTCACCCCTCTGAATCTGAAGGTCTTACAAACACTTTGACTTCACTTATTTTACACACATAACAGGATGCAGAACAGTTCTTTTCCTATGGTCTCTAAATTGTGGTTGAACTCTTGAAGCAAGGATGAGAGGTGCTAAGTACCTCCACATTCTAAGGACAGCCACCAGACACATCCCTAACCCCTGCAATGTAACAGTCACCAAAGACATGACCCCGATCTCTCTAAGTGAACACTGGAGGAATTCCAGGGGATCTTCAGAGCAGGGCCTCAGCAGCCCTGTGTCAGCACTACGGCTTTTCTTCTTCCTTTCCCAAGAGAGGGGCAGAAATTACTGCCCACCCTAAGCCAAGTGAGGGGGCTTCTAAGAGAATCTTCCATAGATACAAGGATACTAGGAGAAAAGACAGGTGCCCCATTTCCTGGTGGACATCTGCTTATGCAGAACTGTGCCTGTTTGAGCAGGAAAAGAAGACCCCGAGTGAGGTGGCAGGAGTAAGGCAGAGGCTACATCCCTTCACTCTCCACTCATCCAGCAAATATTTTTGAGTGCCAACTATGTGCAAGACACTAGATTAGGTGTTGCGGACACACCAGTGAACAAAACAGACCAAAATCCTTGCCTTCTTGGAGGTTCATTCTAGCGAAGGGAGACAGAGAGTAAAAACAACAACAAGTAGCTAGGCGCAGTGGCTCACACCTGTGATCCCAGCACTTCGGGAGGCCAAGGTGGGTGGGTCGCTTGAGCTCAGGAGTTCGAGACCAGCCTGGGCAACATGGCGGAAACCTGTCTCTACAAAAACTACAAAAATTAGCTGGGTGCGTGGTGGTGCACACCTGTGGTTCCAGCTACTTGGGAGGCTGAGGTGGGAGGATTGCTTGCGCCTGGGAGGTGGACGCTGCAGTGAGTCATGATTACATCACTACCCTCCAACCTGGCTGACAGAGTGTGAACCTGTCTTAAAAAAGAAAAGAAAAGAAAAGAATAATAAGTAACATATGTAAGAAATTAAAGGTAATAGGGCTAAGGAGAAAATCCAGCAGAGAATGGGATGGGAAGTACCGGGGTAGGGAGAGACGATACTCTTTGGAGAGATGGATGCTAGGAAAGATTTCACTCAGAAGCTGACATTTGAGTAAAGATTTGAAAAAGATTAGGGTCCAGCATGTGTGGCTCTGGCCACGGGCCAAGCCTGAGCTTGGGGAAGGGAGGAACACCGAAGTGGACAGAGACTACACTTTCACGTTGGACTGACATATCAAACTGCTGCAGATGGCCAGGAGGTTAAGGACTCTGTGGTGTCATTAAGCGGTCAAGAGAAAGAATATAGAGTATGGTAAGGAATTGATGGGAGACAAAATGATTTTACTTTAGTGCATCGGTAGTTCAGATTCTTTGATAAACCAGTAACACAGATATAATTTTACATTTTTGCTATTACGTATATAACAAGGATGAGGAAACTTAGCCACAGAGACTTTTTAAGTCCAATAGTTTTCTGCCTGTAGCTTGAGTGTCTTACCCACAAATACAGATGCTTCTTACTGAAGTCATATGGAACTTGAGAGATCTAGCTTAAAATAATTAAAGGGAAAACTGAAAATAATGCAAAGTGCCATCATTTTCAATAGTAAAATATGAAAGAACATACCTAATAAATATTCCATGCCTTGAGCTGACTGAATTACTTCTGTGCAAACAGAACTACTACTGATTCCATTTAAGGTATCATTTGCCTTCTTAATGACCTACAAGAAATGAAATCACATCACCTTACATAACTGAGAAAAGTCACTGCAAATCAATTTACTATTAGTAGAAAACCCAACCGAAAAGCCAGGAGGTGTCAAAAAATCTCATTTTATCCTTGAAGAAACAATCCTCCATTTCTCTGGAAAAGAAAATATGTTTTTTTCCTTTTGTTTTGTTTTGTTTTGTTTTGAGACGGAGTCTCGCTCTGTAGCACAGGTTGGAGTGCAGTGGCAAGATCTCGGCTCACTGAACCCCCGACTCCCGGGTTCAAGTGATTCTCCTGCCTCAGTTTCCTGAGTAGCTGAGATTACAGGCACGTGCCACCACGCCTGGCTGATTTTTGCATTTTTAGTAGAGACAGGGTTTCACCATGTTGGTCAGGCTGGTCTCAAACTCCTGACCTCGTGATCCGCCCGCCTTGGCCTCCCAAAGTGCTGGGATTATAGGTGTTGAGCCACCGCACGCAGCCAAGACAGGTTCTTTAGCTTAAATATTATTTTGATTTAGTCAGAGTTAATGAAATCACTTTGTTATTTCTTAAACACAATGACAGATGAGGGGAAGACTGACACATGAGCCGGTCTGCTATTGTAAGTGTGAAAGAAGCCTCACCTAAGATGCATGACTTCCACAGAATTACACTTCGCCCAGGGACATCCAAGTAAGGCTCTCCTGAAGTTTGCCTCTGTCAATTCAAATGAACCAAGAAGGCAAAAAGGCACAAAAGAGCACTCACATACGTGTGAACGCGAAAGTGACATACTCACATTCAGGGCACTCCCCAGGCATCTCTGCCATTCATATGCATATCTCTCATTTTCCTGTGAATTTGTTAAAAAGAACTGGGTTAAACACACAAACCTGGAATCTTCTATTGATGACTCTGTCAATTCAAAGTGCTTGGAGGACTTTCCTTTTTATTACGATCACTCTAGTTCAAGCAGTTTATGTTTTTTTGTTTTTGGTTTTGGTTTTTTTTTTGAGATAGGGTCTTGCTCTGTTTCCCAGGCTGAAGTGCAGTGGCATGATTTCTGCTCACTGCACTGGACACAAGCAATCCTCCCACCTCAGTCTCCAGAGCAGCTGGGACTACAGGCACGCACCACCACATGAGGCTAATTTTTGTATTTTTGGTAGAGGTGGGGTTTCACCATGTTGCTCAGGCTGGTCTTGAACTCCTGAGCTTGAGTGATCTGCCCGACTTGGCCTTCCAAAGTGCTGAGATTACAGGCATGAGCCACCATGCCCAGCCGCAGTTTATCTTTTTGAACTCACTAATAACTATGTTAAATTACTAATAAGTGTAACTTCTGAGCACAGGACCTGTGAGTCTAAGGGACATGCTTTCCAGCAGCTTCCCCCTGTGAGTGTTGCCTCATTTGTTCCATCAGTAACAGTGTAAGCCTTTCTTTGAAGGCACTCAGCATGTAGCTATCTGGTACAGAAACTGCTATTAAGCCACTGGCTTTCCACTCCCCAGTTATAACGCTGTGTGGCTGTGTGTGAGGACATGGTTCATGTGCACATGTAACAAGGAGTAGGGAAAGGTGGGAAGTTAAGTGTGTTGACCATAGGAGGAACATAGCGTGGCACTAAGATGCAGCAGACAGAAATAAAAAAATCAGAATATTTTCCCTGTCTCCTCTATTTTGAGGTTTCATGAAGACAATAAAGTCTAAGTGCTCAAGAAGAATTACACAAACACTACCATCCTTGTGAAGTTCCATGAATAGTTTTGGTTTTAGGGTCACTGACTAGTTTCAGTGGGTGCCACACCTGGGAAATGTTTTCACCCAGGGCTAATGTTACCCTTGCCTCACTTTAATTACATAGTTTATGTCTGGTGCTTTGTGTCTTTCTGCCCCTCATTTTCCCCATGTGAAAGCTGACAGCATTCTTTCTTGGGGCCCTGTGTGCTTGCTGGTCTGTTACCCACCCCCTGTAGAAAGTTCTCCTCTCACCTCCACCTCTCCCGTCAGGTCTTTGTACTTGTCTCGGATGACGGGCAGGGCGGGCTTCTCATTCAGAGTATTGGAACGGTCTCTGAAAGGCTGCTCCAAAGCTGGAGAAGGAGAAGAACGGCTTATTTCTTTATCACCAAGGCTCAAACTCCTCTTGTGTGATCCTGGGAGAAGGGGATAATACAGTCAAAGGTTTTGGCTACTCACCTTAGTTCAGGCAGAGGCTCTTCCTCGCTACCACAACCCTCTTCTTTTTTTTTTTTTTTCTTTTTTTTTTTTTTGAGACAGATTCTTGCTCTGTCGCTCAGACTGGAGTACGGTGGTGTGATCTCGGCTCAGTGCAACCTCCGCCTCCTGGGTTCAAGCAATTCTCCTGCCTCAGCCTCCTGAGTAGCTGGGACTACAGGTGCACACCATCATGCCTGGCTAATTTTTGTATTTTTAGTAGATACATGGTTTCATTGTGTTGGCCAGGCTGGTTTCGAACTCCTGATCTCAAGTTATCTGCCTGCCTCCCCTCCCAAAGTGTTGAGATTACAGGTGTGAGCCACCGCGCCCAGCCCACGACCCTCTTCTTCAGATGCTTATGTCATGAGGCATTCACAAACACATTCCTCATTCATTCTTTCTGGGAAGCTACATGTTAAATCCTTTCTACTGTTCTCTCTCGCATGGTTTCCCTGCGTTTCGTTTTCAACATGACTCTTCTCTGATCTATCACAAGTCTTCCATAATGCCCAGTGCAGAATCACTGGAGTCTGGAGAACAAAAGCACCTTTCTAAATATCAGTATGTAAGAGTTGTGTGGCTTTTCCAGTCATTTGTTATGGATTTGTAACCGAGTTCCTTCACAGTCTCTCAATCCAGTTGAAATCAACGACCCCTCCTGTCAGGATGAGATTAAAGCAGAAGAGGCAAACTCAAATGCCTTCAGAGACCAGGCAAGTAAAGTGAATAACTTAAGTAGGTCCGCTGAGACAGGAAGCGGTGGGGATTATGGTAGGAGAGAGAGAATGACCCACCTACAGGGAGCGGTGCTCTTCGGCTCCAGCTGCCAACATATGGGAGTGTAGACCTACTAGTGCCAGATATTATGACTTCTCAAGAAAAGCTGGAAATCCAGATTGGGAAATCTCATGTCTTCTAAATACTGGCAATTACTTCGTACTTAAAAATCTTTTGTGTGGGTCAATGTGATATGCAGGCTGGATGCAGATCCCCGGCCCCCACATTGCAACCTTTGGATTACAAGACATTATCTGTGCTCAGGGAACATGAGCGGAGCTAATGTGCCTACAAGTGGCTCGAATCCATTTATCTGGCTCTTTTAACACAGCACACCTCTAACCAAACGAGCTAATGAGCAATACCTGCATGCTGTGCTTGTTTTTAGCCCATAAAGCAGTTATCTGAGGGATGCTGATTTTGACTCCAGTCTCAGGGAAATCTTTATTATAGCTATCTGTAATTGACCCTGATTTCAAAGATTAGAAAAATCTATTTCCTGCTAAACCAGACAGCAACATTTTATTCTTAAGAACATCTAACATCTCAGTGGAAAAAAACCACAATAGTAAAATCTACCTTGGAAGCTACTCACCTTGAACAGAAAGGTCAAAGGTTGCCAGCTCACTTTTGATCATTTCTTCACTGGATTTCATTTTGCTTTGTGAAGTGGCTACTAAGAAGTCAAATTTGCTGATTTTGGGCTTTTCACTTTGAAACTCTCCAAAGTCATCTGAACATTCGTTGGGGGTTTCTTGAGAGGCACCACTGGACGCTGGGCTGGGACACGTGGCCTCCTGTCTCCGTTCAGCCGTAGGCAGGTCCTGTTTTGTGAAATCTTTATAGTCTCTGTTTTCATATTCCTTTTGCTCACTGGTCTGAGGAATCGTGTCTTTAAAACTGGCAAAAGCTGGGAAGGTGGTCTCTGGAAGAGCATCTTCACTTACAAAGGTTGTTACTTTGGAGAGAGATGTCATGGTGATGTTTTCAGAACTGCCAGATGAAGTCTCTTTCTTTTGAAGAACTGAGGTGGCTGAGGGGGATCCACTTCCTGCTGAGAGGACAAATGGAGAGAGTTTTCTGCCCTGAGTTGCATCATCCCTGTCTGACCAGTCATAGCTTGTAAGTGTGCTCACTGCAAAATTGCTACTGTAGCTTCCAAAAGCAGCATATTTTAAGTCCTCTATATCTGAAAGGGAAATAAGACCCCACAATTAGAGGCAAGCAATTTAGGCAAAATGCCCTAAACTCTGTAGAAGCAAAATGCCTAGCATATTTGATTAGTTTTATACTATGTTGAAATTAGCTAAATTTAGAGTTTGTACTAAAATTAAGAGTTGGGCTGTAAAATCTGATCTTAAAAAAACCCACATTAGCCTTGAGTTGGCATTTACATTTAGTTACCAAGAACCATTTTCTCTGGCTATAAAAATTACTAAAAAAAGATAGGAGGTTCATCTACCAAAGTATACACTGTTTGATATAAGATTAGGGTCATTTAATAAATT